>NC_050073.1:112037346-112341715 GCF_009764565.3 Dermochelys coriacea
TTCTTAAGGATTAACAGTAGCTTTAAGGTTAATTGTGAAGGCCCTACTTAACTTGGGATATTGTGGAAATTGCAGATTCCACAATATTAGGCTTTCATTGCTATTTTGACAATGGGAATTCTACTGTGCATGGGCCGACAGTGGGAGCCCTGGCTGCCCTGGGAGGTCGACAGCGGAAAATTGTGGGAAACTAATACTTGACTTTATTACCACAAATAATAAGGTCCATTATTACTTTTCCACAATTTTCCATGGCTTGTCTGCAGCTCAGCCGAATTTTTTTTTGTCACTTATCGCACAATTCAAGTAGGACCTTATTCATTGTAACAGTAACATTTCTGACAGGTTTCAGAGTTGCAGCCGTGTTAGTCTGTATCCACAAAAAGAAAAGGAGTACTTGTGGCACCTTAGAGACTAACAAACTAAATTTGTTAGTCTCTAAGTTGCCACAAGTACACCTTTTCTTTTTAGTAACATTTCTGGAATTCTAAGATGCCTTTTAAAAAAAAGGCTATCAGAGATTTGGTTTATGTTAAGGGCCTGATCATGTACCACTAACGTTAATGGCAGTCTTGCCACTGACTTGAGATAGCCTGAGAGAAATTGTTATTTTTTAGAATCTTTTGAATTGTTGTTGATGTTGTCTCAATTCATGCAAAATTGAACAGTTTAACTAGCATTTTAAAGTAATAATAACACTTAGCTCTTGTATAGAGCTTTTCATCCATAGATCTCAAAGTACTTCTCAAAGGAAGTCAACAGTATTATCCCCATTTTAATGATGGGGAAACTGAGGCACCGAGAAGGCAGTGACTCACCAAGGGTCACCCAGTAGGCGAGGGGCAGAAATAGAAGACAGATCTCCTGAGTTCCTCTCCAGTGCTTTTTCCATTAGGCCACAGTGCCTTGAAGTTATTAGATTGGAGTATTGGTGACCTTTTTGGATGCTTTGGCATCTTTCTATAATGAGTAAACAAAGCCCTATATTTGGGACCTACGGTTTTGTCTTTTTTTTTTCCCCCCACAAAGTAAGCCCAATCCAGATCTCCTCCCTGCCTCCCCTGCACTCCTCTGCAAAGTGCTAAGTGTCATCCAACCTAGGGATGAATGAGAAACACATTCTAATCATTATCTTGATGAAGTTTGTCAATCCACCTCTACTTTTGGCAGTCAGTCACAGGACCCATGCCAAGTTACTAGCTACTTAGGGCCAGATCCTCAGCTGGTGCAAATTGGTCCATTGACGTCAACTAAGCAACAATTTCCATCAGTAGAGAATCCAGCCCCTTCAGTTGTACAGAGCAAAGCACACACTTGCAGATCATGTCAGTACCATGCTCGCTCATGTTAGCCTTCACGCTCATTCCAGATATGGCACAACCTGCTCATTAGCATTAATGCAACTGAGAAAAACCCATCTTTCTGGCAAAGCCTTCAGAGTTCAGGTTCCAGAACTGTACCGTGTCTAGCACAGCACTGCTCCTCGGAGTGTGCAGGTGATGAGTATTTACTTCCTTAATTAACTAGTAATACCCCACTAAATGTGACATCATCCCTTCAGTGGGACAATATAATACAGAAGATTGTTAAAATATAACAGATAATTATGAAAAGAGCAACTGTGCAATTAAAATATGACCGATTATAAACTTATTTTTTGAAAAGCATTTCCAGGGAGACAATCCAACAACAGAGGACATGGCCTACAGCAAAAAACTGACCTGTTTGGCTATTATTATTATTTATAGAACTAGTTAAAAATTTACAAAACATTCAAAGTTTTTTTCCCACAAAAAAATCCAGACTCTTCCATTAGCTCTAGTTCTTTACACAGCAGTGGTGGGGCGACTGGTGCATTGCCAAAACTGAGACAAAGTCTGAGCCCCAGCTAGCTTATAGTCTCAGGGACTGAAAGGCAATGAAAAAGCACCCAGTAAGGATACATTGGAATGAGTCTCACACATGTTATAGAGGCAATGGATTTGAACAGAAAAATGTGACATTTTCAACATTTTACCTGCCCAAATTGAGAGAGCAAAATATGTACATGCCTGTTGCACATATAAAAACCTTAATCTGCATGAGCAAATAGGCCCATGTGTGCAATTATCATATGTTTTAGAGGAGTGTGGAGTTGGGTGCAGTTATAGTGGCCAATTTTTTTAATTTGGCCCAAGACTTTTAAGTCAAGTTATGTATGTGCAGAATACAGATTTGTGTCCTTGTTATTTGGTTATGTAGCACTATAAGTGTATATGGAGATATGCAATCAGTGGAGACAACAGAGACAACAAGCTCCCAGCTGAAGGGAATTCATATGGAGGCATGTGCAAAATAATACAATACACACTGGGGGAAAAAAAATCAAAGTTAAATGACTGTGTGAGCGTTCTGAGGCTAGAACCTTTCACAGAAGAACTGGGGTAGTGGTAGATGAGTATGGACATGGAGTATCTTAATGGTGTTGTTCCAAGTGGCTGGCACAAAGGAAGTGGTGTGGGTGAGAAAGACAAAGGGAGCAGTCAGGAGCCCATGGAGCGTGGGGGCAGGGTGAGTGTAGGGAGGGGTGATGCAAAGACACAGGCAGGGTTCGAACTGTGGATCGCTTTGGAAGTAAGGAGAAGTTTGAGCTTTAGACAAACGAGAAGGAGCCGCAGAGAGATTGAGAGCCCGATGCGAGTCCCTTTAAAGCTAAAGGGCTAGATTCTCAGCTGGTTTAAATCAGCCATTAATGTCAATGGAGCTACACTGATTTATATGTGCTGAGGATCCGGCCCAGAGTTAGGTATGCATTTCACCTGGTTTTAAGCCAGACAGTCCTGTTTTTGCAAGGTTTGGCCCCTGTCCAGTATAGATATAAAACTGGACGTGGCTTTGTGCAATATCATGCGGCATGGGATGGAGGACCCCATTTTGAAGAGCATGCCACCCTACACCTGCTTAGGGCATGTGAGGTCATGCTGGAGGTGGCGGGGTGGTGTGTGCTTCAGAATGGCATCTTCCATGTGACATGGCCTCATGTGCACCATGTGTGCAAGGTCACCCTGGCTTGGGCGGGGCCACAGAGGTGGGCCCATGCCATTCCTGGAAGTATTAGAATATCCAATGTTCTGGGGACATGTCAGTGGCCACCCTACCCAGAGTCCTTCCACCGGCTTTAATAGGAGTGTCATCAAGTGTCACCAGTGTGGTGCTCTGCTCTATGCAACATTGATAACAGTCGGCTGTGTGCATGTGTTCCCTCTGTGTGCTGCCCCGGCTCTGCGCAGATACCTGGCACAGCAGAACCTGAGAGAAATGCCAAGGACCACAGACTCTAATAAGGTCTGAAGGCACCCGGCCAGGTTTATTGCCAAATGAAACAGTCTCTAGCTCCCCGGATCAGATGTCTACAGTTCTGCTAGTATATATGTGCTCCCTGACAATGAACCAGCTCAGTCAGTGGAGGGATTTACCACTGCCCCTTAGGCCAGACAAAGACAGCCCTTCAGGGGTGCATTCTTATACACAGGTACAAACAAGTTACACCTCACTCCTGATGTATTGTATCAGTCTCTCCAACTTACCACAAGGTGAAGCTTTCAGAGGGGATGAAACCCTTTTCCACAGCTCAGCTCTTGCCTCTGACCTTCAGAAGTGTGATGCTCCATCAGGGTTTTCCTTGCTGAGTGCAGTTTTTCCACTGATGAGTGAAGTTTCTTTTCACTCATTTTTGCATCCCACCCCACCACCACGTCCCTAAATTTTCCATGGGCCAGATCCACTGATATTTTTTTCCACTGTGTGTTTTCACTCCTCAGCTGGAATAAATCAGTATAACTCCATTGGCTAGACTGGAGCTACACTGATTATACCTGCTGGTATAAATTATTTTGACCCCCAAAATAAGAAGATTGTGAATAAAAAAGTTGTGAAAGTTTTGGGATTGTTCAATAAAATTTCAGCCTGCTGTGCTCTGCCTCTTGGTATTATTGTCATCGCAGTAGCATCTGGGGAGGGAGGCAGGAGCCATGGACCAGGATCCCATAGAAGTTTTGAGGGCCCCAAAGCCAGAGAGGCCTATGGAGCCAGGATGTCTTTTCAATTCAATTCAATTCAATTCAAGGTATCTTTCTGGGACAGGTCCATAAAAATCTCACACACTTTTTGTGCTCACTGTTTGCTAGCTGTGCTGGGGTATAGTACATCCACTTGCAAAATGTGGACCTTTGACCACCAACAAGTCATTTCCTTCCCTCTCATTGAAGAGTGAAATAAAATGGTGTAAAAGCACATCTTCATCTCTTGGGCACCCCTCATTCTGGTCATAGCATTACATGGGCTCCCCATCTCTAGCACACCCTACTGGGCTCTCCCTCAGCCCTGCAATGGCCATTCCCCCTACCTTCATCTCCTCTCCAACTCACCCTCTGGGCGTTCTGGGGCTTGGCCCTCCAGCCAAGTCACATGACCACTAACTCCCTTTTTAGCATTACACAAACAAGTCCTATGAAAGTCCAAAACAAATCTTTAAACTTCCCCTGCAGGAGCCTAACCTGATCCTGTAGCTTTCTGCCTCTATTATTCCCTGTCTATTAAACCCAGTCCTAGTGTTTCTACCCACCAGAAAGACCTATATCCTCTACCATCTCCCACAACTGAGCTCCCTCAGTCTACTTATAAAGCCTAGTTCTGCCTCCTCTAGCCAAGAGCCAATTAGCTCCACACCTGGGTGGTGAGTAACATGGCTAATTGGGATTCTTTCCTTTGCCTTGCAGGTGATGGGGGTTAAGCCTCCTCAAAGAGCCAGTCAGTAATCCAGAATGATTATGCAAGTCCAAAAATGATAAGAACCTACTTAGTGGAGGGAATTGAACTCAGTAGGCCTGATCCTGCTACCCAGGGACTTCATTTTCAAGTTTTGCCACTGACTTCAAGTGGAGCAGAATCAGGTCAAACTCTTCATAGTCTATCAAATCACCCCAGCCTTTCTAATTATCACCCAGCAAAACACTTTAATGCAAACCTCCCCTCCCTGAGCTTCTGATCATCTGACTTTAGCATAAATAATTTATTTTATTTGTACAAAATACAAGGAGACAGCACATGATTTACTGGAAGAAGTGAGTTGTGCTGATTCATACTGTATAGCACAATATGTTACGATTAAATCTGAAGCAGAATGATAATAGCAATGACTAGGACAATGTCAAACTGCTTAGAAATGTATGTGCATGCCTGGTCCAGAATAAACACACATACTCTGGATATTACATGCACAGAGGCTTCATAGAGGTTAGGCAAAAACCACAGTGCAAGATTGAAAGTTTGATTCTGCTCTCCGTGTAAAATGAATAAACAATTGGAAAGCAGGTGTGTCCCTGCCCGTTAGAAGGCAGCACAGCTTATATTGTAAACTGCTCAGTCTGTTGTAGCAGCAGATCTGTCTGCAAGGATGTGGTTGTAGATGGGTGGGGTCTTTTCATGCTTCAGCCAAATTGTACTTGGCTGCTCTGTGGGTGCAGAGGGAAAGGGGGTGCAAGGACTACTCCTTCTGCAATTTTAAGGCACAGTTGCAGTCCCTGCATTCTCAACCAGGAAGTGTCACAATATACATGACGTCGACATCCCGAGTGAGCCAGAAGATATGCAGGAATCCCCAATGATTTATCATTCTGTTGATGCTGTTGCTGGCAGAAAGCTCCTTAGCTAATGCAATTCTGAGAAGTCACACATACACAGTTTGTGCTAGCAAGTATGTGGAGCACTATTCCGAATGGAAGATCAGTCCTGCTGCTGCTGCTGACTCCACAAATTTGTGCCCCAAACTTGCTCCCAATAGGTTAATTTCCTATAGGATGCAGGGGCCCAAACTTTTCCTGTCATGCCCCCTCCCCCCCAACAGTAGTGGAATCTGTCTGTGTCCCCACTTCCCCATTACTGCACAAGTTGGCCTCAGCAGAAGAGTTTGGGCTGAAGACGGAGCTGGGGCTGAACTGGGGATGTGAGGAGGAGCTTGGGGCCAGAAGCAGAGCTGGCCTGGGGGGCAGAGCTGATTAGGGGAGAAGCAGGTGTAGTGGAGCGGGACTGGAGCAGGAGCAAGGAGCAGAGCAGGGGGCGGGAGCAAAGCTGTGGCTGGGCGCCCGGAACTGGGCTAGAGGGTTGCCAGGTGTCCAGTTTTTCGATTGGAATGCCTGGGACGAAAGAGGAGCCCTGGTTGCTCCGGTCAGCACTGCTGACCGGGCTGTTAAAAGTCTGGTCAGCCGTGCAGCAGGGCAAAGGCAGGCTCCCTGCCTGCCATAGTTGTGCAGGCTCCTGGAAAGTAGGCAGCATGTCTCCCCTCTGGTCCTCCTATGTGTAGGGGCAGCCAGAGGGGTCCACGCGCTGCCCCTGCCCCAAGTGTCAGCTCTCGCAACTCCCATTGACCAGGAATGCGGGTTAATGGGAGCCGAGGAGGTGGCGCCTGCGGATGAGACAGTGCCGCGGAGCCACCTGGCCACGCCTCAGAAAGTGGCAGCCAGCACATCCCTCGGCCCACGCCGCTTCTTGCAGCCCCCATTGACCTGGAACGGCGAACTGCGGCCAATGGGAGCTACGATTGGCTGAACCTGCGGATACTGCAGGTAAACAAACCGTCCCGGCCCACCAGTGGATTTCCTGATGGGCCACGTGCCAAAGGTTGTCGATCCCTGAAATAACAGTATGAAGCCGGCACATTTGCAATGACATTTGAAGACAAAACACCCTGTGCATGCAGGAAAGCTAGTAGAATTTTTTCAAGAAGCTCTGAGTTCCAGAGTTGCCAGCTTAAAATGCAAAAAGCTTTTGTAAGCCCTATACCATGTGCAAGTAGTTTTTAATTGAGGTGAAAGTTGGGTACACAAGGCAAATCAGACTCCTGAAAGGGGTACAGTTGTCTGGAAAGGTTGAGAACCACTGTTCTGGAGAGTGATTTGGATCGCACTTACACTGGTGAACATGAGGCATAATACCACAGAAGGCCATGGAGTTACAATGAAAAACTGCCATAAGAAAGATCAGAAACAGGTTCCCTTGCATTTTACTATGGCCTTGCTGCTGAATTCCAAGCAGACAATCCTTTGTGCAATCTCAGTCTGTCATTTCTGGATAATAAATTCCATTATCAAACTGCAGATCCATGTATTTTTCTGTACCTGGCTGTGAGGATCACCAGATCATGTTGTGCTATCTGGACTTTACCACTGTTTTCATTCCAGTTCATCTCTAAATGTAATTTATTTTTTAGTATTTTGATTTTTTTTAAAGACATCTATCTGAGTCTATGTAGCTGCAATGCCAACATGAGAGTAAAAAGGCTTTATAAAAATGGCTGCAATATCAACCATAGATGCCATGTGGGTGAAATTCACAATGGTGCAAAGGGGCAACCCAAGGTCTCTGCAGCACTTAAGTCCTACTTAAGTTCTAATTCAATGATTTTTATTTCCCCTACTCTGCAGGGTAAGACCCTGGTTCTAGTCATTCATCTGTGCATGAATGGGTGAGATTCATCCTATTTGAAGGGTACCACAAGGCCCATGAACTACTTAAGTCTGCCAGTTGAGACTTTACTGGTATTAACAAAGTACTGTATTATTTAATTGGCATTAGACAGGCAATGTGGTCTGGTGGATTACCTGCTATACAGGCACCCCAGCAACCTGATTCTAGTCCCAGCCAGGTCACTGACTTGATGGGAGACTTTGGGTAAGTCATCTCACCTTTCTGTGGCTTGGTTTCCCCATCTGTGAAATGGGGATAGTGATACTGATTGTCTTTGTAAAGCGCTTTGAGATCTCCAGCTGAAAAGTGCTCTCTAACAGCTAGGTATCATTGAGTATTGTGCTAGCCCTCTGAGCAGTCCAAATTTCACCTCTGCATCATTAAATCCAAAGCAAGCTGAATGCTCAGTGAGCCAACGACTAGAACAAAAAGAAAATTAGCCCAACAGAAGGTCTAGAGCAAAATACTGTACTAGGCCCCTCACATTATATCAGAATGGAGAGGCCTCCACAAAATCTTGTGTATTCGCAGCTGTTTAATGTCAGTCTTGACTGACACTGTGCCAAGGGTCAGCCTGAGTACGTCTACACTGCCAGTGGCAGCCTGCCGGGGGCGATAGCCTTGGGCAAGCAGGGCGTGTGCTAGTGGGAGCTGTGAGACAGTGCTTTGAAATTGTAGCTCGGGCTGGCATTGGGCTCTGAAGCCTAGGGACAGGAATGGGTGAGCTACACAGCTATTTTTGAGAGCTAATGCAAGCTCCACCAGCCCACATCTGTTGACCCAAACAGGAGACTCAGGCCTGTGAGCTGTGTAGACGTAGCTCAAAAGGCCTATTCCCCACTCAAATCTCCTTTAAACCTGAAAATAAAGGGTTAACGGGGACTTGAGTGGTGGTGCCTAAACCCTGTGCTCCACCCTTGCAAGATGGAAGCTCCCCTGGGTATTAAAGAGTGTTACACACATAATTCTCTCTCTCCTGATGATGGGAGCACAGATACGTTCACTGTTGCACTTTGTTCAGCATTAGAGAGGTATCACCTCTCATAAACACACTATAACCCCATCTCAGAAATACAAAAGGGCTTGTCCCATGACTCCCACTCGTTAGCAGCTGTATTGCCAAATTGAAAAATTAATGTCATCGCTCAGCGAACCAGTCATGGGATCTGTGCAAACACGGCATGTACTTACTTGTTCTTGTAAGGAAGTTCTCTCTTTGTGTATGATAATTAGTTAATTCTATTTAGCACTAAACAACTTCTAGCAGTGTCTGAGCATTACTCTTATCTTAGTGTAAACATCCAGCTAAAGGACACTTCTGTAATAACCTGGGACACACAACAAACACCCACTTGTCTCTCAGTTCAGTTTATAAACAGATATGGCACTTGATCCCAATCATACTTCTCCCAGTCGTACATCGATGTAACCCAAAGGCGTGGTTCCTGGTTTATACATGTCATTAGATCAGAATCCTTGATTTTGGGGCTCTTTTGCATTCTGTTAAACTGGGCCTCAAGAGTAATTGATGCAAGAGATCATAGTGAACAAAGAAAAGATAAGGCAGCTGTTGTTTTGAATCTAGTGATTTACACCGATTTCAAGTTTTCTGGGGATGGCAGCTGTCTGTTTGTGTGTGTGTACAGCACCTACGACAGCAGGGTCCTGACCCATAAGTGGGGCTCCTAGGTGCTATGGTAATACAATTAATTAAGCTTGATAATGTCTTAAACCAGATCCCCAGCTACGCCAGGCAAGTTCTGCCCTGCTCCTGGGGCACAAAGCTCCATACCAGTCCTGAACGATCTGCCCTGCACACTGGGATCCTCAGTTGGCATAGGACTTGCCATATCGAGTCTACACAGCTCTCCCGCTCTGCAGCAGGCTGAGTGCTTGTGACTAGAGTAAAAAAGGGTGTGGTTGAGTCAACCTTGCACTCCGGTGGTACCCAGCTGCTGTACCTGGCTGTGTCTACACAGCAGCAGTGAGCTGTGACTCCCTGCTCGGGCAGACATACGCAGGACGCTGGCTGCCTGAGCACTGTTCTGCCCACCCCCATGGATAGGCAGTCGGGCGGCCAGCCCAAGTCACTGCAGCACCGACAGACCCCGGTCTTTGGCAGGTGGGATCAAACCTGGGATCTCGGGAGCTAAATGCATGAGCCTCTACTGCATGAGCTAAAAGCCACGTGGCTCTTAGCCGAGGCTGTAGCAGACTCATTCATCTCTAAGTGGCCTCCGTGCCACTAGAGAGGACAGAGGCACCACACCCAGGGAGTTACACAGCCACTCGGTTTTTGTTGAGGCTGGCTCAAGCAAAATGGGAAGATGTCCTGCCTGAGGTAGGAATGACACCTCCTCACTGTGATGCAGACATACCCCCAGTCATAACTCTCTGGTGCAACTTAGAGCACCTCCCAGCCTTGCTTGGAGAGGGGACCAGCATGTGTAGAGAGACCCAGGAATTGGGGTGCACAAAGGGAGTTTAAGGCCACCTTTGCCCCCCTCCCTCTTGAGCCACACTGAGTGTGTCTCGCCCACACCGCGGGATCTGGTCCTTCATTTCCAAACACATCCCAAGGCAAAGAAGAACCAGTGCCACACAACCCTGTGTAACAGCCCATTGCGACAACCCCACATACAGATTGCCTGCCACAGCTGTAATCATAAATCCTCAGCTCCAGCATTCCCCTTCCCCAGTCCCTCTGGGGACAGCAGGGACAGTGGTATGTTTAGGCACAAGGATTATCTCAGAGTCAGGCCTCTGTGTTTGCGCCTCAAACACCAAAGCTCTGGAACTACGTTTAGTTTCCTTGCAAATGGTGCAAATGAAAGTGCTCATCTGGCTGTTGCCTGTCTCCTCCTGGAGCTTGAACATCAGCATTCAGTGGGTCAGTTTGAAGCACTCCGGTAGAGCAGCAAACATCGGTTTCTTCTTTCCTTAGTCGTGGGGAATACTCGTCGCCCCCAGATTTACTTCTGATGTCAGGCCATGATACTGCAAGTGAACATCCCCCTCTCCCCGCAAATGGCCAGGAGCCAAAGATGGACTTCATAAAGCTGAATGAGGTGAGTCTAAGTGAGGTTGTGAGTTTTAGTGTGGAGGAGCCCTCAGAGGGAATTGTGTTGCACACATCCCTCAGCCAAGCGTGAGCACTTCCTCTGAACCCTAAGCATATCTGGAGGAACCACATCCCAAAACACAGAGGACTGGATTTTTCAACACCACAGTTCTCATTGACATCAGTTGGAATTTTGGGGGCCAGCCCATCTGCAGATCAGGCCCTTAGTACTTTATAGGTTAAACACGACTCCTTAAACTCCACCCAGAAATTAACACGCTGCCAGTGCAGGTCACACAACAGATCAAACCTTGCCTGTTTTTGTAGAAAAAGTGGGGTGTGGCCTTCTAAATTGGAGGCCCGGCCAGAGCCATATAAATCCCTTATTCCACCTGCTTCGCCCAACACCCAGCATTAAAAGGGAGAGAGAGATTTAATTTATACCTCTTGCACCAGTTATCTAACCTAGCTACCTATATACCAGCACCTTGGTATGTAAGTGCTGATGCAAGACCACATGATCTAGGTGAGACCACAACAGATACTGGTGCCAGAGGTCATTGCCATTGGTCTTGGGGGATTCTGAATACATGGTGACATGTAATGTAAGGTCTTTTCAAAGCTATTGATCTCAAGTTGTGATCATACTGATGGTATGCATAGAACTGAAACTGTTTCTGCCATTTGTTCTGGGTGTGTGCACATAGCTATGGTGCTGAATAAATAAATACCCCACTTATAGGTCATTGAGGTGTCTATTTACTTATTTGTTTTATTAATTATTATTATTATGCCACCTAATAAAACAAAAGGCTTTATGGATATAAGAACATCAGAATCGCCAATGGGACAGAGCACACAGAACAGGCAGGAGGAATATATTGATTGTAGGAAAAATAGGTAAATATCCTGTACACCCACAGGCAGATAGGTATGTTCATGCTCAGATGCACCAGGAATTACGTGGCTATTGTTCTGACACTTGGTCATCCATAATACAGCTCTTTCTCACTTACCTTTAGCTTTGAGCAAGGGGATTAATGGCATCCCCTTCCATCTTTGTCCCTACAGACTATGGAGGGTACTTGTTTTCACCCATAAGCTTCCCTTTTCCAGCCCTGTTTCTAGCTGTAGGGTGCTGTGCACATAATAAATGGTGAGACTGAGCTGCTGGTGCTGTTTATGGTGCCCTGATCTGGACATCTCAAACAAACCCAAAACAAAACAAAATCTGAGCAAGTTATATCACTCAGCCTTAAGCAACTGCATTAACAGCTATCAGCTGCTAGATGCTTTACATGCTGACCCACGCCATTACAATCACACTGAACAATTCACTCGTTTCCTCTCTACAATATAAATAGAAAAAGTCAACATTGATCAAATTAAAAAAAATTGCCAGAAATTGTCTTCTTGCTGCATAAACTGTGCTTGTCCCAGGATGACATTTGCAACTCATGACTGTTTGCACGGGCAGTTTTATGGAACAATAGCTCATCCTCCTGCTACATCTGAGAAAGTGGTTAATTTCACTGTATTTTTCTGGGTGGGAGAAATGTTTGGGGCCTAGCTACAGCGGTAACTGCCAATCTTGTTGGGCTGTGTTGCTGATCAGCAACCCATGGATTTAAGCTAAGTGACCTAGTCAATTCTAATGTAATTCCCCAGTCTTGAACAAAATGGAGTTTGCCTTGAGGGGAGAAAAGGAAAGATGGTGGAAAAGGCCATCAGTTTTTCGATCCAGTAAGGGCTCTGCAAGGCACCAAGATTTGCCTAATGGGAGTCACAGGCACTCAGGTTTTCTGGGAACTGACCAGGGGCTTGGAGGATTGAACCCTAAACTTTGTCTTTGTGGATGCACATATCATTAAAAGAGAAACCAAGCCAACAAAAAATAAGATGTATTCTATAAATTTGCCAATCAGCCCAATCCCTCCAAAAGAAAGCAGAGGCTAGGTCAACAAAGAGATTTGGGCACCTAACTGCCTCATCTCAGCACTTCCTATTGGCCAGCTTAGGCAGCTCTCCGCTCCGCATGCTGGCTTTTGGAATTCCAGTCTTAGGCAAACTAACTTACCCCATGCATTGTACAGGGAGCCTGGGCCTCTAACTCAGGACTGTGGATTCCACCGGGCAGCAGGGCTCCTGAAGTTAGGCTCAGAGTTGTAACACCTAAGTCCTCTTTCTGCCTCTAGCCCCAGATGACTTTGGGATTGGCTGCAGTTCTGCTTTTTCATCAGTTTTAAGGCCAGAAGGGACCATTATCATCATCTAATCTGATCTGCATACCCGAATGTCACTTCTGAGCTGCTTTCCCCATTTGCAGGGATTGGTGATTTAGAGCCCCTACTCCAATAGCATCTGTCAAACACTCCTACTGTCTGGGAGGGAAGCAGGTTGGCCATCCAAGGGGAGGAGATTGGGGAAACCGAGGTTGGTGAAAACAAAACTCTCTTCCAACTTTACTGCCATCTCTTATCCAAGACAAAAAATCATCACTCTTGTGAGCTTTTTTTCATCTTGGTCCAATCAGGGGGAATGGAAATCCACAAAGAGACCATAGTAACTACACGCCTTAAGGGCAGGGGACTGGACTGGGTGACCTATTGAGTCCTGCACTTCTATGATTCTCTGATTTTCCCACTCCCTAGCAGTTATGTTTAACCAGAGTTAGCTTGACACAGATTTCATTACAGGTGTAATTCTTTATCCCATGATCACATGGACGAACCATTTTGGCAAACACAACTCTGACCAAATGAAATACATGGGTGACAAAAATCTCTGTTCATCAGGCTATCCGTTCACATTGCTGTCTCGGTTAAGTTCCCGTCGCCTTTAGATTTAATGGTAGCTTCCTTCACAAAGAAAACAGATGTCCTACTGTTTTGTGGTGTTGGCTTCCACACTGACTGAAACTATAGTACCAGGAGGTATGAACCTCCTCCAGTTCCCCTTACAACTTGCTAACTTCAAAGCCTGTTCACTTACGTGCTGTAAACACTAATGAGCAGGTAGTCAAAACACAAACACCCAGTTTAAACTATTGGAATATTATGGGTTTGAATCTGAGGACTAGGCAAAAAGTGAAAACACACACCTACAAGAAAGCCCTACCTTGGACCCAATTATTTTGTTTTGACAGCTTAGTGGTTTTGTTTTTCTGAATGGCTATTTTATACCTGCTCTCCCTTGCGGTAAATGTATTTACCATATGAGACTCAGATGCTTTTGTTTTCTGAGTAATACACATTTAAATTTCTAAGAGTTCTAAGAACTCTTCCTATATGCAGAGACAAAAGCCATTTTGTTTTCTGAATCACTGCAGCCTGTAAAGAGTGAGTCAAACACACTATCCTCTCCCAGGAAGACTTTTCTCTTTCTTGGTTTGCTGTTTTCTTCAATCTAAAATAGCAACAACAATCCAGATGGGACATACATGTCTGTTCTTTCTTTGTAGAACCCCCGCACACATTTATTAATCTTTTCTCTAAGTTCATATGATGTATTAGTCAACTGATAAACCACACAAGTTTCACCATCCTGATGCTGATTGATTACTTCTCCAATTGATCATTGCTTCAGCCACAGAAAAAATAAATTTTACATAGATCTGAAGCATGAGAACTAATCTGAACCTTATTTCTTTTTTATAACCTCATTGTTTTGGAAGGTATTAACTGACTTCTAACGGTGATTAACTGTAATATTAAACACATTACCATAATGCTGGAAAAATAGAAACACTTATACAGATTCATTTTCAAGTGGGTGTGGCTATTTTCACTATACATATATCTATAGAAGCCCTTTGAAATCTTTGGCTGGATGGCACCTGTATGCATGCATCTCATTTGTATGGTATTGTAGTTCTCCCTTCTAATAGTCACAACACAGCTCCCCTCCAGATCTGACCTATGGGGTCTGGAATAATCATTTCTCTCTCCTGCCTTGATATTCCTGAGGGTCAAACACAGCAGAGTATAATGAGTGAGGTGTAACTTGGCCCAGGGAAGCTGAACCTTAGCCACCTGGAAATTAGTGTGGGGAAAGAAACCAAACACAGAACATGGACAATGGGCCCAACCAAACAAGGATTGTAATGCCTGCCTGCTAAAGAACTACAGAGAATTCCCACGTTTTCCCTTCTTACCAGGATGGAATGAAGCTTAATTAGATAGTGAGCTAAGTCATCTTACTCGCTTTATTACTGAAGTCAGTGAGTCAAGCAAGCACAATTTGATCCAGTGTTTCCAAATTGCTTTGAGATCCTCAGCTATTAAGTACTGTAGAAGTTTGAGGTATTATTAATTATTGTTATTGATACTTGCAAAGACTCCCTCTGTTTGGAATGCCACCCCCTCACTCTTTCAGTGAGACAGTATTATCACATGGCCACATCACTGTACACAATAACTCATGTTTATCAGCCAGCACGCACATGCACTCCCAGTGAGCTGGGGCACGTTGCACAGATGTATAGCTAGCATACCCGAGGTTTGTGTACATTGGCTGAAGAACACTCCTGCTGTAGTATTGTATGTGCTGAAGGCAAGATTGTGGTGGCCAGCTTAGTTATTCCATCCATAGTTCCACTGACTTTAAGGGGGCTACTCCTGGAGTAAGATACTACTTGGTGGTCCAAAATGGTTGAAAAATTGGTTATTTTCTCAATAAACATGTTAACAGTCAACTTAGTAACTCCCAGTTTACCAGAGAAACTGCCTGTTTGCAACATTTGCTCGGTCAACAATAGCAATCCTTAGCGCTTATACAGCGCTTGACAAGCAAACAAGTAAATAACCACAAATGCTACAGGGTTGCAAAACTTTGCTGTAGTTTTTACATCCAAATTTTCCCCACTTACCTCTGGAGGTGGTTGGCTCCAGTAAATGTGTGCACACAAAGCATGTTTCTGTACCCCATTAAGGCCTGCAACCTCCACCCTTCCCTCGCTCTGCATCTTCTTCCTCTCCCTGTCTTTCCCCTCCCTCAGCTGCATGGTAGCATGGGCCTTCAAAGAGGGAAGCCACTGCTGCTGCCCGCACTACTCCACTCATTAGTTCAACAGTAGTATGACTTAAAAGGAAACGCATGAGGAGCAGGAAGCCCTGTGACTACCCCTTCTGAGGCACCACTTCTTAAGTGCTTGACATCAATAGAGCGAGGCACCTGCTTCAAGTTGCACACATGCTTATGTACCTTTCTAAAGGAGAGAAGAAAGGAGGACTGGAAAGGGTCTGGACTTGAAGACCTCTCGAGGTCCCCTTGCAGCCCTGCATTTCTATGATCCTAAGAACAGGGGATGAGGTGGGAAGAGAGCAAAAGGAGGCAACCACATTGAAGGCAGAAGAAAGAAGGGGCTAGGAATAAGGCTGCTGCAGGTTAAGGGAGTAATACCCAGCAATCTGGCCTCGTCTCCACTGGGGATGTATCCTCATTACAGTCACCAGTGATGTAGCTGCACTGCTCCAAACCCCTAAATCAGATCATAAGGCAACCAGTGAGACGTGGCTCCCTGCAAAGAGACAGGGAGGCTGGTTGAGGAATTTGGCCTGCAGAATGATCTTGTACAGTTTCGGCTGCTCTCTCCTCACAGAGATTTACCTCAGCAACTTCAGGGGCACATACACTAGTAGTCAGCCACTAAACTAACTGCCTGATTCAAAGGTGCAAGCAGCTAACTGTCTTTCTCCCTGTTCTGTTCAGGTTCTTATACTGTGCTGTGCACATTGCTATAAGAAAAGGAGTACTTGTGGCACCTTAGAGACTAACAAATTTATTAGAGCATAAGCTTTCGTGAGCTACAGCTCACTTCATCGGATGCATTTGGTGGAAAAAACAGAGGAGAGATTTATATACACACACACAGAGAACATGAAACAATGGGTTTATCATACACACTGTAAGGAGAGTGATCACTTAAGATAAGCCATCACCCACAGCAGGGGGGGGAAAGGAGGAAAACCTTCCATGGTGACAAGCAGGTAGGCTAATTCCAGCAGTTAACAAGAATATCAGAGGAACAGTGGGGGGGGGGGGGGGGAGAAATACCATGGGGAAATAGTTTTACTTTGTGTAATGACTCATCCATTCCCAGTCTCTATTCAAGCCTAAGTTAATTGTATCCAGTTTGCAAATTAATTCCAATTCAGCAGTCTCTCGTTGGAGTCTGTTTTTGAAGCTTTTTTGTTGAAGTATAGCCACTCTTAGGTCTGTGATCGAGTGACCAGAGAGATTGAAGTGTTCTCCAACTGGTTTTTGAATGTTATAATTCTTGACGTCTGATTTGTGTCCATTCATTCTTTTACGTAGAGACTGTCCAGTTTGGCCAATGTACATGGCAGAGGGGCATTGCTGGCACATGATGGCATATATCACATTGGTAGATGCGCAGGTGAACGAGCCTCTGATAGTGTGGCTGATGTGATTAGGCCCTATGATGGTATCCCCTGAATAGATATGTGGACAGAGTTGGCAACGGGCTTTGTTGCAAGGATAGGTTCCTGGGTTAGTGGTTCTGTTGTGTGGTGTGTGGTTGCTGGTGAGTATTTGCTTCAGATTGGGGGGCTGTCTGTAAGCAAGGACTGGTCTATCTCCCAAGATCTGAGAGAGCGATGGCTCGTCCTTCAGGATAGGTTGTAGATCCTTGATGATGCGTTGGAGAGGTTTTAGTTGGGGGCTGAAGGTGATGGCTAGTGGCGTTCTGTTGTTTTCTTTGTTGGGCCTGTCCTGTAGTAGGTGACTTCTGGGTACTCTTCTGGCTCTGTCAATCTGTTTCTTCACTTCAGCAGGTGGGTATTGTAGTTGTAGGAATGCATGATAGAGATCTTGTAGGTGTTTGTCTCTGTCTGAGGGGTTGGAGCAAATGCGGTTATATCGTAGCGCTTGGCTGTAGACAATGGATCGAGTGGTATGATCTGGATGAAAGCTAGAGGCATGTAGGTAGGAATAGCGGTCAGTAGGTTTCCGATATAGGGTGGTGTTTATGTGACCATCGCTTATTAGCACCGTAGTGTCCAGGAAGTGGATCTCTTGTGTGGACTGGTCCAGGCTGAGGTTGATGGTGGGATGGAAATTGTTGAAATCATGGTGGAATTCCTCAAGAGCTTCTTTTCCATGGGTCCAGATGATGAAGATGTCATCAATGTAGCGCAAGTAGAGTAGGGGCATTGGGGGACGAGAGCTGAGGAAGCGTTGTTCTAAGTCAGCCATAAAAATGTTGGCATACTGTGGGGCCATGCGGGTACCCATCGCAGTGCCGCTGATTTGAAGGTATACATTGTCACCAAATGTGAAATAGTTATGGGTCAGGACAAAGTCACAAAGTTCTGCCACCAGGTTAGCCGTGACAGTATCAGGGATACTGTTCCTGACGGCTTGTAGTCCATCTTTGTGTGGAATGTTGGTGTAGAGGGCTTCTACATCCATAGTGGCTAGGATGGTGTTTTTAGGAAGATCACCAATGGACTGTAGTTTCCTCAGGAAATCGGTGGTGTCTCGAAGATAGCTGGGAGTGCTGGTAACGAAGGGCCTGAGGAGGGAGTCTACATAGCCAGACAATCCTGCTGTCAGGGTGCCAATGCCTGAGATGATGGGGCGTCCAGGATTTCCAGGTTTATGGATCTTGGGTAGCAGATAGAATACCCCAGGTCGGGGCTCCAGGGGTGTGTCTGTGCGGATTTGTTCTTGTGCTTTTTCAGGGAGTTTCTTGAGCAAATGCTGTAGTTTCTTTTGGTAACTCTCAGTGGGATCAGAGGGTAATGGCTTGTAGAAAGTGGTGTTGGAGAGCTGCCTAGTAGCCTCTTGTTCATACTCCGACCTATTCATGATGACGACAGCACCTCATTTGTCAGCCTTTTTGATTATGATGTCAGAGTTGTTTCTGAGGCTGTGGATGGCACTGTGTTCTGCATGGCTGAGGTTATGCATCCGATGAAGTGAGCTGTAGCTCACGAAAGCTTATGCTCTAATAAATTTGTTAGTCTCTAAGGTGCCACAAGTACTCCTTTTCTTTTTGCGAATACAGACTAACACGGCTGCTACTCTGAAACTAGCCCTTAGTCAGGAACCCCACAGAATCTAAGAGCCCAGTTTTCCTTGTCACCTCAAGTGAAGGATAACTAAGGGTTCTCTGACCCTTCCTTTATAGTAAACCTTTGCAAAGTCTCTCTCCCAAAGTTCAGGACCCCGCTTTAAGTGGCAGGAAGGCTTTCTGGGGCTGCAGTCTCCGTCCACTGTTGAAATGAAGTGAACACTTTTTCCCCACTTGCTGTGCTGATAGCTTTCTTTGCTTGGCATGCAACTGTGTTTTTCTTTGTCTTTGGAAAAAACCTTGCTCAATTTACATGGGAGATGCATTCAAGCAGGTGGAACCACATCCCAGAAAAAAACCTGTTTATCAACACTTGCTGACAGGCTTGGTTTAAACACATTTTAGTTATAATTTCAGTACGTCTGTGGGATCCTTCGTGGGTTGACCATACGTATGTCACACAAGAATATTAATCGAGTTATTAGTTTTCCAATTACATTGGACAGCTTTTAGGTACAGATTATAACAGCAAGTTGGGGCACACGGAGGTGGTCAGGCTAATTGACACTCAGGGCTAGACACCAGGGAGCCCCTTGCTTTCTGGCATAAGGTTGCTCTTAAGGTCACAGTGACAGGGAGTCACTCATGAAGTGATGGTAGGCATAGTGATGAGTCATCTTTGGTGACCCTAGCCATGTAAACGGGATCACATCATGGAGGCTCTCCTCTGGCCTTGGCTACTGAGTTAGAACTGTGCTAGGGCTGATTTCCAGCAGCACTGGCTGTCCTGTTACACATCAGAAAGAGGAGCGTAGCTCTGAGTAGTGATGATGGGATGCTCATAGGCAGTGATGAGGGACAGTACAGCAGAGAAAGAGGAATGTGGCTCAGAGGCAGCGATGAGAGGACACGTGGCACAGGAGAGATAAAGGGCTAGTTCATTATTGGACACAATGTGCCCTTCAAGTGTTTTCAGTATTAATAATTAAAAGCTGCTTAATTCCATAGCTTTCATCCAGATCATACCACTCGATCCATTGTCTACAGCCAAGCGCTACGATATAACCGCATTTGCTCCAACCCCTCAGACAGAGACAAACACCTACAAGATCTCTATCATGCATTCCTACAACTACAATACCCACCTGCTGAAGTGAAGAAACAGATTGACAGAGCCAGAAGAGTACCCAGAAGTCACCTACTACAGGACAGGCCCAACAAAGAAAACAACAGAACGCCACTAGCCATCACCTTCAGCCCCCAACTAAAACCTCTCCAACGCATCATCAAGGATCTACAACCTATCCTGAAGGACGAGCCATCGCTCTCTCAGATCTTGGGAGATAGACCAGTCCTTGCTTACAGACAGCCCCCCAATCTGAAGCAAATACTCACCAGCAACCACACACCACACAACAGAACCACTAACCCAGGAACCTATCCTTGCAACAAAGCCCGTTGCCAACTCTGTCCACATATCTATTCAGGGGATACCATCATAGGGCCTAATCACATCAGCCACACTATCAGAGGCTCGTTCACCTGCGCATCTACCAATGTGATATATGCCATCATGTGCCAGCAATGCCCCTCTGCCATGTACATTGGCCAAACTGGACAGTCTCTACGTAAAAGAATGAATGGACACAAATCAGACGTCAAGAATTATAACATTCAAAAACCAGTTGGAGAACACTTCAATCTCTCTGGTCACTCGATCACAGACCTAAGAGTGGCTATACTTCAACAAAAAAGCTTCAAAAACAGACTCCAACGAGAGACTGCTGAATTGGAATTAATTTGCAAACTGGATACAATTAACTTAGGCTTGAATAGAGACTGGGAATGGATGAGTCATTACACAAAGTAAAACTATTTCCCCATGGTATTTCTCCCCCCCACCCCCCCCCCACTGTTCCTCTGATATTCTTGTTAACTGCTGGAATTAGCCTACCTGCTTGTCACCATGGAAGGTTTTCCTCCTTTCCCCCCCCCCTGTGGGTGATGGCTTATCTTAAGTGATCACTCTCCTTACAGTGTGTATGATAAACCCATTGTTTCATGTTCTCTGTGTGTGTGTATATAAATCTCTCCTCTGTTTTTTCCACCAAATGCATCCGATGAAGTGAGCTGTAGCTCACGAAAGCTTATGCTCTAATAAATTTGTTAGTCTCTAAGGTGCCACAAGTACTCCTTTTCTTTTTGCGAATACAGACTAACACGGCTGCTACTCTGAAACCTGTCACATTGCTATAGTATCTTAGGCCCAAATCCTCTAAGGTATTTAGGTGCCTAATTCCCATGGATTTCCATGGGAGTTAGGCACCTAAATAAGGATTTGGACCTTAATGCCTTTCAGTGGCATGCTAAGCTATGTGACCAGTGTAACCCACTGGCCAGTGTGTCTCCCTCAGTGCTTGATCCACAGAGGATGTGGGTCTGTAACAGCTCCTACCTTGAGAGCCTGGATCTTTAGCTCAAGCTGTAGAAACACATACTTTTAAGTCTGGAGGTCCCCCATTCTTTCTCTCTGTGATGTTCCACCCCCATTCCTCTCCCCCATGGGAAAATCTACATGAAGGTTGTATCATTTTGAATATTTGCACCTCTAATTAATTGCAGGTATAAAAATACAGGCACAGTCATTGGAGAGCACAAAATGTCACTCCCCAAAATGAAGGCTGTGTGTATATCAGGTTAAGAAGGTCTTTGATAACCAATTAGTAGCACATATTAAAATAGTTGGGGGTAGGAAGGAACCCTATATACAGGCCACCAGTCTGAGCCATCTCCAACCAACTGCACTTTATTTTATCTCATACCCCACCTCTTAAATTAAGTATTGCTGAGGAATTCATTCACATTTATCTCAGTCCTGGTTCTGCTTGTGTTGCCAAAATGTGGGTGGCTTCCACAAATCCTAGTTGTTTGAAATCCTGCTGGAACATGTCTGGCAAAAAATGCAGAGCAAGCCACTACTGATTTTCACAGCTGTCAGTAAGGACCGTCAATACCAGTTCTTGCATAGCACTTTGGGTAGGAAATACACCTTTAAAACTCCTCTCTGTCAGTCATGGGATGAGTATCCCTGAGAAAGATTTAAGCTTAATACCCAGAGCTAGTTCAGGTATTTCACTGTCTGTACTGGAATATTCTATGTTATCAGTTTATATTTAAGCATTTCATTCATGAAATCAATTGTACTATTTCCACTCCCAATTTTAGTTACTGGCATATTTAGAGAAAAAACAATCCATCTCTTTACCCTGTGTCCCGTCCGTCTCCCCCCTGCCCCCCCTCCCCCAGGTGTCATTCATGCACGATTTGGAAGTTGAAAATTTGGGCTTTGATTCTGTAGTGAGTGCTGGGGGAACGGGGTGGAATCCTGGTGACTCTCCAGAGCCCTCCTGCTTTTAATGGGGTGCCACCTGGGCACAAAAGTCTGCCCATACATTGTTCACTGCAAGCTCAGGGTCTAGATCAATATATTTCTGAAGGACAAACTCTGACTCGGGATTGATAACTCCTGGAATAGCATGGGCAGCAGGCAATGGAGGCTGAGAAAGTCTAAGCCTCTCCAAACCTCCACTAATGCTCCTTGCCGCAGTCCCAAGGCTGGGCCACAGTGGGGCTCAGAGCTCCTCTGGCTGGCCCAGGCTCAGGGCTCTGCCCCGGCCAGCCGGCCAGGGCTCGGGGCTACTCCAGGCGCCAGCCGGGGTTCGGGGCTGCTCCAGCGGGCCAGAAAGCAAGATCCGGGGGGGGGGGCAGAATGGGGGTGAGGGGGCTAGCTTCCCCAAACAGGGGCTGCAAACACCACCCATGTAGAATGGTTTTATAAAACATTATGGAGAATTACTAATGGCTCAGAGGTAAGGACTTAGCTATAGAAACACTTCCCAAGTTGATTTTGGCAAAAGGAAATTTTCAGCCTGTTTTAGCAGAATAAAACTAAGATGGCAGTGAGGGATATTTTCATGGAGTGTGTTCTTGTATTCCCCCTACAATCTAAATTTCCCAGTGTTTTCAATGGACGTTTTGGGAGTGCTGAGAATGCAAAATCAGGCCTAAGGATCTGCAAAGACTTGTGTGAAACTGTCCCACTCTTCACTGCTTTCCCCAAGCAGCTAAGCTTTTTAAAGTCCCGGCAGTAAGTGAGTCCTGAAAATGCACATGCCCTCCCTGAAAGATAAACCTCACATTCATGCCCATAAACTAGCATGTGCACATCCACAAATGAAGAGTTTTGCCTAAGCAATGGGTGTATTTGCACCAATCATGTGGGGCTTTGAACCTTTGGCACAATACAAGAGCAGGTTAAATCTGGTAGGTATTTTACATTACATATTTAAACTAGGTTTAGAAAAGGAACAATGACTTGTTCATTCTAAGCCCTGGTCTACACTGCGGGGAGGGAGAGAATCGATCTAAGTTATGCCACTTCAGCTACAGGAATAACGTAGCTGAAGTTGACGTACTTAGATCGACTTACCATGGTGTCTTCACCACGATGAGTCAACTGCTGCCGCTCCCTATCGACTCCACTTATGCCTCTCGTGGGGATGGAGTACAGGAGTCGACGGGAGAGCATTCAGGGATCGATTTATGGCGTCTAAATAAATCTGGTATGTCTACGCTACCCGATCTGGCAGGTAGCGTAGTCATACCCAATGTTTCCTGAACATTTTTATCAAATATGTTCCATTTTGAGGGGCTTGGTTTTCTTCCCCTCTCTTTCTCTCTTCCTGCCTTTCCCCTTTTTCCTTGGCCTGCCACCCTTCTGTCCATTTTGCAACTGAAAAAGAGGTGAGAAAAATCAAAAACAAAACAACCCCACCCCTTCCCTGCCCAAATGCAAACATTTTTCATATTTGGGTTTCATAGAAAAACTGGAAAAATTCACAAAACAAAACTGTTTCATTAAAATTCACCCTCTCCCCCCGCAAAAAGTCAATTTCCCAACCAATTTTTTCCCCCAATATGGATTGGCACAAAAACCCTGGATCCAAAACTCTTTACTTTTAGGGATGCTAAGAATCACCCCCGGAATCTGGACCTTCCTTTTTGAGAGCATCTCTAAATATATCTGCGGCTTTTTAATGTCTGCCAGTTTCTGGGTCCTGTGGGTCTGCCACAGGGAAGTCAATGGAAAAGGCTTTGGATCTGGCCTGGGAACAGGAAGGTGCACAAAAACAGTCAGAGAAAATCAACATGAGATCGCAAACAATGCTCTGTCTCTGTTCGGGTGTGTTTTATGCTGTCAGATTCCATGTATTTGTAGCTTAATCAGTTTAATAACAAATTAATAACTGGGCCCAAGAGCTCCTGCAATTCAATAGACAGAAAGCATGAAAACTGTCCT
The DNA here is from genome assembly GCF_009764565.3 of Dermochelys coriacea. Taxonomy (NCBI): domain Eukaryota; kingdom Metazoa; phylum Chordata; order Testudines; family Dermochelyidae; genus Dermochelys; species Dermochelys coriacea. Next base: position 112,061,305 of record NC_050073.1, read on the forward strand.
CTGGAAAGTTTAAATAGTAGGAAATAGTAGCAGAGAAGATCTACCTCCCATTTTTGTCTGCCAAGCACTTGCCTAATTGCCTTTAAACACACCTCTTGGGACTCCTTCCAGTCTTAGGTTCCAGGTCATTTTTTTCTCTCCCTACGACCACCCAGGATTGTTGGCCTGGGTTTCCTAGGCATATCTCTGAGCAAGGTGATCAACTCCTCAGGGTAAGGAGTGAGCATTGTGTGGCTCAGGCGTATGGTTACAGTGCTCCATGAATAATGCATAAGACCCATAATAATAAAGAACAGGCCGCTGTGGGATGGTTACTCATTTTATATGCAGAAAATTCTGCTTTCCAACTGCTAGCTGGCCCTTTAAGATTAAAGGCAACTGGTCAAAATGAAGGGAGGTGCACCAGGTGTCACCAATGAAAGTAATAGGCAGCAGGTTTAAAACAAACACAAGGAAGTGTTTCTTCACACAATGCACAGTCAACCTGTGGAACTCCTTGCCAGGGGATGCTGTGAAGGCCAAGACTATAACAGGATTCAAAAAAAAACTAGATAAATTCATGGAGAATAAATCCATCAATGGCTATTAGCCAGGATGGGCAGGGATGGTGTCCCTAGCCTCTATTTGCTAGAAGCTGGGAATGGGCGATGGGATAGATCGCTTGATGATTACCTGTTCTGTTCATTCCCTCTCGGGCACTGGGCATTGGCCACTGTTGGAAGACAGGATACTGGGCTAGATGAACCATTCGTCTGACCCAGTATGGCTGTTCTTATGTTCTTAACAGTCAGCCCATTGGAGAGCGAGGGAGGCTGGCATTTCGATAGTGATGGGAGTCATTTAACCTGCTCCAGCCCAGATTTACTTCACTTTTGGATGGCTGTAAGTTGCAGAGCGGATTCTATTCCAATGAGACTGAGGGATTGTACTTTACGTGTATGTGTACCCAGCAGTGCAAGTACGGCAGTACGCGCCGGTACGCTCCTGTACGGCCTACCAGAAAGACACAGCAGCAACCCCGCCGGAGGAGACGGCTGGGGGTTCTGCTCCTTTCCCCCACTGGGCAGGGACAGCAGTGGGGAAAGGAGCAGAATGCCAGCAGCTCTTCCGGCAACTGTGCCGCCCCCAGCCTCGCCCCCCACCCCCCAGCCCTGTTCTCCTGCTGCTGCTCCTGTAGTACAGAGAGAGAGGACGGAGACGCAGCTCCGTGGAAGGGCAGGGGGCAAGGCTGGGGGCGGCACAGCCGCCGGAAGAGCTGCCGGCGTTCTGCTCCTTTCCCCACTGCCCATCCCTGTGCGGAAAGGAGCAGAACTCCCAGCCCCGCCTCCTGCCCTCTCAGGCACAGAGCCACATCTCTGTCCTTCCTTCTGCTCCTCTCCCTGCTGTGATTCCCAGGAGAGCCCTGTCCCGAAGTTTCCGGCGCAGCAGGAGGAGGACAGAGCCCTGCCCCCAGGTAGCATGAGATAGATCATGGGGAGAGCCTGAGGGCCCTGGGCTGGGTGGTGAGAAGTCACGTGGAGGGTCATATGGGGAGGTCATGTGCCCCCTTCCCACCAGTAAGAAATGGATTTTAATTGCACCACTGTCTGTACCACACACACACACACACACACACACACACACACACACTCCTCCCTCAGACTGCTGGGATAGCAGGCTCTGTACATTTTAATCAACAAGCCTAGTTATTACATTGTATGAGGGCTTGGAGTCCTCTTCCACCATGCAGCATTGCCCCAGGTTCTGTGAAGTGTAAAGCCTTCTTCTTTAAAGGATGCAAAGTATTCAGCTCACTATTCTTCTGCCTCCGTAAAATTTGGGGCCAAGATTTCCAAAAGTGCCTGGTGATTTTGGGTGCCTCCGTTTATTGGTGTCCAGCTGGAGTTACCTTAAAGTGGTCTGAGGTTAACCCACCCTCATGCCCCTCTAAGGTGGGTGAAGCGAAGCACTCAAAAATGGAGACACTCCATTCAATCACCAGTCATTTTTGAAAACCTTGGTGCATGTCAGCCAGGATTGCACTGTACTCTCACAAGGCCAGGTGCCATCTCATTAAATAACCAGATGAAAATGTCTACTGTGTCTGAGCAGGAAATGACACACATTCTTCTCTTTTCTCAAGTGCGCAAATAGCCTATGAGCAGTTCCTTGAGTTACAGCTACACAAGGACAGCTATAAACTTGGGTGCTCATGAATTTCTCACCCATAACACTAGAAAGGTTCTTTGCTTTGTCACACACAAACAATTCCTGTAAAGCTAAACCAACAATTCAATTGCACTGACATGTAAATCAGTCTGTCATGCACTTCTGTATAAGCACATTTTTAAAGCAGCTAGTTATTTCATCCACAGTACACAGCAGAAATAACACCTTAAATGATTGTTTTCTTCTGCTGGCTAAGCCCTGAAGATCAAGGACAACTGATCAAAATGAGGAGACATCAGTGGATGGGGGTTTTTATGAAAAATCCATATTGACAGAAGCCATCCATCAGGGAACTGATTTATTAATGGAAACATTCAAGTTAAATTCCATGGTAACTTTCTTGGAGTAAAGGATGTCATGAGGGGGTCTGTGGATAGATAAGAGGTCCTTAAAATAAAGGGTGGGTAATTTTGTTTTAACGTACAGTAAAAGCTCTATCCTGTAAAGTGCGAAGCAGCTTGAAGATGCTCAATACCTCTAGGAGTTGCTCATCATAGAATCATAGAATCATAGAATATCAGGGTTGGAAGGGACCCCAGAAGGTCATCTAGTCCAACCCCCTGCTCAAAGCAGGACCAAGTCCCAGTTAAATCATCCCAGCCAGGGCTTTGTCAAGCCTGACCTTAAAAACCTCTAAGGAAGGAGATTCTACCACCTCCCTAGGTAACGCATTCCAGTGTTTCACCACCCTCTTAGTGAAAAAGTTTTTCCTAATATCCAATCTAAACCTCCCCCATTGCAACTTGAGACCATTACTCCTCGTTCTGTCATCTGCTACCATTGAGAACAGTCTAGAGCCATCCTCTTTGAAACCCCCTTTCAGGTAGTTGAAAGCAGCTATCAAATCCCCCCTCATTCTTCTCTTCTGCAGACTAAACAATCCCAGCTCCCTCAGCCTCTCCTCATAAGTCATGTGCTCTAGACCCCTAATCATTTTTGTTGCCCTTCGTTGTACTCTTTCCAATTTATCCACATCCTTCCTGTAGTGTGGGGCCCAAAACTGGACACAGTACTCCAGATGAGGCCTCACCAGTGTCGAATAGAGGGGAACGATCACGTCCCTCGATCTGCTCGCTATGCCCCTACTTATACAACCCAAAATGCCATTGGCCTTCTTGGCAACAAGGGCACACTGCTGACTCATATCCAGCTTCTCGTCCACTGTCACCCCTAGGTCCTTTTCCGCAGAACTGCTGCCGAGCCATTCGGTCCCTAGTCTGTAGCGGTGCATTGGATTCTTCCATCCTAAGTGCAGGACCCTGCACTTATCCTTATTGAACCTCATTAGATTTCTTTTGGCCCAATCCTCCAATTTGTCTAGGTCCTTCTGTATCCTATCCCTCCCCTCCAGCGTATCTACCACTCCTCCCAGTTTAGTATCATCCGCAAATTTGCTGAGAGTGCAATCCACACCATCCTCCAGATCATTTATGAAGATATTGAACAAAACGGGCCCCAGGACCGACCCCTGGGGCACTCCACTTGACACCGGCTGCCAACTAGACATGGAGCCATTGATCACTACCCGTTGAGCCCGACAATCTAGCCAGCTTTCTACCCACCTTATAGTGCATTCATCCAGCCCATACTTCCTTAACTTGCTGACAAGAATGCTGTGGGAGACCGTGTCAAAAGCTTTGCTAAAGTCAAGAAACAATACATCCACTGCTTTCCCTTCATCCACAGAACCATTAATCTCATCATAAAGGGCGATTAGATTAGTCAGGCATGACCTTCCCTTGGTGAATCCATGCTGACTGTTCCTGATCACTTTCCTCTCCTCTAAGTGCTTCAGGATTGATTCTTTGAGGACCTGCTCCATGATTTTTCCAGGGACTGAGGTGAGGCTGACCGGCCTGTAGTTCCCAGGATCCTCCTTCTTCCCTTTTTTAAAGATGGGCACTACATTAGCCTTTTTCCAGTCATCCGGGACTTCCCCCGTTCGCCACGAGTTTTCAAAGATAATGGCCAAGGGCTCTGCAATCACAGCCGCCAATTCCCTCAGCACTCTCGATGCAATTCGTCCGGCCCCATGGACTTGTGCACGTCCAGCTTTTCTAAATAGTCCCTAACCACCTCTATCTCTACAGAGGGCTGGCCATCTCTTCCCCATTTTGTGTTGCCCAGCACAGCAGTCTGGGAGCTGACCTTGTTAGTGAAAACAGAGGCAAAAAAAGCATTGAGTACATTAGCTTTTTCCACATCCTCTGTCACTAGCTTGCCTCCCTCATTCAGTAAGGGGCCCACACTTTCCTTGGCTTTCTTCTTGTTGCCAACATACCTGAAGAAACCCTTCTTGTTACTCTTGACATCTCTTGCTAGCTGCAGCTCCAGGTGCGATTTGGCCCTCCTGATATCTTTCCTACATGCCCGAGCAATATTTTTATACTCTTCCCTGGTCATATGTCCAACCTTCCACTTCTTGTAAGCTTCTTTTTTATGTTTAAGATCCGCTAGGATTTCACCATTAAGCCAAGCTGGTCGCCTGCCATATTTACTATTCTTTCGACTCATCGGGATGGTTTGTCCCTGTAACCTCAACAGGGATTCCTTGAAATACAGCCAGCTCTCCTGGACTCCCTTCCCTTTCATGTTAGTCCCCCAGGGGATCCTGGCCATCTGTTCCCTTAATCACCTTGCAGGAATTAGCCCTGACTCATTAGGTCTATGCACATTGTTAACTGTGCTCTGGAAGTGATCACTCTTATTTTGGTTTAAGAGTGGCTTACTTTGGTTTAGTTTAAGTCAAATAGGAACAAGTTTAAACTAAATCTAACTAAGTCACTCAAACCAAAGTATAAGTGTCTACACAGAGGTTTGTACCAGTTTAACTAAATAGGTTTAAAAACTGATTTAAGGTAAACCAGTGCAACTTTCTTGGATAACCAAGCCCTAGATGAACCTACAATTTAACCACTTCTGCTGGTTTCCATTGTAAATTATTTTTAATCAAATTATTGGTGTCTCAGCTCACCCTCTTTTTCCACAATTCTATGGCAGTGCCCTACAGAAGGATGGAGTTAATATAATGTTGCCCTTTCAGCTCTTCCTGATATTTAAAGACTTAACTTTGATGGGAACTGTTTCAATGAAGATCAGTAGAGTACCAGTACTTTTAAAAGCTATATGTCAAGGAATATTTCTGTGCTGTGATGTGTGCCATCATTTAGCTATAACAGCTTTGACATTTTTCAGTCCCTTCCTCTCACAAATCTAAACATTAGGCTGTAATCTTTCCAAGGTAAAGAAATGTGTCTGCATCTTCTTTTACATCAATACAGCTTGTGTCAATTGGAAATGCCTTTAAGAATTACTTCATATAATAAGGAAATAAATCTTAAAGTTTATTCAGGCAAGTGTTTCCCATCAGATAAATATTTTGCAACTTTATGCATGCATGATTGATGAATCATTAAATCCAAATATTAAGCTGCTTTACAAACACCTAATCTCTAGGACCTATTGAGCTACAAAAGAAATAAGCATTTAAATCATTGGATGAATTAGTTCAAAAACTCAGTTTGCAAGTCCGCAAAAGCTACCTAGACACTGTATTAACAAAGCAGTGTCCAATATATATACTGGGCCCAGACAATACGCCACATCCTCTCATCTGCCTTTGACCTCACTGGGAGCTGGTAATCAGCATTTCATCCACTAACATGGCGATATACCAGTTAGCAAGCATCACTAGGAAGAGTGCCAATAGGTGACAACACTAATGTTGTGCCAATAGGTGACAACACCTTAGTTGTGGCTCTGATCATCTACTTCAGTGGGAGCTGCTGGGTGCTCAGCACTTTTGAAAACTCTGGTCACTGGGAGCCTATCTTTAGTCACTCACATACTTGGCCAATGTGCTGAGCTAATGTCAATATGTGTGTAACAATGCAGAAGGTAAGAAATAGAATACAGTGCTGTCATTTACTTAGCCAATTAAAAATGTCTGCAGTGGGCAGGGAATGACTGACTTAGGCAGTTTCTGGCTACCCTTGCCTTCAAGCAAATGCTTTATCCGTCCTGCTGCTGTTCTTAATGCAAAGTCCCAGTTAGATCAAGCTGTGTGGACTATTTAACAACACACTCAAAGAGAAGCTGTGAGATACAGGTCAGAACTTAGAGCCCATGCGAGAGACAAAGAGGATGCCTGTGGCAGCTGAAGAGCAGTTAGTTGTGGGGTGGTGAAGATGTGACCCCTGGTTCTTATCCATGTGAGTGCTGTGTTTTACCCAGCTCAGTTGTAACCAGGTTCTAACACAATTCCCCTGCAGTGTGGATGGGGCTGCCTCTGTCTTCATAAATGTGTTAGCCGGTCCTACCTGCTGACTTCTGTGCACAGATTCGTCTCTGTACACCACCCTATGCAAAGTGTGCACACAGATTCTGCCCCAATCATCAGCGGCTGAGGCACGATGGGACAGAGCACGCGATGCAAACATAGTGATTGGTGAAGAGACGGACCAACACAGTTAACACACAGTTGTTCCAAGGAATATGCTGTTTTGCGGACATGCTGCAGCATTGGCTGTAACCATTTCCTGTGAGCGCATCAGAGGCTGGTTACACGTACCATGGTCTTTTTGGAGTGGGCCTCTGGCAACACAGAAACTCTCTGGCCACAATAAATCCTGCCTGGAACAGTCAGATGTAACAATCTGCTGCTAGTTTGTTAACTAAAGAGAAATGTCTATTGTACAGCTCGTTATAAACAGATGTTTGTTCCAGTACGAGGCACTATTTTATACAAGGTAACGTTCCCAAGGATCCCAATTAGTTGGTTTAACAAATCAGCAGTTTTTGAATGTAGAAACTACTTGATTTCCAAAATGGCGCAGTGATTGTACTGTCATTCAGTCGAATGCCCTGCGTGTGACTAAGAGTCTGTTAAGTTACTGAGAAATACATAGAGAAGGAGATATTACTTTGGTGTCAGTCTGCTCTTCTGTGCATAGTTTTGTGCTGCTAACCATAAGGCATATTGATTCTTGGTTTCATCCAAGCTATAGATCTGACTTAAAATAAGCCATCGAGTCTGGATGACCTTTCGGGTTGTATTTTTGCAATAAATTATGCCAAGCTCATTAACGGGAGCTGGGCAGACGTGGGGGGGGGGGGGCGGGGAGGGATGGAGAACAGGAGCAAGCTCTCTTATGTTAAGCCCAAATTCTGGAGCAGCTTGCATGGTTGCACAGGGGAATAAGGGAGCATAAGGCAGATTATCCACCACACCATGGGTAGCTGTGCAGGGGGTGAAAAGGGCACTCTGCAGGGCTACTGCACTCTGTCCTTCTCACGTGTGGGCAAGAAGGGACCGACCTTTGACTCTGCACCCCCCTCCCATGTGCCAGCCAGCACAATGGCACCAGCATGTCAGGGGACACATGCTGTGCAAGGGGTAGACCTGGCATAGGGTATCTCCTGAACAGAGTAGGATGGAACCTGGGAGGCAGACTGTAGCTCGCAGGGTGTGTCTATGCTGCAACTTGCTAGGTGTCCTGACCCGTGTTTCACCTTACATCTGACCAGAACAGAGAAAAACCACGTGCGTGAAGAGTTAGAAGTGCCTTGGCTAGATGTGTGGGTGGACTAGGAACACTTCCACACAGGGACTTGGGAATGAGAGACAAGTCCTATCACAATACGCTGAAAATCAACCGCTAGAGCAGCTTCAGCTAGTGAGGCGTTAAGAACCCTGGGATAAGATCCCAGTCATCCAAACACCAAACGTCTTGATACAGCACCAGTGAGGACGGGGTGTATGTGACTCAGCAGTGTGGACTTGCCTTACTCTGTTTTTTTAATTGTATCCTTCTGTTAATATTCTGTGCAATACTACTAACTGGGTGTTTTTTCCCCAATAGTATTAGAAGCTTAGTCCCGCTGTTGGTAAAGGTGTGCTAACCCCTTTCTGGTGTTTACCATAACTAGAAATGAGCTGAAACTAACACCCTGAATCCAAATACCCTGCATTTTGGGAAAGTTGGGCTCTAGAGCCAAACTTTGAAGCTGTGGGTCAGCTCCAATTGTAACTATTAGTTCACTGATTGTTATGACTGATGTTGATGTTCTCTTAGACACACAACCTCAGCAATGCAGCAAATAAACTTTAAATAAGGTACATGCTGCCCTCTTTTGGCTATAGATGTGAGAGTTCAGAGCCCAGGAATAGTTGCTTTTGTACTATACTGCCCTCTTCTGATCTTCACTGTAAGTGATACTGTATAACTCTTAAAATGAAAGGTTTCAGAGTAGCAGCCGTGTTAGTCTGTATTCGCAAAAATGCATCTGATGAAGTGAGCTGTAGCTCATGAAAGCTTATGCTCAAATAAATGTGTTAGTCTCTAAGGTGCCACAAGTACTCCTTTTCTTTTTTCTTAAAATGAAGATGCTACGTATTACGAAACAGGAGAATACGGATGTTTCTTGTCCACCTGACTACAAGCTCATGTCTTGTGGCCATTTAGCTTTAAAAATTTACATATAAAACAGGATAGTGTATTTAACAACCTTAAATATGCCATTTACGATAGAGTTCAAGTGGAATTGCCCAAATATTAACTGGAGAGACAAGGTGGGTGAAGTAATATCTGTTATTGGACCAACTTGTGCTGGTGAGAGAGACAAGCTTTCAAGCTCCACAGACCCTTCTTCAGGGCTGGGAAAGGTACTTAAGAGTTCAGAGTAGCAGCCGTGTTAGTCTGTATTCGCAAAAAGAAAAGGAGTACTTGTGGCACCTTAGAGACTAACAAATTTATTAGAGCATATCAGACGTCAAGAATTATAACATTCAAAAACCAGTTGGAGAACACTTCAATCTCTCTGGTCACTCGATCACAGACCTAAGAGTGGCTATACTTCAACAAAAAAGCTTCAAAAACAGACTCCAACGAGAGACTGCTGAATTGGAATTAATTTGCAAACTGGATACAATTAACTTAGGCTTGAATAGAGACTGGGAATGGATGAGTCATTACACAAAGTAAAACTATTTCCCCATGGTATTTCTCCCTCCCACCCCACCCCCCACTGTTCCTCTGATATTCTTGTTAACTGCTGGAATTAGCCTACCTGCTTGTCACCATGAAAGGTTTTCCTCCTTCCCCCCCCTGCTGTTGGTGATGGCTTATCTTAAGTGATCACTCTCCTTACAGTGTGTATGATAAACCCATTGTTCCATGTTCTCTGTGTGTGTGTATATAAATCTCTCCTCTGTTTTTTCCACCAAATGCATCCGATGAAGTGAGCTGTAGCTCACGAAAGCTTATGCTCTAATAAATTTGTTAGTCTCTAAGGTGCCACAAGTACTCCTGTACTTAAGAGTGTCACAGCTGAATACAAAGTGGAATGGATAGGCAGTTAACACATATTCTAAAGAGACCATTCAAGATGAAGTGTCCAGTTAACACCTTTGCAGGCATAGGGCAAAACAGGGGGTTAGTGGGGTACCACTACCTACAACTACAAATATGCTGTACAGTTCTGCAGAAGGACCTCAGGAAAACTGAGGAACCATCTTCTGTATCTGACATACTTCAAAAGGGACCACTTCAAACATGAAATCATCGCATAGTCCCACATATTGGAAAGAAAAAATAAGGAAATCTACCTGGAGATCATGCAAGAACCCAAAACAGCTATCAAAAAACCCCACAAACCTGATGACAGCCATCCAACACAAAAACAAAAAGTGGAACCAACTACAACAATGCCACAACCCACAGAACACCGCCTCTGGAGGAACCTGGCAGCAGGACCCACCACAAGACTACCCCTAACCAGAGCTGAATTATCTGTACTCCAAGGAATTGAATTGCTACTTCGCTGCAGAATCTGATACCATACTGATGTGGAGAACTAGAAGCAAAAGAACTCTGTGTAGTTCAAAAGCTTGTCTCTTTCACCAAGAGAAGTTGATCCAATAAAAACTACTACCTTACCCACCTTGTCTCTCTAATATCCTGGGACCAATATAGCTACAATGCTGCAAACACCAATATTAACTGTTATGCTACAAAGAGTTTATGGAAATACTGACTGGTGAGCTAGTTGAATTATTATGTTTACCATAAGGAAGAGTCATTTATACGTATCATGTGTGTGCAATTCTTGGAAAAGTCCTCTGTGTCTCCTTTCTGAATGCAGACTATACTGCCAGCATCTCAATCTTTGTTGGAAAATGGGAGGAGAGAGAGCTAATCTATGAAACTATTTACTTTTCCTTAGTGTGGCCTAGAACACTGGTACAATATAGAGTCAAAACCAAGACTTTGAGAGCCCGTTTGTGCTGTTCTCGCCCATTCCCCTGGCATAAAGGGGCTGGAGCAGGGGTTAGTATGTCAGCCTGCATGCACAGAACCCCCATTGACCATAGCGAGAATTCTGCATGCTGTGGGCTTGCAGGATCAGTCCCAAATAGTGCAAGTCATCACGTGTGGAAGCCCCTTTTGGTTTGGCCTTACGTTTCATACCTGCCAGGTCTAACTGGAGGTGCATGAACAGCTGACACTCAAAATCTTTTTGCCAACTAATTCCACGCTATTTTTTAAAAACTAGCAGATACTTTTCATTCATGCCAGACTACTACAGGGCAAATAATCTGATCATTTTTACTGCTGATTGAGTTTACTTTGGGAACTCAGCATGGTCTTCATGTTAGAACAAAGGACTGGGAAGCATGAGACACGGGTTCTGATAATGACTCGCTGTCTTCCTTTGGGCAAGTAACGTAGCCTCTCTGCGCCTCACTTGTAAAACAGAGATCCTGATCATTACCGCATCTATCTCAGAGGCATTGTGAAGCTTAATTAATTAATATTTGAAATCCTTGGAAGGCAGGAGCCACAAAAGTGTGAATTATTATTACACAGTATTTCTGTCGGACACTCCTTGTAATGTGGGCAGGGGATAGCCTATAGCGTAGCAGTTAATTATCATATGACTTTCTTTATATAGTGTTACTACATCAGGGGCTCATTCACCTGCACATCTACCACTGTGATATATGCCATCATGTGTCAGCCATGCCCCTCTGCCATGTACATTGGCCAAACTGGACAGTCTCTACGCAAAAGAATAAATGGACACAAATCTGACATCAGGAATCATAACATTCAAAAACCGGTAGGAGAACACTTCAACCTCTCTGGCCACTCAGTAAAAGATTTAAGGGTGGCAATTTTGCAACAGAAAAGCTTAAAAAACAGACTCCAATGAGAAACTGCTGAGCTTAAATTAATATGCAAACTAGATTCCATTAACCTGTATTTGAATAGAGACTGGGAGTGGCTGGGTCATTACACATATTGAATCTATTTCCCTATGTTAAGTATCCTCACATCTTCTTGTCAACTGTCTAAATGGGCCATCTTGATTATCACTACAAAAGTTTTTTTCTCCTGCTGATAATAGCTCATCTTAATTAATTAGCCTCTTACAGTTTGTATGGCAACTTCCACCTTCTCTGTATGTGTGTATATCTATCTATCTATCTTCTTACTGTATGTTCCATTCTATGCATCTGATGAAGTGGGCTGTAGCCCACGAAAGCTTAGGCTCTAATAAATTTGTTAGTCTCTAAGGTGCCACAAGTACTCCTGTTCTTTTTACTTCAAAACAGCCATTTACTGAGTTTCATAAGGGTGAAGTGCCAAGGCTTAACATGGTGGTGCATAAACATTACTAATCAAGTCTCAGACCCTTCTACAGCACTATTGAATAAAGCTGGTCAAATTTCAGGGCAAGCTATTTAATACTCAGTGTATCACACCAGGCTCAGCTCAGATCAGGAAGCTTAGCTCCAAACCCTTGTGAACAAATCTCCTCCTCCATCCCCTGCCCCCATAGTCTCATTAGCAATAATGGATTTCAGACCTAATCAAGCAGTAAAAATAGGATTAGCAAACAGCCGATATCTCAACTCATTTCACTGGGCATGCCTGGAATTACTTGAAGCTATAAGGTTAAATGTTTCAAAAAGTAAGTGCCCACGCATCAGAAAAATCCATTTGGCAACCAACCTCATTGGACTCCCAGACCTACTACATGTAATATACACAAGTATTGACAAATACCGAAGGAGAGAATGTACTCTAATCTATGCTGGAAGGCCCATTTCAATGGACTCTAGGAGCCAAAATACCTTTGAGGATCAGGGCTGATGTCCTTTGGGACAGGGAGCATGTCTATCCAGGTGCTTCTACAACAGCTTTTACAACTCTGATTGGGGTATAATAAATAATAATAATTCTCTGGACATTAAAAAGTCAAAGGCAGAGCTTCCACCTGCTGTTTAAAAGATCATTGTCACTGGTACATTGAAACCTAATAAACCTGATGAAGCATTTGCCTGTATTGCAAATAAACACTGATTGTAACACTTTGGCTAAAGGTTTAGCACAGAGATGAGAAACTGCTCTCCCTAGTGTAATTCACCTTGACCAAATCAGTTTTATATGTAAGACATAGAGGGCCAATAACTTACATCAGCTGATGGACATAATGGTTTGGCATCAAGACTGCATCATCCATCAACCATAATCTCACTCAGAATGAATACACCCACTCATATCCCACACTGACTCAACTTTATACCCTTATCGATTCCCAAGGCAGGTTTCAAACATAGATAAAATGCATACAGCTTTTCTCTAGGGAGGAGGGATATGAGCTAGAGTGCCACAGGGCAAACTACCTCCCTCTAATGCAACATAGGGTCAGATTTCCCAGCCCCAGAATGTAAGCTTGCTCTTTTCTGCAGACCCTCTGTGGTTTGAGTACCCTGCATTTATACAACACTCTTCAAGGACTTCAAAGTTACATGTTATCACCCCCACTTTATAGATTGGGAACAGACGTACAGAGTGGTAAAATGACATGAGTGTAAGCTCTTGGGGGCAGGGAACATCTGTACTGTACAGCACCTACCACAATGGGCCCCTGATCCATGATGGAGGCATCTAGGTGCCACCACAGTACAAATAATAACTTTCTAAAGTGCATGGCAGATTGCAACAGAACCTATGTCTTCTTGCTCCTAGTCCCCTGCTCCTAACAGCAGAGAACACTGACTCTGCACTGCTATATTTGTTGTTATTCCAGAGAGGTAAAGGATCTATTCTTAACTGTAAGCCTGTCTGTGGTCAATTAGACTTCTCTTGCACAGCAGATGCCATTAAAACGTTGACATTTCCCTGGTATCCACCAAGCTACGGACAGAGAATAGGGCAAACACTGGGGCACAGTGTCAAGATTTTAATGGCACCCACTCTGTATATTACAGCCCTAATTTTCAAACGTGGGTACCTGAAGTTGGGCACCTAAAGTCCATATTTAGGTCCTTAAATAAATGGTCTGGTTTTCAAAAGGACTGAGCACACACAGCACCCATTGAAATGAACAAACAGCAGGTGTTTATTTAGTGGTCTAAATCTGGATTTATGAGTCTACATTTAGGGACCCAGGTTTGAAACTTTTGGCTATTAAGTCTTTAAATGAAGACTGGTGCCTTTCTAAAAGATATGATACAGCTCACATGCAAGTTATGGGCTTGGTGCAGGAATTACTGGGGGAGGGTCTATGGCCTGTGTTATGCAGGAGTCAGACTAGATATGGGTTTGTCTTCACTACAGACTGTTATAACTTAAAGGTTGCCTGTAACTTGAGTCCTGGCTACATATAAAACTCTTAATTCGAGTGTAGGGAGGCTTTTAATTTGAGTGGCAGGTCCAAGGGCAGGGGAGAGGGCTTACAGGCTAAAGCTCAAGTCGGCACAACTCGTCAGATGCTAACCCCGTGCACTGTGCAGCACTATGCTCTGTGCAGCTCGTGTGTTATTCACACAGTAGCTGCTCTCACCTGAACTAGGCTAACTCAGGAGGAGTTAACGGGAGTGTAGAGAACTCTGCAGTGAAGACACAACCCAGGACGGTCCTAAAATTTGCACAAGCAGCAATTATTACAGAGATTATTCTTTCAATGCCTTGTTCACGGCTTTGATACCCATGTTACAGGCTCTGAGAGGTTTTATTGGTTACTTCCACTAGATGGCACAGCTTTGTTAGGCCTCTTTGTTTCTGAGGGTCAGACTAGGGGGAGCCCAACTTATTGTGTGAATCTGCTGCCTCATTTGTGACACAGCAGCCCAGAGCCAGCAGCTGCTGTTCCCACAGTGGGCTATTATGTGCTCTGGAGAGATAAATAAAGAACATTGTTACCTCACTGTTCTGGAGTCTTCTTAGCGAGGCTGCTAGTGTTACAGTAAGAGGACAGACACTGTGATCTTCTCCTCCCCTACACCAAGGGTTTGGGCCAAATTCTGACACTCCTCAGTTCTTTCACCCCCAGTCTTAATCGTGCATCAGATTCCAGCTGGCCACAGCCAGGCCTTTGGGCCCTGTAAAGCCCATGGCTGTGGGGCCCCTCTGACTCGGGGAGGCTGAAATGTAAAGGAGGCTCTCAGCCTTTGGTTAGGAAGCTCCTTGCTCTTTGCCTTGGGAAGGCAGCCTTGAAAACATGAAGCATCGCAAACCAATCTCAGAAGCTGGAAGGAACAAGCAGCTCAATGCCACGGCTGCAGGGCCAGGGTGGGAAGGGGGCTAGAAACATGATGGTTACCGCGCCACACAATGAGTCAGCTACATGTGGGATGTGTCTCAAGAAAGATCTGACTGACCTTCCCCAAATCCTCAGCCTGGCATAGTGGGGTGATGAGGAAGTACAGGAAATGGCTCCAGTGAGGGAGTGGGGAACTGGTTTACAGGCCCTCCTATAAAACGCTGCTTTGGCTGCACAGCCTGGCATTTCCTCACATTCAGCTTCTCACCCCAAGTACAGTGTCTTTGCCTGGAACAGGAGTAAGATGTGTGGGATGCATACTTGTGAAAGGTTTCAGAGTAGCAGCCGTGTTAGTCTGTATTCGCAAAAAGAAAAGGAGTACTTGTGGCACCTTAGAGACTAACAAATTTATTGGAGCATAAGCTTTCGTGAGCTACAGCTCACTTCATCGGATGCATTTGGTGGAAAAAACAGAGGAGAGATTTATATACACACACACAGAGAACATGAAACAATGGGTTTATCATACACACTGTAAGGAGAGTGATCACTTAAGATAAGCCATCACCAACAGCAGCGGGGGGAAGGAGGAAAACCTTTCATGGTGACAAGCAGGTAGGCTAATTCCAGCAGTTAACAAGAATATCAGAGGAACAGTGGGGGGGTGGGGTGGGAGGGAGAAATACCATGGGGAAAGAGTTTTTACTTTGTGTAATGACTCATCCATTCCCAGTCTCTATTCAAGCCTAAGTTAATTGTATCCAGTTTGCAAATTAATTCCAATTCAGCAGTCTCTCGTTGGAGTCTGTTTTTGAAGCTTTTTTGTTGAAGGATAGCCACTCTTAGGTCTGTGATCGAGTGACCAGAGAGATTGAAGTGTTCTCCAACTGGTTTTTGAATGTTATAATTCTTGACGTCTGATTTGTGTCCATTCATTCTTTTACGTAGAGACTGTCCAGTTTGGCCAATGTACATGGCAGAGGGGGCATTGCTGGCACATGATGGCATATATCACATTGGTAGATGCGCAGGTGAACGAGCCTCTGATAGTGTGGCTGATGTGATTAGGCCCTATGATGGTATCCCCTGAATAGATAGGTGGACAGAGTTGGCAACGGGCTTTGTTGCAAGGATAGGTTCCTGGGTTAGTGGTTCTGTTGTGTGGTGTGTGGTTGCTGGTGAGTATTTGCTTCAGATTGGGGGGCTGTCTGTAAGCAAGGACTGGTCTGTCTCCCAAGATCTGAGAGAGCGATGGCTCGTCCTTCAGGATAGGTTGTAGATCCTTGATGATGCGTTGGAGAGGTTTTAGTTGGGGGCTGAAGGTGATGGCTAGTGGCGTTCTGTTGTTGTTCTGTTGTTGACAGCAGGATTGTCTGGCTATGTAGACTCCCTCCTCAGGCCCTTTGTTACCAGCACTCCCAGCTATCTTCGAGACACCACCGATTTCCTGAGGAAACTACAGTCCATTGGTGATCTTCCTAAAAACACCATCCTAGCCACTATGGATGTAGAAGCCCTCTACACCAACATTCCACACAAAGATGGACTACAAGCCGTCAGGAACAGTATCCCCGATACTGTCACGGCTAACCTGGTGGCAGAACTTTGTGACTTTGTCCTGACCCATAACTATTTCACATTTGGTGACAATGTATACCTTCAAATCAGCGGCACTGCGATGGGTACCCGCATGGCCCCACAGTATGCCAACATTTTTATGGCTGACTTAGAACAACGCTTCCTCAGCTCTCGTCCCCTAATGCCCCTACTCTACTTGCGCTACATTGATGACATCTTCATCATCTGGACCCATGGAAAAGAAGCTCTTGAGGAATTCTACAACCTATCCTGAAGGACGAGCCATCGCTCTCTCAGATCTTGGGAGACAGACCAGTCCTTGCTTACAGACAGCCCCCCAATCTGAAGCAAATACTCACCAGCAACCACACACCACACAACAGAACCACTAACCCAGGAACCTATCCTTGCAACAAAGCCCGTTGCCAACTCTGTCCACATATCTATTCAGGGGATACCATCATAGGGCCTAATCACATCAGCCACACTATCAGAGGCTCGTTCACCTGCGCATCTACCAATGTGATATATGCCATCATGTGCCAGCAATGCCCCTCTGCCATGTACATTGGCCAAACTGGACAGTCTCTACGTAAAAGAATGAATGGACACAAATCAGACGTCAAGAATTATAACATTCAAAAACCAGTTGGAGAACACTTCAATCTCTCTGGTCACTCGATCACAGACCTAAGAGTGGCTATCCTTCAACAAAAAAGCTTCAAAAACAGACTCCAACGAGAGACTGCTGAATTGGAATTAATTTGCAAACTGGATACAATTAACTTAGGCTTGAATAGAGACTGGGAATGGATGAGTCATTACACAAAGTAAAACTCTTTCCCCATGGTATTTCTCCCTCCCACCCCACCCCCCACTGTTCCTCTGATATTCTTGTTAACTGCTGGAATTAGCCTACCTGCTTGTCACCATGAAAGGTTTTCCTCCTTCCCCCTCCTGCTGTTGGTGATGGCTTATCTTAAGTGATCACTCTCCTTACAGTGTGTATGATAAACCCATTGTTTCATGTTCTCTGGGTGTGTGTATATCAATCTCTCCTCTGTTTTTTCCACCAAATGCATCCGATGAAGTGAGCTGTAGCTCACGAAAGCTTATGCTCCAATAAATTTGTTAGTCTCTAAGGTGCCACAAGTACTCCTTTTCTTTATACTTGTGAAATGCATGGACAGTACTCCCTTGTCCCTGGTCCAGAAAACCTCTCTCCTCCTGTTTACAACTGTCCCAGGCTGGCTGGGACTGCCAGAGATTTTTAAACCCGGCCCAGAGGGCAGTGAGCTACACCCAGAGGCCTAAGGAAAGACTGAGCAGGGATTTGTTTGTGTGCTTGTTTCAAATCTGTGTTCCTGCCAACAGAGTGTGAGAGCAGAGCCAGACAGCAGCAGCAGCAGCCTTGGGCTGAGTGCCCCCATCCTGCTTCAGCTCCTGTGAACTCAACTGCTAGAGAGAAAGTAAGTGAGGCACGATTCTCAGTCCCAGATGGCTCTGCACAGCAGCAGGATCAACAAGCACAATGGAAGACTCAGCTCTCCAGTCCCAACGCTGCAATAAAAAATAGAGGAGGCAAAGGGAGCAGGACAAACAAAAGGGGTGGGGGGAGAAATGAGGACAAAACTGGGGGGAGGGGTAATAAGAAGCCACGCAGTGAGGGACAACAGCATTGCCAACTCACTGGATTTTATCCCAACTCTCACAATGTTGGTGTGTGTTTTTTTAAAGCTCCAGCTCCTGGAATCTTGTGATTGTGTGTGCATTTCAGATGGATTATATATATATATATATATATATATATATATATATATATATATATATATATATATATATATATTTCTAGCCCTCCTCATTCTGAAGAAAAGCTGGAAAACATAAATAAAAAGAACCCAATATTTACTACTTTTTGAAATTCCATTATTTTAAAGCCAATCTCACAAGTTTGTGACCTGATTCATGATTGGGGTTGGCAATAGTGAGCCAGAAAGATAATGGCACATAAAGGCCCAGGAGATAAAAATTGAGAGGATACAGGAAGGGGGAGAGAGAATAGGATTTTAAAAACCAAGAGAAACTAGAGAAAATAGGTGCTATCCGTTGGAGAAGCCCCACATACTCTCATGAGAAAGGCCACTAGAGAGATACAAAGACCTATGCCCACCCCCAAAATGAGGGAAATGTTGGGGGAAGAGAGAAGATGTGTGACATCTTCTCCTTAAGATAATTCCCACTCCAAGACATTGAGAGGTAGGGAGAAGCAGGGCTTAAATTCAGCTAGAGCTGTCTGGAGCCGAACTCCAGTAAATATTCTAAAACCTTGATTCCAGCCTGATGCTGTTGTAGTTCTCAACTGGGGATCTGTGGCTCTCTGGTGGTCCATGAGCCGATTTCAGGGGGTCCACAAGGCCCTGCAGGGCTGAACTCTCGTGCACACTCCCTCCCATGGGGCTGAAGCCCGAAGCCCTGGCATGCCCCATGGAGAATGGGGCAGGGGTCATGGTGGGCGCTGGGAAATACTCTTATGAGAATTTAAACCCTGGGGAGAAGCCTGTTAGGAGAGGGATTTGAGTGACGAGATGGTCGTTTGGGCCTTTACAGCGTTAGCTATGGATGCCTGAGTCACCCCCAAATCTGCCAAATTAAGATATTCATATGAAAACCATCCTAAAATTCAACCAACATGCCCACAACCATCCAGCAGCCTAGCATCCCCCAGGCCCCTAGCTTGTCAGCATTGTCCCTGGCAACATTTTGACAATATTTGACAACAACGCCTGCAAGATCTCCACTTTTGGGACAGCTGATGCGATCTGCTGCGGCTAAACGGACCGGGCGGCACGTGAGATGCAGGCAGAACTTTCAGCTGGCTTGAGCCTAGGAAGGATACAAGTTCACACCAATCCACCCGCTGAAAACCAGCAATGACTTCTCCTGGGCCGGAGGGGAGGAGAGGAGAGGGGAGGGTGGCTGCACCTGGCCCAGCACATGGTGGAAGCAGCCTAGCTGGGGGAGAGGGACTGCCCCTTGTGCCCCTATGAGCCTTTCCCACTGTTTGTTAGGAGCTGTTTGGGGCTGCAGGGCTGGCAAATCTTGACCCCTGCCTGGGCAGGAAGGGGGTACCAGGGGCAGGCCTAGGGCAGGGGTGGGCGCTGCAGGCCTGGCTGAGCTTTGATCGCAGGGAGGCAGCGCCAAGACTCCGCTACAGCCACCTAGGCCCCGCCCCCCCGCGGTGTAGCCACGCCCCTAGCGACGGTGACCTCACTCCCGGGCTGTGCTCCCCCCTCCCAGCCTCTCCTCCGCGCCCTCTGACCCCGCCCCCAGGCCGGCCGGTGCTGGCTCGCGCCGGGACTCCCTCTCCCCTCGGTCGCGGCGGCCATTGGCCGGGCCCGGCCGTGCGCGGCGGTGCGGGTAAGGCTGCCCCTCCCCCCCGCGGCGGGCCGGCGGTGGCAGGCGGGGTCCGACCCGCTCCCCTCAGCCCCTGCGGGGCGGGGCCAGCAACCGGCATCCATCCCTCCTGGGGGTCCGTCCCCCGGCCCCGGTGCGCTCTCGGGTTGGGCAGCGCGGGCGCGGGGAGGGACCCGACGGCCCATGGCGGGGAGCCCCGAGCCGGCCTCAGCGGCGCTAACTGCGGCTGCCCGGAGCGGGCCGGCCCGGCCCAATTGCGAGCTCTGCACCTTGTTCCGGGGCCAGCGCTTCACCCGGGGGGGCTGCCCGCTGGACACGGCTCAGAGCCGGGCCCGGGCCCGGACCCGGACCCGCCCGACAGGCACCCAGCCCCGGCGCGGAGGGGCCCCACCTCCCATCGCCTCCACGATGGGAAACTGAGGCACGGACAGGCGTGGAGCCGGCCACCGTGAATCGGCTCTGGGTCCCTGTCCCTCTGCCCTTGCGCACACGGGGCATAAAGGAGGGCGCAGGCCTGAGCGAGCAGCCCTGTGTAGGGCACTTTCTGCCGGCCTTGGAGAGGCTGGTCCCGGGGTTATTCCTGTTGGTGAGCAAGCGTCTGAGGCGTCGGGCAGAGTGCTAATAATGTGCTGTCAGGCACAAAACCACAGACAGGCAACTGAGGAAAAAAGAAACGAGCAGAAAAGCCTTTTATTTTTACACACACACTCACTCTCTCTCTCTCTCTAGTCCTGAATTTCACCACATAACTTATTTCCCTGCATTTTGATCATCACTTGAAATATACCTGACCAAACTTGTTGCCACTGTATACCACAGAGCATGCAAGACAGCTTACGTTTTTTGTCAGTAGTCAATATTGATAATATCCATTTTTGTGGCTCACTACTACCTATTCTCACTGTCAAGTTTCTGAGTAAGCTTTAATATCAAGACTAGTATGGACTGAGCACCAACAAAGTCTTCCACTGGGAACAATCTTTCCATTATTATTTCACTTTAGAGTTCTTTATCATTTGAATTTGCACATATTAAGCATTTTAAGATTAAATCAGAGCTTTCAAACATTAGTATCCAGGCTTAGAAATTCAGCCTTACACATTCACTCCTTTAGAAGTCAGAGTGACCTCTAAGCAATTTAAAAAAATACTTACAGGTATTGTACCTCCGCTGGAGTCCCACTGCCAATTTTTGTGATTTTACAATCCTTTCTCACCCCTGCACACCCCTTTAAAAATTATCTTTCAAACTATTGCTCTATGAAGGACAGATACAAAAGGCAAAACAGACTCCAGGGGACATAGTGAAACTGACTAGGCACAAAGTATTATCAAATGTGAAAAAAATAAACCTCAGATGGATCATTTTTAAACCGGTGTCCCCTTAAGTTTCTGTTTTCAACAATATAATAGTGGAATGTATTTGTTTAAACATTAACATTTTTTTCTTGCTTTATCAGTTCTCTTTTCTTAGCTTTATATAGGCATTATCACGGATGTCTTTATTTACAATCCTTCCTTTGCAGACTGAAATCTGCGGTGGAACGACGTCAGACTGAGCGTAACACACAATGTTGATCACTGTGGGAGAGAGTGAAGGACATACTGTTCTTTAGCATCAAAATGAAGATCTTTATTCTGCCTTGGAAACATTAGAATTTAAGCATCTAGACTACATTTTCTGTTTTCTACATTATAAGTTTTACTAGTGATCTCATTATTGCAGTAACACAGAAATGCAGGACCAGCACTTGGTGGAAAGTCCTAGCATCATAGAAGCATTAAGCTGGGAGTCTTTGAAAGATCTTACAGCCAAAGTGAGTGGTATGTCTCTCAGTCAAAATAATGAGGGAATTGATGAATGTAACATAAATGAAAGAAGACCTAAGGAAGATATAGTGGAACTTGAAATGATGTATCAGAGCCTCCCCTGGGGGAACAGTAGAGGAAGAAATTGTGAAGCGTTTTCTGAAAGCATTCATTGTACATCAGAATCCAACAGTTCCTGGGGTGATTTTGAAAGTTTCAGTGAATCCTTAGTCAAGTCTGAGAGCATCAGTCACAGTCCTGAAGTTTTGGTGAATTCAGCAGAAACAAAAATTTCTGATGTGGAGTTACATGGAGAACATTGCAACACTTCTCATGGGCATCACTGCTCCAACCCATCTGTACACAATGGGAGGGAAGCTAGTGCTAGTTCTCTGGATAAGGTATGTATTGCCAGTAAGTCAGAGATAGCTAAAAGTGTAATTGTTGTACCACAGTTTCTTTGGGGTACTAGAAAGCACTTTCTGCAAACTGTACTTTGGGAGGATACACTTTTAGGAGGATAATGTAATTAAATGCGAAGTTGAAGATTATGAAATGTGATTCTTTTTCATGAAATACTGTAGATTAGTATTGTTTTTATTGCTGTAATGCTTAGAGGCCACAGTCAGATTATGTTGATATGATGCCTAGCACAACACAAAGCAAGCTACTGTATGTGCTTTGGGGGAGGGACTTATCTAAAAGACAATAGCTAGAATATCTGGGAGGAGGAGGACAGGGTTACAAACATTTTATATATTTAAAAGCAGAGATTAGTAGTATGCATAATTCTTAGCCACCTACCTATGTGTTATCAGATGGTTGTTTTCTGAATGTGCTATGCCAGAAGTGAGTTTTGAGAAAGGATTGAGTGTGGTGGTGACTTTATGGATTTTGACTGGAAATTGTATCCAGGAGGAAGGGGTAGCTTGGGAGAAAGCACAAAGGTTCTTGTGGGGGAAGAGGTGATTGAGGCTGGAATCATTGGCAGAGAAAGGTGGGAGTTGCCTTGTGATCAGACACTAGGATGTATAGGAAGGGAGGCTCTAAACTGTGGAGAGTTTTGAAAATTAGGACAAGAAGCCTGGGTGTGGTGGGACAGAAGAGAGAGGAGCATATGGAGAGATAAATACACATTACTAGTTACTCCTGGCCGAAACAGACCAAACCAAGTCACTGGAATTCTCTCTAAAAGAGACATTTAAATCTCTTCTGCTACCAACATCCTACTTTAATCTGTAGTTTAATCCAAGGCAAAGAAATGTATCTGATACCTCATAGCTGAGTGGCATACCCTACTTTGAGTTGTATGTTCAGTTTCAGGACAGAAAGACAGTGATGGGCTACTGGGAATTCCCCTTGTATATATAATGTATACGAAAACAATGTAATTTATCCCTCATTCCCCTCCTTGGTATATCGCTTGCCTACAACTGTAAGACCTTTGGGGCAGACACTACATCTTGAGTGTGGAACATACCTAGCACATTGTCACTGCTGCCAATAATAAATAGTAATAGTTTGAGACAGAGCCATTAGGCCTCAGGATGTAAGTCAAATAGCAGCTTCCTGGGCCTATGAAGAGACTTCTTGCTTGCCCCTCCCGCCATGTTATTACTTAATTGTCAGTTATGACATTTTATACCTTCTTCTGAAGGATCTCCTATTGGCCACTGTCAGACAGGATACTGGACTAGAAAGACCATTGGGCTAGTCCAGGGGTTCTCAAACTGGGGGTCAGACCACTCGGGGGGGTCACAAGGTTATTACTTGAGGGGGGGATAACACGCTGTCAGCCTCCATCCCAGGCCCTGCTTTTCCTCCAGCATTTATAATGGTGTTAAATATATAAAAATGTGGTTTTAATTTATAAGTGGGGGCCCACTCAGAGGCTTACTATGTGAAAGGGGTCACCAGTATAAAAGTTTGAGAACCACTGGACTAGTCTGTTATGGTAATTCCTCTGTACCTAGCTTTAACAAAGTAACAGATCTGAACTCTGACGCACATTAGACATTCATTATGACAAAGCCACAAGATGAGGAAAAATAGGCTGGAGTTGAGTGTTAGAAATAATGTAACTAAGCAGATAAGACGACTATACACTGAGAGATTCCCATCCAGGAAAATGCTAAACAACATATTTGTACTAACTTACCTTTATCTGATTATACTGTAGACTGGTGCGCCAGCTCTGGCCAGTACGTTGAAGAAAGCTCCCAACAGTGACATATTTCAGAGTAGCAGCCATGTTAGTCTGTATTCGCAAAAAGAAAAGGAGTACTTGTGGCACCTTAGAGACTAACAAATTTATTAGAGCATAAGCTTTCGTGAGCTACAGCTCACTTCATCGGATAGTTTCAGCATTTTCTTTAACAAAAAGAGTTCAGTATCAACTTAACACACACCTTTTATACTCTCATTCCTTCATGAAGTCAGGACCTGCTGCCTGGCCTTTCCTAAAGCCTCTCCCTGGTAAGGCCGCTAATCCCTGCAGCTATCCCCTACCAGCCCATCCACCTGATGGATATAGAGCCCCTCCCCAGTCTTTCCTGACCCACTCTCTTCCTCTCTGAGCAGGGTCCCTCTTACAGGAGGTCTTCTGGCACATGACACTTGGTCAGCCATAGTGGTGCTGTTACACATACACAACAGCATGAACAATTTCCCGAGCCACAGGTGTGTCTATATAGATGGTTTGGACACCCCAACAATAACCCTTCAGGAAAGTTAGCACATCTGGGCCTATACGTTAGGAATAAATCTCCCTTCGGACAGTATCAGGAGTTTGTGGGCAACCTAGGACTCAGCACCATTCCTTGAGACTTTCTAGGCAGTCCAAGCTCATCCCCTACATAAGCCTTCCACCAGCCCCACTGAGAGGGACTGAGCCTGTCCTTTCTGACCAAGACCAATCTCCTGCTCGATAGCTGTAAAATAATATAGGGAAAAAAAGCCTCCAGAGTCTACATTCCTGGTTTCCAAGATGTCACTATTCTACAAAAGTGTGGCTAAGATGCCAACTCCTTCACACCTCATCATGGAATGCAGTAAAGAAGGATATAAAATGCTCCTCTACCCTATCTTCCGCACACAGAGGTGGTTTAAAAGGACACAAATAGTTTAGTCCCAAAATTAGACCAGCTTGGAGAATATTAGAATTTGGTAGTGAACCAGCTGTAGATTTAAACTATTTGAATTTAAAAACATTAAATGGATAGTGTCAAATAAGAGTTCATATTTTGAAAAGTTCCTGGACTAGCATTTACTTACACTTAAAACTCCATTATTATTTTTTTTAAACACGTTTTCATTTTTGTACTTTACTCATCTTAAACAATGAAAACAGACTAGAGAGTTTCACTTTCTGGTTCTCATGCAACTACAGAATTTGGGTTGCAAACACACTAAAGGAATATTGCAATCCAAACAAACTTTTTAAAAATAATTAAAATAATTCTATCATTCTGGGCAAAAATGGAATTAAAATGGTCAAAATCAAAACTTTGGAGCAGATGGACTGAGCATTTCTAGAACAGGGCTTGATTCTGCATATCCTTACTCATGTGAGTATACTCCTGCAAGTAATCCTATTAATTGCACTGGGACTCTTTGCATGAGTAAGGGTCGTTCATGTGGATAAGGACCTGATCCTCCAAATCCTCAGTCATTATTGTCATAGGAGGAACAAATGTGTAAGTTCTCTCTCGTGGTTCTATACCAGCAATTAAAGAAACACACCATTTTATGGTGCACACACAAGTAAACAAAGATTCATTTCAGCTTTATTGGATATCCTGTAAACTATGTGCATAGAGTCAACTATTGACTACATATATAATGTGACTATACCTCATTTAATTGAATGTATAAACATGATGTGTGCATATCTACATCTGTCACATACTCTGAGCCCGATCCTTCATTTAAGCAAAATGCTTGTAGATTTGAGTGTGTGGTGTGCCACTACTAAGGGGCTTTGCATCAGGCTTAAAGTCGATGGAAAAAAGCCTCCCATTGACTTCAGTAAATTTTGGATTAGGTCCTGTGTGAACTGCAGGATTGGCCTAATGAGATGTGTAATAAAACTCTGCTTTTTCTAGGCCAATCTCAACTATGAAGATATTTTTAAGTTGAGTTTTCCAGAAGTTATTGTACCACAGTCCACAGAGAGCATAAGACGCTTAGATCAAGTTCTTGACACAGATGATAATGACACTGGGATTCTTGAATTTACGAAGAGACAGTTTTGGTAAGGAGTTTAAGTAAACAGTCAAACACCTGGCAACAATACTGTTAATTTTTCTGAAAGAAGAAATTGCGGGGAGGAGAGTGAACTTACTTGTTTCAATTTAAAATATGCTATTTCAGATCTTTGGTTGTTTAATCAGTACATGAATTTTATCACATTATTGGGTTCAGAAAGGAAATGGGGTTGATTTTCTAGTCCCTGAAAAGTATAATAGTCCACCTATCACTGGTATTCATTCTTTTTGTAGAATTCCTACTGTTTTTGGTAGCACTTCTGATTACTAAGTTCCTGGAATGCTGGACACCAACAGACAGTGTGTGTGTTCTTTCTGTTGTCAGCATTCCTTCTCTTTCCTGCAGGTTTGTGTTGTTTCTCTTTCATCAAGAGTAGCAACACAGGTGCTTCTTTCCCAATCACTGGTACTTTTCTGACAACAGCCTCCCAATTCTCCCAGTAATTATTGCTCCTCCTGTTAAGCTACATGCTTTCCCTAATCAGTGGTGCATCTGGTTTCCTTCCTGGAGATTATGAAGTTAACAGCAGTTGAAATGGGTAACTTGGCTGTTAAGTCTGCTGGAATGCTGATCAACTTGTTACCTGTTTTTAAAGGATTAGTGCATCTGCACTAGTAGCTATTCTGGTTTCTGCGTACATCTGGAACATTGTAACTAAAAAGTAGGCTTAGTTATTTGTACTGTATATTCGTGAAGGTCCAAGGATTAACACGTGCAATAAAATAAGTGTTTTTATTTTTTCCCTTCAATAAGCTTCTCACATGCACACCACTCTGATCAGGTAACTTACTGTTGGGAAAGAAAAGAGAGGGTGGGGAGAGAGAGAGAGAGATTGTTATTTTTAATTCTTGGAAGGCACACCAATATTATGGTGGTGTGTAACATATAAGGAACCTAGATATTCTATGTGATAAACTACCCGTGACAGATGTTAGCCACATCGCTTAATGCACTACTGGAAGGCACACAGATAGTGTGGTGATGAACATGGCTTAAGAACCTGAATAGAATAAGTAGTTAGGCTTCTGCAATTTGACATCCTGGTTTAGATGCCTAATTCTTTTCCTCTGTGTTTCCTTGGAGCTGGGCCTTTGCTTTAAATACTGTTTGAGCATCACAGAGAAGGAAATCACACCTACCCAGATGAGACCAAATATGAAAGGTAACCCATGTGAATATCAGGCTGGCTCAATGCAGCCCGAAAGCTGAAATAATGAAGAGGGTTGAGAGAGACAGACTAACCAAACTGTAAGTTAGCTGTCTTTGAAGATAAATAAATAGAGCTCTGCTTTGTACTTGCTTGCTCTCCACAACATGAATTGGACATCACCACCTTTGGATCATGTTTTTCTAATGCATATTTCCTGTCCACTTCTACTCATTCTGGAGATAAGTAGGCATATAAAGCTCTCTCAGACATGCTCTTACTGTATGGCTATTTATTTGATGGGGAAAAAAAGCATGCACAATTTTTTTGCCATTGCTTATATCATTGAGCATCATGCATCTTTGTTAGCAAGTTGGATTCATGACTTGGACAAACAGTTCTCAGAAAGTCAGATTCCATAATAGGTAGTTCAAGGTGTACCCCGGTACAGTTGTCTCCAGGGAGGTTGCATTAGAACTGAAAATTAGATAATGGCTTTATAGGAGGTATGGGCTCAAGATCATTGATTTTTGTTTGGAAATTTTCTATGAACTATAATTTCAAGTTGCATTTCTTTTTAGCATGGATTCTGGAAACCTCTGGAGAACTCTTAGAGACCCCGATAGCACCACGGGTTTAAGATGTCCCTGGAATAAATCCCATTGCCAGGAAAACTTGTTATCTGCTCTTGGAATAGATGTAAATCAAAAGGTAATTTAAAAAATGTTTGGCTAGAACATCAGTGTAAGTGTTTGATTTAAACTTGTATTCATTTAAGTCATCTAGGCAGAAAAAAAACTCAGTCACACAGCTGCACTAGGAAATGTATTTTGGTGGGTCGCAAATTCTAATGTCTTCAGCTAGGTCCTTGTTGATGATATAAAGGCTTGTCTACACAGGAAGTTATTCCTGATTAGTTCCTTGTGTGGACACACTTATTCCAAAATAATGGAGTAAATCAGGAATAGTTGTTCCACTTAAATTCATAGCCTACTTTATTCCAGATGAATTGTCATGTGTGGACAAGCCCTTAGTTTAAGGGCTAAGCTGCTAAGATGTTATAACTATTATAATGATGCAAAGACCAAATTCTGGCTGTCTTTGCCAATTTATAGTAGAGAATGTATTGAAGTCTCAGTTGTAATGACAGTATGTCACTTCATTTGGATTATTGAATCAATTTCTGATTTTGTTGGCAAAGTTCCACAAATGTAGGGGGGATTTGCCTACTTTGAGGTGGAGGAATTATCAGAATTTATACAAGACATGATACACGTGTTCAGTCTAGTGCCCAGTGAAATCAGTTGACTTGACTTAAGTGGAAATTGGACTGCTCCTTGTGAAAAATGGAATCACTTTGTCCAATTAAATTCTGTATGCTTGAATATCTGGCTTAAATGTACAGGTTGGAACACAATATTCAGTTTGCCTTTACTCAAATCATTTCACCCGTTTCAGAGTGAAAAAATAATAGAGAAAACGTGTTTTAAATAAATTAGAGGTTAAAAAACAGCAACGTTTTAAACTCTCAAAGCAGAATGTTGCTATTCGGTCTTTCTATGTTGGAAAGATTAATTGGAGGTAGCTTTTTATTATAATTACTTGTTTAGTTAGCACAAATTTAATCTTCTTGCTCTGCTTTTCAGAGGTAACTATCTTTATTAATAGTTGCTGTTAGTTTTCCTGATGGTTGCCTATTTGAAACTCCTGGAGTTACCTGTATTAATCAGCCTTTCAGATGAGTTTAATCAAACAAAATTGCTGTGCTGGTTAGTCATGCAAGACCTGGTCTACACATGAGTTATACTGGTATAACTGTGTTGGCTAGAGGGGTGATTTTATTTTTAATTGATATAGTTAGGGCATTACTGTTCTCTTAGTGTGGATGCAATTGTATCAGTATGAAGGCACCTGTCACGGGGTAGGTACACCCCATCACAGGGTATTGGGTCACGTGTAGTCAAAAAGAAAGGAAAAGACTGTACCGCAGCCAGTTAGTTCTTATGCTGATGTCCCTTACTATAAATATGGTAGTATGGCCTAGTGGCCGGCGTCAAGAGTGTAGCCCTCCTGCCCAGGGTGGCGTGACACAATGGCCAGAGTCAATAAAGTCACCCCACTCTGTGGAATTAGGTGGTCTAATGGGGAAATGTGCACCATTCAGGGTGTATGGTGCCCAGGATAGGGAGACTCGGGCCCTCTGTCTCAGCCCAGGGCCCTGGCAGTGGTAGGGTGCTCACACCCGAGTCAGCAGGGATCCTCCTGAAACCTGCCAACTGGTTCCCCGGTTCACTCACCAGAGAAGAGTCTAAGTCCCCATGGCTGCT
This sequence comes from Dermochelys coriacea, assembly GCF_009764565.3. Lineage (NCBI taxonomy): Eukaryota > Metazoa > Chordata > Testudines > Dermochelyidae > Dermochelys > Dermochelys coriacea. The sequence goes on from NC_050073.1 coordinate 112,090,605, forward strand.
TCCTACCCTTTCTCCCTCAGTGGTGCACTCTGGGGTCTCTGGGGTCCTTGGATAACATAGTTCCTGCTGGCACAGTCTCTTTTCTAGGATCATCAGGCAGCCTGGGGTCCATCTGGAACTCTGCATACTGTAGCTCTGTAGTTGGAGCTTGCAGTCTGTGTCCTCCCGCTTCAGCAGCATGCCCAGACTGAGTAGTGCTGCTTTTTTTTTTTATACTCTGCCTCCAGGCTGAGCATGCCCAGCAGAATTGGAGGGGCAGGGCTTTCTCAGTTTGCAGAGTTAACTTTTGGGGCTGGTGCAGGATAGATACACCCCATCACAGCACCTTATACTGGTACAGTTAGCCCTATTTCTGTACAGGAATAAATATACTGGTATAAGATGTCTTTATGCTGATATTAGAGAGAGACTAGATGGGTGCGATAATATCTTCTATTGGTCCAACTTCTGGTGGTGAAAGAGACAAGCTTTCTAGCTACACAGAGCTCTTCTTCAGGTCTGGGAAAAGTACCCAGTATCACACCTAACAACAAGTAGTTAACATATCTAAGACAATGGTTCTCAACGAGGGGTACATATACCACAGGGGGTACACAGTTGTCTTCCAGGGGATACATCGACTCATCTAGATGTTTGCCTACTTTTACAACAGGATACATAAAAACACTAGCAAAGTCAGTATAAACTAAAATTTCATACAGACAATGACTTGTTTATACTTCTCTATATACTGTGACAAAGCTCTATCCTTGCCTCTGTGGATCCCACATCTTCCTGGCAGATTTCGCTAGCCTCAAAGGCTCACTGTGTCCCTCCATGTAACCCTTCTTTCTCTAGAGACAAGGGTCACAGTCTACTGAGCCATTTTCATCATAAGCCAGCGAGGGAGGTGAGGAGAAGTTATCCTTCCTTGCAGAGTCTCTTGTCTCCCAGTCTCAGTGATTAAACAGGGGGCAAAGGTGCAGGGGGGGAGCCCGGGCCCACCCTCTACTCCAGGCTCCAGCCCAGGGACCCTAATAGTATCAGCTATGGTAGCTGACCTTTTAGAAACATGACATGTACAATTCCCTGGGCTACTTCCCCCACAGCAGCCCTCACTTCCTCAAGCTCCACTTCACCCTTACCTCAGGGCCTTCTTCCTTGTGCCTGATATGGTGCGTACTATTCAGCCTCTCCAACAGCACAACTTCCTCCCACAACTCCTGACATGCACACCCACCTGACTAACTGGGAGGCTTTTAACTAGTTTCAGCCAGCCCCTGATTGGCTTCAGGTGTCCCAATCAACATAGCATTCTCCCTGCCTTCTGGAAAGTTCTTAATTGGCCCCAGGTGTCTTAATTGACCTGGAGCAGCTGCCATTTCACTTAACCTGGTACCAGGGATTTGTTTAGTCTGGAGCTAATATATCTATCTCCCACTACTTTTCTATAGCCATCTGGCCTTGCCCCGTCACAATACTATACACTGAAATGTAAGTATAATATTTATATTCAATTGATTTATTTTATAATAATATAGTATAAATGAGAAAGTAAGCATTTTTCCAGTATAGTGTGCTGTGACACTTTTCTATTTTTATGTCTGATTTTTGTAAGCAAGTAGTTTTTAAGTGAGGTGAAACTTGGGGGTATGCAAGACAAATCAGACTCCAAAAGGGGTACAATAGTCTGGAAAGGTTGAGCACCACTGATCTATGGGACCATTCAAAGTGAAGTGGCTAATTATTACCTTTGCAACCATAAGACAAAATATGGGGGATTAGGGGGCTTCAGGGTGTTGTAGTAAGCCATAAATCCCGTGTCTTTATGATTTCTAGCAAAGTTATGAATTTAAACTGCCAGGCTCATCTTTTGAAAGTGTTGTGCAAATTTCCTTTGAGGACGAGCATTAAGAGATCAGATAAGGAGTGAGCATTTTGTGAAAAGTGTTTACCCACAAGTGATAGTGGTTTTGTCTTATTTATCTGTGGGAGTTCTTTTGAGAATATAATGATTGTCTAGTTTCACCCACCTAGTTGTTATTGGAGCACTTAGTGCACTGCATGAGTAAGGGTACGATTTTGTTACAGAATCCCTGACTTCCAAAGACCTCTGTGACTTCAGCCCGCTGTGGCTGTGAGCTGCGGGGTAGATGACAGGGCCCCGGGGCTCCCAGCCGCCACTGGCAGCGAGGGTACCCAGCAGCTCCCTGCTGCTGCACCGGGGTCAGGTGTACCCCACAGTCCCCAGTTGCCGTGGGCAGCAAGGGGACCTCTGCAGTTCCCTACCACCATGGGGGACAGGGGCCCCTGCAGCTGTGGGAGGCAGGGAAACTCTGACTGGGGATCCCTGCAGCCCCCGGCCGGCGAAGGCAGCATGGGACCCTAGCAGCTCCCCGCCACCACAGGGGGACTCCCCACAGCTGCCTGCAGCTCTGGGCCCTCACAGGTAATGGGGGCCCTGGGGCTTTTAGCCGGCCCCTACAGCTACCCAGCAGCTTCCCATTTTGTCTCGGATATTTTTTAGTAAAAGTCAGGGACAGGTCATGGCTTCTGTGAATTTTTGTTTACTGCCCGTGACCTGTGCCTGACTTTTATTAAAAATATCCTTGATAAAATCTTAGCCTTATGCATGAAGTACACCATGTGTTGGGATAAGCATATGCAGTAGCCGTGGACTTTGAAAGGTGTGTTGTCAGCGGTATAGCAGTGAAGATTTATCTGCAGATTTTGCATCTGTTAGGGCAGGCAGAGGCAGATTAAGATTTATTGGGGCTCTGGGCTCAAAGAACATTTGGGCCCCACACTCCTGGAGTTGCCCAGGCTCCTTAGGCAACTTCTATCACTGCCTGGCTCTGACTTCTGGCCAGGAGGCAGGGCTTCAGGGGGAAGAGGAGATGCAGGGGGCAGTGCTACTGTTCTGGTGCTAGCTGCACCTCTACTTCTTCCCAGGCACCTGTGGGGGCCCCCAAATTGGCTGGGGGCCCTAGGCATGGGCCTATGTGTTGATCCGTCACTGATGACAGGATCGGGTGCTGTTTTGAGTTGGTCTCCATCAAGTATGGATTTTAATTGTTTAATAATATCCAATATAGGTTCCATTGCAGGGTGGTAGGTGACAATTAGGAGTGTTTCAAAGTAGCAGCCGTGTAAGTCTGTATTCGCAAAAAAGAAAAGGAGTACTTGTGGCACCTTAGAGATTAACAAATTTATTTGAGCATAAGCTTTTGTGAGCTACCGTTGAAGTGAGCTGTAGCTCACGAAAGCTTATGCTCAAATAAATTTGTTAGTCTCTAAGGTGCCACAAGTACTCCTTTTCTTTTTTTTTAATTAGGAGTGTGTGGTTGGAGGGGTTTTTTTCTGTATTCAAGCAGGTTCTCTCACATTATACTATATAACAGCATCCACAGTAGGGGTGGTACTGCTTTACTGATACTGGTAAGAGATGTTTTTCTCATGTACCCAAGGCCTAACCTTTCCCCCTCCCCCCCTTAAAAAAAAACAAAACAGTAAGAGTGTCTCCAAGTGACCTTTTTAGGCCACAATCCAGCTGTGTGATTCAAGTGGGCAGAAACTTGCCCCCGCACAGAACTGCACTGAAGTCCATGGGAAGTAGGTGGCGGCAGGGGACACATGTTACAGAGCTGATTATAGGACAGGGGTTTAGATTGCAACTTCTAAAAATAAAATTAAACGCCTATTTGCTTATTAGTTCTGAGAGGGGGACCTTTTTCGGAGGGCGAAAGCCCATTTCTGAATAAAGCATTTCTAACATTGGACACTTAATATTATGAAGAGTGTTTTAAATTATGCTCCTTGTTGATTAGGATTTCTCAGGAGACAGCAAAGACTGTTCGGAGGAGACAAATGTTAAAATAAATGAAGACTTAGAAGATGGATTCAATATTAGTAACTGTAAAGCACTAATTCAAACCAAGGTAAGAGTTCTGAAGCAAGTACATTAGAGAGATACAGGTCTCATATTTTTCATGTCCCTGGATGCTGTACAGACAGAGTTGTCAGCATTTCCCCTCCCCCGCTGGTGTTTTAACATACTTTCTAGTGGGACCTGGCAGTTCTTCAGCCAAATTTTGCTTTTCAAATGCTCTTGGAAATTGTGCACTAAGTACTGTGTATGCACCAAGTGCAAAGTGATGTAAGATTGGGAGAGTTAGAACTTCAGGTTATTAAATATGTTATTTAAGGAACTTCAGTTGCATGATTAGTATGGGCTCTATGGTAAGATACTAGCAAACATATAATATAGATTGATGACACTTTGATGACTGAGGAGGTCCAGTCACCATATAACAGGATTAATGTGAAGAAGGCGTGAATAAAAAGACTGACCCGACTCACTCTTACAGAACAGTGAGGGAGGAAAGGAAGAAGAATGGAGGAGGCAGTTGTGGCCCACTGGTATTTCAGGTATTCAGAGTGAATCAGAGTTTAGGCTTCTTCAGTGAAGGGAAAGAATAGAGTAAACAAAAACTACTATCAACAAAAGACTCATTAGCAAACTGTTTTAAATAAAGCGAAATGGAACCGCCCTAAGAGTTTGGGGTTTCGGGAACAAAGGATATTACTAGGATTTAGCGCATTTTGTGTTAGTATGCTGAGAGAGACAGTAACTGGAAATACGTAAAGTGTTAAAGCTAGTTTAATCAGGTAATTTACTTACACTTGAAAATAACATTTTCTGGTGTCTGTGTACTTTGCCCTTAAATTTAGTCTCTATTTTAAGTCAGGATTTCTACGTGCTCAGAGGCAGTTGTTAGTGAGCCTTGCAAAGTCCATCGGTTTTTTGCTAGAGGCATTTAGTTCATTTTGAAGGAAAACTTCACATTTAGAAATAAATGTTGCAAAACTGCATTCTTGTTCATTTCTCTAAAAGAAAAGGCCCTCATTTTGTTTTTTTAATAAACTGTGGTAATGTTTAGATGAGAATGTCAAACTAAAGCTCCCTGTCTCTTGAGCAGAAAATAAACTGTCTTGTTGCTGTGGTAATGCAAAGTGCATGCACACACATGCATGCTAGTTTTTAGTCCACTTTACAAACTGAATATTAAACTGTGTTCAATTTTGGACACATCAGTACCTGAAAGATATAAACAGGAGGGAGTTTAGAGAAGAGAAACAGGTGGGACAGAGAGACTGGTAGGATTCATTCATGAAAGTATAAACGTCAGATATTTTGTTATTTGGTAAGGGTAGGGAGATCTTTGCTGGCTACACGCCTTGAACATTTGTAAGAGGCAGAGTTTTTTTGTGGGAAGAGTGAATCAAGAGGTAAAAATCAACATGATGGGATGAAATTAAAGAGGAAAATGTAGGCTTAACAGGAAAATCTTATTTAACAAGATCTAATGGATTTTGGAATAGCTTCTCAAGAGAAACAGGAAGTCTCAGAGCTAGATAATGCAAACTAGAATACATGTTAGGCAGTGTCTTGTAATAAACAATCCTGTACTCACTTAGGGATGGGCTAAATGCACTAATAGGCCTCTTGTCCATTTATGTTCCTGACTGTGAAATTATTAGTCTTACTGACAAAAATAGGGTTATCAAATTGAAATGTTTACAATCTGTTTTAATTGCAGAAAAACTATTAAATTTTTCTCATTTGACTCAGCTGTCTGTAGCACCAGATTCCAGACATGGTCATTTCTTTAGTTATAACCTGTTTTTGAAGAGGACACCATCAAATGGAAATATGCAATTTAAAACTGTCCCAAGAAAGAAGAGGATTTTCAGTACACACGGTCTAAAAATGAAAATTTTCAACAGTGATGTTTGCTAAAGCAAAAGTCCCTATGTTTCTTTCATTTAAAGTTTACCTTCATTTTGTTACTGAAGCCTAGAGATGTTTTTGTAAAGAAAAAAAAATCTTGTATAATAGCTACCTGTATGTCGCACCTAAACAATTCTCTTACTAAAAGGTACTTATTCTGTTTAGTTTTAGATTCTAGTTTTGTCCTTGGTGGCAGTCATGGTAAATGATGAAGTCATATCTCGTATGGTAATCCAGCTAGAACCAAGCGTTACATATAAAAGCATTTGATAGTCTCTCTGTGACCTTTTAACAACTGTTCCCTTTTGGGTCTAAATGGATCTTTTTAATTCAAACTCCTCCCCCTCCCCAAAAATCTGAACACATCTTCAGTGTGTTGTAAGGTGTGCCTTGGTGTTACCATCTCTTTTCCTTGACTTGGTTTGTTTTGGACCATCCTTGGGTCTGGTACGGTGTTGCTGCTGATCCCCTAAGCTGAGGGGCTCCTCTCCACCATACACACACTATGATTTTCACATCGTTTTCTGTTTATAACCATGGCTCTGTACAGTTTTACCTCTATTGCTGAATGGCATTTTTACTGAGTGGTGTTTTAATACAGTTTAACCAGCGAGCCTGGATGGAGTCAGGTATTATAATCAGGTTCAGAAACTGTTCTAGGATCTGTCTCTGCTTGTAGTATCTTTTGAATGCGGTTGTAACATGACTTTAGAAACATTCAGCCCCCAATCATTTTAAACTGTGCTCAGTCATCATGGTTGTAAAACTGTTAAAAGCTAGTTGTGCAGTCAAGGCCTTATCCTGCGCAGTGCTGGAGGCTGCTGTTTTTAAGACTTTAAATTTCATACTAATGACTAACTAGTTTGCCCACTGTCCTGCATGTACAAGTCCCATAGTACCAAGTCAGGTACACTTCATATTTAATATGAGCCACAGAATCTATGGCTTGCTCATGACAAATATTCATCTTCACTTGGTGTATAAGTTACATTACTCATTAGCAAGAACTTTACATGCAGGTTATATCAATATTTTCATTACTTTGTCCCTTATAAATGTGAAAACTTTGTATGATTGTTTTTATTCTAACAAGCCAGATAAGCCTCTACTGTGACTTTATGAAGATAACTTTACAGCATTATAACAAGAGGTTTTGTATAAGTATATTGTATATAGTTGAATTGTAAAGGTATGTGACAAACTGGATAATCTGAAATTAAATGTTTTAAATGTTAATTTAAATACTAAAGTAATTCACTCTGTGTTAGGACCTGTATTTAAATGAGACACTCATTGAGGCCTAGCCACACTTATGCCCATGCTTAACTTTAAGGACATGCGTAGTCTGCGCTTAAAATGAAGTGTATAGGTATTGGCAGAATTAAGGCCTAAATGTATGTAAACTCCATTCAGCAGTAAAAGCAGAGCTAAGTTATACATTTACTAGCAGTAGTAACTTTCAGGATACCTCAGTGCTATTAACTTAGGAAATAGTGTTTGCATAATGCCTACTCAGTTAATGGCAACAGTCTAGCTTAACCATTAGTCTTCTGACTAGATGCCATTTAAAATGGCCAGGAATCTAAGGCTCTGATCCTGCAATAACTTCTGCGTGGCTTGACCCAAAGCTTTATGGGGGTGTAGGATCAAGGCCCAAGGTCTTATAACTTTAAAGAAACACTGAACTTCCTAGCTTCAGAAACCTTCTTATAGTAAAAAGTTGGCAAGAGCTAACAAGTCTGCACTGATTTTTGTAATGTTGTATTTAATAGAATGTTCTAGATACAGATTTCTGCTGTATATATTTTTTCATCTATTTTGAAATGGAAATGCAATCATTGCATTAAAGTGCTGATTTAATAAGGTGCTTAAATAAATACCCATGTGCAACTTTAACTATTGGCTTCACATCCTCAAGAACCTTGCCAAATTGGGGTAGATATCTATAGGATTTTTATTTTGCTAGTCTAACCAGGTTTAGTTTAAAAACTGACTAGACACCATTTTAAGATTAGTTTGTAAAAATCTCTGTCCAAGGAAATGAGGGTGTGCAAAGCTTAAAGCTACCTGGATCTCTTTTCCCACCCCAAAAATAGCTTTTATAGCACCTCTCATCAAGAGTATCACTCTTTACAAGCATCAAATAACTCTTAATCTGAATAGATTACTAAGTAGATTCACATCCAATACTTGTTTAAATTCATATGCCAATTTTGTGGTTTTACAACCACATTTTGCTCTCCCCTCTTGCCATACAAAACACAGGAGAAACTGAATTCATACACACAATGCACAAAGACTTTGTGACAAAGTAGATTGAGAAAACAAAAATCTTTCAGTTAATACCTAAAAAGTGGTTTTTCTTTTATCTATTAATGGAGTTTGCCCAGGATCCATCTGAGAGGAGGTACGCTAAGTGCTGCATTAGGTGGGTTGTGTTGGTGAGTATCTGAGTGTCTGTTTGACAGTTTCAGTTTGACTGTGTGCTTGATTGTTTGAAGTGTGAATTAGGAGTGCTTTGTTTCAGCTGAGCCTTGAGTGGGCCTGCCTGTTATAAAAAGGGCAGTCAGCCGCAAACCAGCGGAGCAGTGAACAGCAGAGCGGCTAACAGAGGGAGTTTGCCTGGGGAGAGCCCACTAAGGCTTTCATCTTGCAGGCTTCTCTGCGTAGTTACTAGAACATCTGAGGAAGCTCTTAGAAGGAAGGTAATATGGATGGTGAGCGTTCAGCTGTTACCTGCACAGGGTGTGCCATGTTTGGCTTTGTTCCACAGACAGAAGCAACTTTGTCTGTACAAAGTGCAAGCTGGTCTCCATATTGAAAGAGAAGGTTCAAGGTCTGGAGAAACAAGTATTGACCCTGCGTTGCAAAAGAGAAACTGAAGATTTCCTGGATAGATGTCAGGATATGCTTCTATGGGCACAACATTCTGAAGATTCAGAGCAGGCTGCGCAGCGGGGACAGGAGGATGAAGAAATTTGGCAGCATGTGACCTCCAGAGGAAGAAAGGGAAGCGTCCACGTACCAGCAATGCAGATACAGGTAAGCAACAGTTTTCATGTTCTTTCCACAGGTATTAATGTGGAGAGTAGACTAGATACATCTGAGGGAAGGGAACAGAAGGAGACTCTGCCAACTGGAAGGCATGAGATGCACTGTCTTAGGGAAGGGAGTTCCACGACCACCACTCCCAGGAGAAGGAGGTGGGTGGTGGTCAGGGACTCTTTCCTCAGTGGGACTGAGTCATCCATCTGTCGTCCTGACCAGGAAAACAGAGAAGTCTGCTGCTTGCCACGAGCTAGGATTCACGATGTGATGGAGAGACTGCGGAGACTCATCAAGCCCTCAGATCGCTACCCCTTCCTGCTTCTCCACGTGGGCACCAATAATACTGCAAAGAATGACCTTGAGTAGATCACTGTGGACTACGTGGCTCTGGGAAGAAGGATAAAGGAGTTTGAGGCACAAGTGGTGTTCTCATCCATCCTCTCTGTGGAAGGAAAAGGCCTGGGTAGAGACCGCTGAATCATGAAAGTCAACAAATGGCTACGCAGGTGGTGGTGGAGAGAAGGCTTTGGATTCTTTGACCATGGGATGGTGTTCCAAGAAGGAGGAGTGCTAGGCAGAAACGGGCTCTATCTGATAGAGAGGGAAGAGCATCTTCGCAAGCAGGCTGGCTAACCTCGTGAGGAGGGCTTTAAACTAGGTTTGCTGGGGGAAGGTGACCAAAGCCCTGAGGTAAATGAGGAAGTAGGATACCAGGAGAAAGCACGAGCAACCAAGCATAAGAGGGGAGGGCTCCTGCCACATACTGAGAAAGTGGGAGTGTCATAAATATAAAGGGAAGGGTAAACACCTTTAAATCCCTCCTGGCCAGAGGAAAAACCCTTTCACCTGTGAAGGGTTAAAAAGCTAGGATAACCTCGCTGGCACCTGACCAAAATGACCAATGAGGAGACAAGATACTTTCAAAGCTGGAGGGGGGTGGGGAAAGGGTTCTCTGTCTGTGTTTTTTGCTGGGACCAGAGCAGGAATGCAGGTCAGAACTCCTGTAAAGGGTTAATAAGCAATCTAGTTAGATATGCATTAGATTCTGTTTTGTTTAAATGGCTGATAAAATAAGTTGTGCTGAATGGAACGTATATTCCTATTTTGTGTCTTTTTGTAACTTAAGGTTTAGGCTAGAGGGATTCTCTGTTTTGAATCTGATTACCAGGTAAGGCATTTGTCATCCTGATTTTACAAAGGTGATTTTATTTTCTTTAATTAAAATTTTTAAGAGCCTTATTGCTTTTTCATTGTTAAGATCCAAGGCTTTGGGTCTGTGTTCATCTATGCAAATTGGTGAGGATTTTTATCAAGCCTTCCCCAGGAAAGGGGGTGTAGGGCTTGGGGGGATTTTGGGGGAAAAAGATGTTTCCAAAGTGGGTTCTTTCCTGGTTATATTTGTTAGATGCTTGGTGGTGGCAGCAATAAGTCCAGGGACAAAAAGGTAAAATAGTTTGTACCTTGGGGAAGTTTTAACCTAAACTGAAAAATAAGCTTAGGGTTTTTTTCATGCAGGTCCCCACATCTGTACCCTAGAGTTCAGAGTGGGGAAGGAACCTTGACACAGGACGATCAGCAAGTTATTTTAAGTGCCTGTACACAAATGCAAGAAGCCTGGGAAACAAGTAGGGAGAACTGGAAGTCCTAGCACAGTCAAGGAATTGTGATTGGAATAACAGAGGCTTGGTGGGATAACTCACATGACTGGAGGACTGTCATGGATGGATATAAACTGTTCAGGAAGGACAGGCAGGGCAGAAAAGGTCGGGGAGTTGCATTGTATATGAGAGCAATATGACTGCTCAAAGCTCCGGTATGAACCTGCAGAAAAACCTGAGTCTCTGGATTAAGTTTAGAAGCGTGAGCAACAAGGGTGATGTCGTGGTGGGTGTCTGCTGTAGACCATCAGACCAGGGGGATGAGGCTTTCTTCTGGCAACTAACAGAAGTTACTAGATAGCAGGCCCTGGTTCTCATGGGAGACTTCAATCACCCTGATATCTGCTGGGGGAGCAATACAGCTGTGCACAGACAATCCAGGAAGTTTTTGGAAAGTAAGGGACAATTTCCTGGTGCAAGTGCTAGAGGAACCAACTAGGGGCAGAGCTCTTCTTGACCTGCTGCTCACAAACTGAAGAATTAGTAGGGGAAGCAAAAGTGGATGGGAACCTGGGAGGCAGTGACTATGAGATGGTAGAGTTCAGGATCCTGACACAAGGAAGAAAGGAGAGCAGCAGCATACGGACCCCGGACTTCAGAAAAGCAGACTAACTCCCCTCAGGGAGCTGATTGGCAGGATCCCCTGGGAGAATAATATGAGGGGGGAAAGGAGTCCAGGAGAGCTGGCTGTATTTTAAAGAATCCTTATTGAGGTTACAGGAACAAACCATCCCGATGTGTAGAAAGAATAGTAAATATGGCAGGTGACCAGCTTGGCTTAACAGTGAAATCCTTGCTCATCTTAAACACAAAAAAGCTTACAAGAAGTGGAAGATTGGACAAATGACCATGGAGGAGTATAAAAATATTGCTCAGGCATGCAGGAGTGAAATCAGGAAGGCCAAATCACACTTGGCATTGCAGCACAAGTCCATGGGGCCAGATATGCTGCATCCGAGGGTGCTAAAGGAGTTGGCAGATGTGATTGCAGAGCCATTGGCCATTACCTTTGAAAACTCATGGCGATCGGGGGAGGTCTCGGATAGCTGGAAAAAGGCTAATGTAGTACCCATCTTTACAAAAGGGAAGGAGGAAGATCTAGGGAACTACAGGCCAATCAGCCTCACTTCAGTCCCTGGAAAAATCATGGAGCAGGTCCTCAAGGAATCAATTCTGAAGCACTTAGAGGAGAGGAAAATGATCAGGAACAGTCAGCCTGGATTCACCAAGGGCAAGTCATGCTTGACTAATTGCCTTCTATGACGAGATAATTGGCTCTGTGGATGAGGGGAAAGCGGTGGACACATTATTCCTTGACTTTAGCAAAGCTTTTGATACAGTCTCACAGTATTCTTGCCAGCAAATTAAAGGATGGACGGACCATAAGGTGGATAGAAAGCTGGCTAGATCATCAAGCTCAGTGGGTAGTGATCAATGGCTCCATGTCTAGTTGGTAGCCGGTATCAAGCGGAGTGCCCCTGAGGGTTGGTCCTGGGGCCGGTTTTGTTCAATATCTTCATTAATGATCTGGAGGATGGCATGGACTGCACCCTCAGCAAGTTTGCTGATGACACTAAAGTGGGAGGAGTGGTAGATACGCTGGAGGGTAGGGATAGGATACAGAGGGACCTCGACAAACTAGAGGATTGGGCCAAAAGAAATCTAGTGAGGTTCAACAAGGACAAGTGCAGAGTCCTGAACTTAGGACGGAAGAATCCCATGCACAGCTACAGACTAGGGACTGAATGGCTCGGCAGCAGTTCTGCAGAAAAGGACCTAGGGGTTACAGTGGACGAGAAGCTGGATATGAGTCAGTGTGCCCTTGTTGCCAAGAAGGCTAATGACATTTTGGGCTGTATAAGTAGGGGCATTGCCAGTAGATAGAGGGGAACGATCACGTCCCTCGATTCGGCATTGGTGAGGCCTCATCTGGAATACTGTGTCCAGTTTTGGGCCTCACATTACAAGGATGTGGAAAAACCGGAAAGCATCCAGCGGAGGGCAACAAAAGTTATTAGGGGACTGGAACCTATGACTTATGAGGAGAGGCTGAGGGAACTGGGATTGCTTAGTCTGCAGAAGAGAAGAATGAGGGAGGATTTGATAGCTGCTTTCAGCTACCTGAAAGGGGGTTCCAAAGAGGATGGATCTAGACTGTTCTTGTTCTGTCATCTGCTACCACTGAGAAGTAATGGTCTCAAGTTGCAGTGGGGGAGGTTTAGGATGGATATTAGGAAAAACTTTTTCACTAGGAGGGTGGTGAAGCACTGGAATGCATTGCCTAGGGAGGTGGTGGAATTTCTTTCCTTTAAGGTTTTTAAGGTCAGGCTTGATAAAGCCCTGGCTGGGATGATTTAGTTGGTGTTGGTCCTGCTTTGAGCAGGGGGTTGGACTAGATGACCTCCTGAGGTCCCTTCCACCCCTAATATTCTATGATTGAGTCTAGGATTATTGATAGAAAGCAGAAATACAATGTTTAAGTAGGCAGTGTCCCTCTAATATCCTTTAATGGGGTCAAGAATTTCCATCTTACAGATGGGGAAAGCTTTTACAAAGGTTGAATGATGTGCTTATGAGTACACAGTAAATCAGTTGTGGAGCTGGGTATACAAACCTGAAATCATAACTCCCTGGCCATTGCTCCAACTACTAGATCAGGGATCGGCAACCTTTGGCAAACGGCCCACCAGGGTAAGCCTCCTAGCGGGCCGGGCTGGTTTGTTTACCTGCTGTGTCTGCAGGTTCAGCCGATCATGGCTCCCACTGGCCATGATTCGCCACTCCAGGCCAATGGGGACTGCAGGAAGTAATGTGTATAACAGCCTAGGGCATATGATTATGATTCCTTCAAGCGGCTAGCCCCAATCACTACACATGAGCATACATGTGACCTAGGCATACAGAAGACTTTTCTGTTGACACCTAGATTAGAATTTTTACCTGTAAATGCATCTAATGTATGACAGTGAATTTCTGTTGCCAAGAGAGGCAGGAGTAGCAGGGCTGTTAAAAATTTAACACACAATGTGATGTAATTAAGATGACCTAACCCCCAGTGTAAACACCACGAGGTTGATGGAAGATTTCTTCTGTCAAACTGACTACCACCTCTCGGAGGGGTGGATTTACTGCAGTGACAGAAGAACACCTTCCATCATGGTAATAAGTGTCTACGCTGTAGCAGTTTCTGGTGTAGACATCTGCAAACACCTGCCTCAGTGACAGAGGACTTGTAGGGCCGCTACTTATTAAAATTCCCAGATGGATCTCCCACAGCCTTCAGGAATAAGAGCAATGCTTAAAAGCTCTTAAAGATTGTCAGATGCTCAAATACTACAGTAATGGGAATCAATCAAAAGCCATCAGTGCATATGCACATATTTACACAGTAATGCTGCGTGGAAGTATGCTGGAAAGATCATACACAGATTTGCATGAAACTTCATTGAGGCTACTTCTACTCTTTCTGCTCAGCAAATGGCTAAAGGCCAAGCAGTGAGCTCCAATATTCAGAGGACAAGTCCCTTCTGCCAAACAGGACTCCTGAACACAAGTTTAAAAACCAGTGAGCTACGGTAACTTTACAAACTGTTGGGCCCCCTTCCTGGGCCCCTCTCATAAGAATCATTTGCAGTAATAAAATTCCTAAGCAGAGTTTCAAGGCTTTTCTAACTGCAAGAGGCACTGTTAGACTGTGAAGGACAAAAGCTAGCTTAAAAAAAAAGTCTTGGTTAAATAAAAGGGCAGGAACTGTTAAAGACGCGTCTGGCAGTAGCTGGAGAAGGGAAAAGTTAGCCAGAGTATTTGGCTCTTAACCTGCAGAAACTATGGCAGCAAGAAAGAGGCCCTTGTCTGTGGCTGAGAACCCTAGAGGTTGGAAGACTTAGGGCTCCAAGAAGCAGGCTGAAGTGCCATCTTCCCCACTTGTTTCAGCCGCATCTTAGCTTAAGCTATGATTAGCTGTAATTGGAGATGGACTTTTTTCTATGATGCATCTGTGCAGCACCTAGCACACTGGGGCCCCAACCTGGCTGGGACCTCTGTATTACAAATCACTACAAACTGTACAATAGTAACAGCAGCTGAGGACCCTGATAAGGGATGCAGCAACAGTATGATGGTTAGATCTTTATCAAGGAAGGCGAGACTGTAAGGAGGAAGGTGGTGGCTCTAGTTCCATTGATTTAACACCACCAATAGAAACAATTTAGCTGCCTAGGATTATAAACCGTAAACTTCTACAGGCATTGGTAAATAGCCATATTACTGGTTGAAAGCCAGTCTAACTGCATAGTAAACGCTTGTCTACATACAGAGTTGTGCAGCTTTAAATTATACCATATAATTAAAATTGACAACCCCACTAGTGGGGACACACGTATACCAGTAAAAAAGGTGTTTATACCAGTATAAACTATTCCCATACAGGAAAAGGGAATAAGCTACACTGTTATAAGGCACTTTATACCAGTATAACTGTGTCCACACTAGGGCTCTGTCTACACGTGCAAAGTTTTTGCGCTGTCAGTTTCAACTGTGATCGTGAACCGGTGAAAGAAAAGCACTGGCTTGGGTACTCACTTTGATGCCTGTGGGAGTGAGTGTTTACATTTGCAGCACTTCTCTACCGATGAGAGCAGCGCATGGACGGCAGCTATCTCACAGTGCAACTCTCTCCATTTTGATGATAGGTCTTGTGCAAAGAGGGGCATGATATTTTTATTAGCTATAAAAGTCAGTCCTCCCATAGAAATTTTGAGGGGAGGCAGGGCTCTCTATTATCAGTTTGTCCTTCAGCTACCAGGCTAAGTACAGTGAAAACAACGTGTAAGGAAGACCTAGCTATTCTTTGTCTCCAAGGACAAGAAACAATGGATTTGTGAGAAAGATTTCAGCTGTAAGACTAAATTGCAGCTACTGGGTTTATTGGGGCAAGAGAAAACAATGGGTGGTTTTACTAGGAGGTGTATTGTCAGGCAAGTTTGAAGGACACACTGGAATTGGACATCGTAAATTTGAAGGAACTTCTGGAATTACCACTTCAAAAGCTTTAGCAAGGAGGGATGGTGCGGAAGTCTTGCTCCTCCAGCCTCATGGCCCTGCTCTGGCAGTTGTATTCCGTTATGGTATCACCCTCCAAGCACGCCTGTCTGCCAGCACCACCCCAAAAAAAAAAAACAAACCTTTTTGGTTTGGGGTCTCTCAGATAAAGTCACTAACCTTTTTCCCCCTCCCACTTTTCTGAAGCTCTGGGCAGATCAGTTGACCTGGTGCAGTTATACTCAGGGCTGGATTAACCTTTTGTGGGACCGGTGCCAAACATATCTCTGGGTCCCCATGGAGGCAATGTAGCATGGGGGGGGGTTGGTCCCCAGAGCAAGGGGCCAGTCAGGGACAATGGGGCATGGTATGGCGGGGGGGGGGGGCCTGCTCAGCCCAGTGCAAGGGCACTATTTACAAACTGGCAGTTGCCAGAAGGAAGTGTCTTGCTCGGCCCTGTGGTGCCAGCATTGCCCTTCCCCTCTGGGGGCAGGCCCATGCTGCACCACACAACCCCCCTACCAAACATGAACACCCTCCTGACTCTCTATGGCCAGAGCCCCGCCAGAGCCTCTATGCCCAGCGTCCCCCACCAGACCCCTCTCCACAAATGCACAGCATCCTGCTCAACACCCACAACAACCTGCCCACAGCCCACCACAACTGCCCAGCACCCCACAGAACCGCCACTCCCTAGTTCCCCAACACACAGATCTTCCCTGCTATCTCATAGCCCAGAACCACCCCAGATTCCCCCCCCCCCCGAGACCCACTCCCACCCCCTGGCCGCACTCACAGCCCTGCTAGGAGGGGACTGTGCCTGCTGGACTGAGCCTGCAGCGCAGCCAGGGCTGGTCCCGGGGTGGGGAAATCGCTCCAGCCCCTTGGTAGTGGTGCGATCAGCCAGCCTACAGCCTGTCCCACCTGGGCTCCCTCAGGACCCACTTGCCTGGAGGAGCCCAGCCAACCCCTCCCCCACACACTGTCCCCCATTCACCCCAACTGGTGAGTCTTCTGCACCAGTTCCAGCAGCTCAGCTTGGGGAGACAGGCGAGGCCTCACAGATGGAGGGAAGCAGAGACTGCCTGGAGCTGGAGGTGCACTAGGATCTGGCCAGGGGGCAGAGAGGAGCCAGCAGGTGGGGCCAGAGGGTAGAGAGTAGCCCTTAGCTAGGGGGTGGGCAGGCGGAGCGGAGCAAGTCGTGGGCGAGGGGGGAGGGAGCCATCAGGTTGGCGAGGTCTCGGGGCGCAGTGCAAGTGGAGCAGGCCGAGGTCCCTTCGGAGCATGGGCTCGGCTCCATGGTGCCACTGTAAACCCAGCACTGGTTATACTAAGACTTGCCGACTACTCTAGAGTGATAGGCTCCGTCGTTGTATTGCTCTAGACTATAGTCAGGGATGCTTTGAGTCTTGCTCAGAGCAAATGCAATCCCAAGAGTGATAAGCCTGCCTCAAGTAGTGCACAGCCAAATGTTGTGTGGCCACATGTTGGGTTACAGGCATTCTAGGAGACTGCAACAACTATCCTAATTCTGTTCTCCCATAGTAGCAAGGCCTTTGCAAGCCTGCCCGAGCTGAAGAACAATCTCCTTTGTCTAAGCAGGCAAGAATGCCGAGTCAAGACAGGCTGATACAGAAGGGAAATGCAGAACTATCAGCGCAACCGAGGCATATATTTTGGCACAGAGGACTCCCTCATCCCAACACGTTAAAACCAAATCCCCGCGTCACAAAGACATGCACAGTTACTATCCAAGGCCAAATGCAACAACTAGAACAGACCTGGGTAAAACATCTGCCTCACTCAAGCATCTCCCTCGCTTTCTGCCTAACTTGCCCCTGCTTTTGCAGAATATCTGCACAAAGTGTGTGTGAGGGGTTCAGGACAGATACTTGCAGCATTTCCAGCACCAGGTTCCCCTGTGTTTCTGAATAGCTGCTAAGCATCATCATTTGCTGCAAGGCCCAGCACCTCTTCAGTTCACAGCCCAACACCTCATCCTTACTTTCACAAATGTTGCTTGGGACTAAAACAGGCAGGTGTGATATCACCTATATGGCATATTGCACTGTCACTGCTTGGCAGCAGGCTCCTCCATCTTGCTTTCAGCCTCACAGAATACACATTTCCACCACTGTTCTGCTCCTGCCAAGTCTGTAGTTGAACTCCCAGTGTTGACAGGCTTTTACAGCTCCTGGCCAGGATCTGGCAGATGGGGAGAGAAACAGTTTCAACCTGCTTCCTGCCTTAGGTTTGGTCTTCACTAGGAAATTAGGTCAGAAAAATCCACACCCCTAAGTGACAGTTAAACCAACCTAGCACGTTGGTGTAGACAACACTAGGTTGACAGGAGAATTCTGTCCACCTAGCTACTACCTTTCGGAGAGGTGGAATACCTACTCCTCCTTTCGCTGTAGGTAGCATCTTCTCTGGAGCGCTACAGTGACACTGCTGCAGCATTTTAAATATAGACAAACCCTTAGTGGGAAGCCTGCACCTCAGCTAATGGGAGGCAACCTGTTGATATCCGCTGGGGCTGATTTCTATTTTCTAGTAATTTGGGGCCATCGGAACTCCCCCAACTTAGCTGAGTACAAGATCCAAGGACACCAAAACTTGAGAGGACTTTGAGCCAAGACAGGTAGGAGCCATCTGGAAGAAAAAGGTTGCCTTTTTAGAAAAATATTTTAGGAAGACTAAAGTTAGAAGTTATTTTCAGTTTAGAGTTTCCAAAGTCTTGGCAAAAAATAAATAAATAAATAAATAAAAGGTTAATTTAGACAACATATACATTGTAAATTTATACAAGCATTCCAACTTAAGTAGGAAAAAACAGTGTGGCTAGAATCAAAGCAACCTCATGTTAGTTCTCTGAAGCTAAGATTCTGGGAGAGGGGAGAGAGCCTGAGATAAATTTCCTGTGAATACTTGCTGTTCATTTCCTTTTGTTTTTTGTTTATGGCTCCCATTCCTTGGTATTGAGTCATTTGCTCTAGTTGAATCAGTGACTTCCCAGCATCTGAAATGCAACCTTGCATTAAGAGAGATAAAGTAGTACCCATTCTGTGAAGGGGAGGGGGAGAGATAAGGAACTGAATTACACAAGTATAGTTTTAGAGGGTGGATTTCATAAGGTACAGCATCTTAAGAAAAAAAAGTACTTGTGGCACCTTAGAGACTAACAAATTTATTCGAGCATAAGCTTTCATGAACTACAGCTCACTTTGAATGCATCCGATGAAGTGAGCTGTAGCTCACGAAAGCTTATGCTCAAATAAATTTGTTAGTCTCTAAGGTGCCACAAGTCCTCCTTTTCTTTTTGCAAATACAGACTAACACGGCTGCTACTCTGAAACTCATCTTAATGCCATTCACAAACCTTTCATTTTAATTACGACTTTACATTCTACAGAATACAAAAACTTCAAAACAAAAAAAACTGTTTTGA
Source organism: Dermochelys coriacea (assembly GCF_009764565.3). Taxonomy (NCBI): domain Eukaryota; kingdom Metazoa; phylum Chordata; order Testudines; family Dermochelyidae; genus Dermochelys; species Dermochelys coriacea. Next base: position 112,109,569 of record NC_050073.1, read on the forward strand.
ATTGAAAGGAAGATGCACATTTCTATCAAAAAATGTCAAAACAGGACATTTCAATACTGCTGAACTCCCTTCCCCTTCGCCCTCTTCTCCACCAAAACTAGGTTTTGACAAGAGACAATTTTGCAAAAAGTATTTAGATTTACCCGGAACTGCATTCTGATGGAAAAAACTGTTCCCTCCAAGTTTTTCTGAACACCTATTTTTTTTTATTATATATATATAAATAAAAATAAAATCAGGAAGTCAAAATTTTAGAGTTTTGCCCTAAAATCTCATCAACATACCCATTCCTGCGAAAATATTTTGATTTGGACAAAACTGCATTTTCCAATAGAAAACTTTTGAAAAAAAAAATTCGACCAGCTCTAATTGCTATGTTTTGAGGCCTGTACCGTGCAAGGGATAAAACTAGACTAGAGGATCATAATGGTCCCTTCTGACCTAAGTATCTAGGAATAAAATAAAATTTGTGCTTTTATTTCAGTAAATGTATTACTTGATATCTACATGTTTCTGAATATATGTTAACTAATAAAAGCCTTAGACATGTATAAACCTTGGTTTAGACAGATAAGGTGGGTAATATCTTTTATCTGATCAACTTCTGTTTGTGAGAGACAAGCTTCCCAGCCACACAGCTCTTCAGGTCCTGGAAAGGAACTCTCAGCATCACAGCAAAATGTGATGTGGAAAAGATTGTTTAGTATTCAGCACATATTGTAAGGGACCATTCAAAGTATAATGGCCCATTAACACCTCTGCAGTTATAGGACAAAAAAAAGAGGGTTAGATTATTGTTACAATAATAAGCCATAAATTTAGATGGCCATTGTAGCATGGCTCAAACAGTATTCATATTTGTTACCCAAGCTTTTTTTTTTTTTTTTTTTTTAAAAAAGCACTATTAATATTGTGAGTTTCCAAGACAACCATCCCCTCCCTCCCCGTCAGAGCCACAATGATTTAGTGGCATGGAGGCAGATTAGTCAGTATGCAGAGGTACCTTGCACACTGCAGAGCTGAGCTCTGCACCAGTTCCTGGAAGGCCACTTCAGAGTGGGGAGATGTGGCCAGTATGTTGGCAAACTCAGCTCAAACTCCTGTAGATTAAGTACATGCAGATCTCAAGGTCTATTCCAGCTAGAGGCCGCCTTGCTCATGGGAGGCCTTTGATTCTTTACCAAAGTTCCCCATGTGAAAAGCTTGTTTATACAGGCAGTATGCAGTGGTGTGTCAATTTCACCTCCAAAGGTACTGAGGCTACAGAGGTGCAGCCCGGGAATAGGCAAAGGCAGCAGGTCCTACCCCCTTGCCAATGATGAGTGGCATTACAGACCGCCATCTGCCCCAGTGAGCGGGGGCTAGATGACTGGCAGTAGCCACTGAGGCAAGGTAGTTTAGAGGGGTAGGGGTTTCCCTAGGAGTGGAGACCCAGGGCATGGGAGCACTGCAGGGGCAGAACCCTGTGGTAAAGGGCACTGGGGTCTGGGAGGGACATGGGTGCCTGAGGCAGGTGAGCCACCGGCCTACAGAGGGCACCCCAGGCTGGAATCGAGCTAATTCCCACAACAACCAGCAGGAGGTGCTGCACCGGTGAGCATCACTTCACTACACTTACCCCGATATGAAATGTTCTGTATCTACAAGACAACTTACACAGTCAACATTTCTAAGGCTCAGCATACACTAACATATCTCAACTCACCAATAAGAGAAGTTACTCTTAAGATATTTTTAAACTAAGAAGCTCATTTAAAGATATATTCCCCATCAACGGGGTCTTTTCTCCCACTGGACGACAGCTACTTCACTAATGTTGCGTTAAGAGCACTATTAGTCCCCATATACAGATGGGAGCCTCAGATCTCGGTTGTATTTCCCACCAAGAAAACAGTGCATCTGACCTTGTTTCCTGCAAACAAAGTTGAAAACTGCTGTACTCTTGTGTAGACAGGGGAAACTACATTTCATGCTTGTAGGAAAGTGCTGTTTGACTATTAACAGCAGTGAGGCTTTTCCCAGCACATTGACTTGGGAGAAACTGCCATGCCCAACCACTACTGTTCTGTAGAAATGTGGCTTTAGAGAGATGGGGTCTGGGTGTGAAGAGATATGCAAGTTTGCTTATTAAACTGATTCCCAAATACAACCTGTTAGGAAAGCATTTATTTTGCATCTTCATTAGTTCAATGAAGAAAATACTGGCAAGGTCGGTAAATTTGTTACACGCATACAGGAAACTTCAAGAAATTATGTCTAAATTGAAAAGTTAGTGCATTTTTTCCTAAACAACTGCATAGACCTCACTATCTAGTCTGATTTTATTTTACACTGAATTAAAATTAACTTGTCCATAATTAAAATAAAAAACCCACCTTTCCTTTTACACAAAATACCACATCACCCCCCAAACAACATTACATATTAGTTTATGGTTTTAACACTGGGATACTAAGCAACCAGTTAAGAATTAGAATTTAGTGGCAAGAGCTCTGTGACCAACAGAAAGAGTGAAGTTTCATCCACTGAATGCAACAATTTGTTTGAATTACCAAAAAGCGTATAAAAAAATTAGTTTACAGCAATTGAATGTGAGGTTAATACCCCCAACATCTTAAGTTTCTGCAGAGCAGGGTGATGAATATGGTGGGAACATATTAAAGTTAACACGATTTGCTACATGATATGAATGTAATACTAATCAAAAGGGTGGTATTTACTGCATTGTCAAATTCCACATTTGCAAATGCAAACAAGAAATTAGATACAATTTTTATTTCTGTGACCAAAATTAAATATATCTTTAAACTACAATTATGCTTCATCACAATGCGGAATATTTCAAGGATTTATTGAGGCATATCTTTACATACAAAAGTAGAGATTGAGGAAAAGCCAGAATAGTCTATACAAAATAGAGTCTGTATACATTCTGAAGCTGTACCTTCTCAGTAGCTATTTATACATTTTTCAAACTAATCCCTTATCCAATGATTTAGAATGTTTTAGAACATCAGAATTTCTAGATTATTAGAACCATTAACATTGAGCGCATATATTTATACCCTTCAATTGTCAATCCAGATGGCTGAAAGAAGGTGACCTAAACTGGGTTTGCACAGTTTTGAGGGACAGACTATTAACTGAGGAGCTCACATGGTCTGAAATGGAGATCTTAGCATAGGATAACTGACGCTGCAGCGTATTTAAGACTAAAAATCCCAGGTGAAATACTGGCCCATCTGAAGTTAATGGCAAAACTCCCATTGTTCTGCAAGACCAGGACTTCACCCCTTGTTTTTGAGATGCAACACTTAGGGCACATTTTCTTGCTCTTCATATTCTTTTCAGATACTGCACCCACAAAAAAAATTGAACAAATGGAACAAAAGCGAACACTTTTTAAAAACACTGAGTGGTGTTGGGGAGAACTAAGCAGTGCTCTGAGCAAAAGACATTGAAGTGAACATGAGCAAGTTCATATTTAAAAAAATGAGCAAAAATTATCTTTATCCAAAATGGAGACATTATGGCAGCTAAACTTCTGCTACTGGCAGAAAAAGGGAATTACATGGGAAATGGTGACACAGAGATGAACTATAGAAGCTTTTAAAGCTCTCTACAAACTTTTTTGTCCTAAATGTACTGCAGCATTAACAGCTATACTGAAACAGTTTACAGTTTCAAGGGAAAACGAGCATCGGGTAGTTTAGAAAGCAACTCCAGAAGTTAAAGACCCCACTCTGAGGGAAAAATTATTTCCCACTATCACATGGAGCAACAGTTCTCACTACAAACCACATCTTCAATTAATAATTTAAAAAAACCCACCAAACCCTTCTGTTGCATATCTGAAACAGAAATTCTTTCAGCACACTTAGGCCCCAGTCCTGCAACTGCATCGGAGCGAGCTGACCCCCAAGCTTTCACAAGACAGTACTTAGTCATCAGCAACGACCCACCATATTTACAAGAACATTTCAGGAGTATTCAAAAACAGTAAATGTTAGTACTATAAGAAATGCTCAACTCATTTTTTAAAAGGATATAGAGACACTGGCTCTTCAGGTACCTTTCCCAAGGTGCTACTTTACAAATTTAAATTTAAAGCATTTCTTTCTGTGTCATCTGTGCAAATATGTATCTGTAAGTATTATTGCACATTAAAAAAAGCTTTGTAGTGAAAACAGGACTGAAGACATATGGCATTCTCCAAACAGAACAAAAAAGCTATCTGTACAGTAAATGCTAATTTAAAGAATGCCAAGATTTAAAATCTAAGCACATAATACTGACAATATTAAATTGGACAATATACATAAATTACATTTGCAAATACTTGTAGAAATTTTAAACATTTAATACTCTTAATTTCACAAATCAGCTAGATCACTGTCAAACAAAGGATCTAATTAATGAATTAAATGTCTCCCCCACCAGAAAAATATTGAGAAACAAAGGAAAAAACGAAACAACTTGCAATCTTAGACAAAGCACTGGAAAGAGTCAAAGCATTTCGGCTTATAGAGGTAGTACTAGCCACATCCAGCTAGAAATACATTATATTTGTATTATGATGAAATAACGTAGTAAAATGTAGAAAGACTATAAAATTTACAAAAATAAATAGTTTTGAATGCTTTAGAAAATGCAAGATACTTCACTGACAAGTGTCTTGAGTCTGCTTTTCCAACCAAATGGAAGTGACATTTGTTTTAATATTTTTAAAATATACCTATATCTCTAGTAATGCTGATGGATTTGCACAATCAAAATATGCAACTCCAATGTATGCCAACTTGGCATGTATTTTAATATTAAAAATAAAATCTAGGTTTCCTAAGAGATTCCCATATGAAATTCACTTTGTACGTAAATTCTTCTGACAAATTAAAAATTGCACATAAACATTTATTCAAAAGGGGTGAGGGGTGGCGGGTAAGGATACGTGCATGTTTTTATGTCAATACACACACATGCACCCCCAGAAGGAAAAAGATGATTGCACAATTTGTCAAATAAATAATTTCATTTTAAAAACTGCCACTTTTGATTTTAACTGATTTCTTTCATTTTAAGAACTACTCATGGACAATTGTTTTGTTTTAAAAGAAATTCCTTGCAGCTTTCCCAGCCAGTGGCTTTATCCTCAAACCAATATTAAGTGGCAGTATGAAGAGTATCTTTGGTTAAAAAAAATAAATAAATATCAAGATCCAACAAGAATTTCCATGATATGGTCCAACTCACTTAGATCTGTTCTACATATTGGAATATTGTTTGCTGAGGAAGAATTACAAGATGGGAAGGTTTTCAATGTTTCTTCTGTAGCAGCAGAAGGTAGTCTAGGTGTCATTAGTGGGGGAGAGCAGAAGTCTGAATCATACATTGAAGTGTCAATATCTTCAAAGATGTCATCTATAGCCAAATCTTTTAAGTAACTGGTTGAATTCGAAATTTCAAAGGAACCAAATACACATTCTGCTCCCTTCAAATCTTGTCTATCATCTTCTAGTTTTAGACATGTGTTTTCTGGAGACTTCGGCTCATCATCTCCAGCTGAAACCAAAGAAGTAGGTGGACTTATATCTTCCATGAAGTCCAAATCCTTCAGAATAGATGAAATGGCAGATGACATGTCATCATCTGAAACCATCAGCAGGCTATTTTCAATTGGGCCTTCTGCAGACCATGAGTTACAACAGTTAGACTCTTGCTGGTTACTACCTGAAGGCAGATGTAAAGAAATTCCAGATGAATCAATTCCTGGGTAGCTGTGAGGATTGGGAGCAATGCCATTGCATACATTAATTGGCTGCTGGCTACTCTCTTGTCTCATTTCCTCCTGAATTTGCCTTACTGTGTTGGCTATGAGCACAGAACGGTGTAAGTTTGGTTCCACCAGCATTTTGTAAGTTTGTAGTTTAGTGAGGCACATATTCAGCACTAACTGCCTCTTAAGTGGATAGGGCAGATTTCGACTGGAATCAAAGGCACTTGAGAGACCAGCCACGTTCTCCTCATAGTCACTCAGCTTGCGTTTTAGGCCTCTCCCCAACATGAACCTGCAAAAGAAAAATTCTAGTCAATCTTTTATACTTTTAATTAAGCATCATTGGAAAACCACACTTTTGCAAAAGCTACATCCCTAACAGTGTGTAGTGGGGATACCGGAGACAGTTTGTCTAAGTTAATCAATGATAATGAGAGCAGATCACACATAGATGAATTCAAACTGGAACAGGTACAGAGAAGGGCTACTAGGATGATCCAAGGAATGGAAAACTGGTCTTATGAAAGGAGACTCAAGGTGCTTGGCTTGTTTAGCCTAACTAAAAGAAGGTTGAGGGGAGATATGATTGCTCTCTATAAATACATCAGAGGGATAAATACTGGAGAGGGAGAGGAATTATTTAAGCTCAGTATCATGTGGACACAAGAACAAATGGATATAAACGGGCCACCAGGAAGTTTAGACTCGAAATTAGGCGAAAGTTTCTAACCATCAGAGGAGTGAAGTTTTGGAATAGCCTTCCAAGGGAAGCAGTGGGGGCAAAAGATCTATCTGGCTTTAAGATTAAACTTGGTAAGTTTGTGGAGGAGATGGTATGATGGGATAATGTGATTTTGGTAATTAATTGATCTTTAAATATTCATGGTAAAAAGGCCCAATGGCCTGTGATGGGATATTAGATGGGTGGGATCTGAGTTACCCAGGAAAGAATTTTCTGTAGTATCTGGCTGGTGAATCTTGCCCATATGCTCAGGGTTTAGCTGATCGCCATATTTGAGGTCAGGAAGGAATTTTCCTCCAGGGCAGATTGGAAGAGGCCTGGAGGTTTTTTGCCTTCCTCTGTAGCATGGTGCACGGGTCACTTGCTGGAGGATTCTCTGCTCCTTTTGGGTGGGTGAGATTCTGTGGCCTGCGTTGTGCAGGAGGTCAGACTAGATGATCATAATGGTCCCTTCTGACCTTAGTATCTATGAATCTATAGCTATTAAAAAGGGAGCATACCCTCTCTTCACCAGACGTTTTTATTTCTATGAGAAAGATGTACTGTTTTCCCAACTAGATTCCCTAACAATCCTTACAATTTTAGATTGGAGAAAAAAATACTTCAGCTATTTAATCATGAGATGTGAATTGTATTTAACAATAGTGAGAACTACAAAAAATTGCAACAGGACCATACTGAGGCTCAGGATGGATAAAAGTCAATTTAAAAAAAAAACCACACCAAAACCCCCCAAGATTTTTGGATAAAATGCTTTGAGGAAAAAATCTCTCATCATGGAATGGGATTATAAATTCGAATTCTATAGCACGAGACAATATATTCATGTAATGCTTAAGAAAAGTGTTGTAAATGAGTTCCAATAGTTCATGGATTAGGGGTTCCACAGGCTTCTGTATAGATTTAGGTTAATCTTTCTATCTACCCAATGGGACTCAGTGCTCAGTCTAGAAGATATCAGAGATGCTTAGCTTTGCAGTTCTCAAACTGTGGATTTGTGTCTCTAGAGGTAACATGCTTGTTAACAGCAAAAGTGTTTTTAAATAAATAATATATAGAGGTGAGAAATGACAGACCTCAACTCTATTGTCCGGCTGCAAATTTGTGTACACAGAGTCAATCCCTTACCTCTCTCTAAAAGTGCAAAGTTTCAAAACGTTCAGTGAACAGAAGATTTTTGGGGGTGGAATAGATCTGGACAAGGAGAAGACTGGAGATAAATGTGAGAAGAGAGGAACATACGCTTGTTTTTTAAAAATATTATAGGTTTGCTGTTGAAGAAAAAATCCACATGCTTAACATTATTGTTTTAGTTAAATAAAACAATTTAAAATGTCTGTCTGGTGATGTTCTCCTAATACAGCCTGGCAAGAAAATCCTCCAAATATTAATGATTAACCTGCTGAATGGGAGATATTTATGAAGTCATTGGGAGGTGAATTATCTGCTTCAATTACCTTTGGTAAATGAAATAACCAATCATTCACTTTCTGATATAGCTGTAAAACTAATCAGAAAAGTTTTCAAAATAAGTTACTGTTTAAAAATGTATAGTGTGTACCTTCTAAAAATGAAACCTAGATCTACCTCCGAGTTGTGAAGTGTATGTATTAAGGTTATAACAACCAACAAGAATACACTTATGTAGAAAACCATGATTAAACAGAGAGTCTTCCCGACTAGTGATTTAAATCAAATCCACCCTATTGAGGCTTTTTATAGCTGCAGAACTTTTTAATTGAACATTTTGTAGGCTTACTAGGCCAAGTATTTTGGAATAGAGCTCACAACCCTTTCAGGCTAGGAAGACAGAATTACAGAGGAATTCAATAAAGATAGGAAGGGTCGCAGATATCCTGCCAAGTAAACAGAGGTTTATTATTATAACTGCTCTGGCTATATGGAATGTTTCAGAATTTGCATTATATTATTTGCTTGTTAGTGCGCAATATAGTTAAAATTGCACAACAAGTTTCATTAACCTTTATTTTTATATGGTCCGAACTTCCTAAAAATATACCTTGCAAGCGGAAATTTCCTTTCCTGAATTCCCCTCCTCTCCCAACTGGAACACACAGCTGCCTGAGTTGAGTTCAGCACAGTCCCTCCCTATACCATGAAACCTACAAGATGGATTTTGAGATTTAGCATGTACAGGTAGTAGCTCTCACTGAGTAGATCAGCCACTAGGTAGGGTTATACAATAAAGTTGCGAGCAATAGAAAATTAGCTACTACATTCCCACAATAGAAAACCGTATTCAGTCAGTGTTCGAGACACAAGGTGGGTGAGGCAATGTTTTTTATTCTGTTGGTGAGAGATGAGCTTTCGAGCTTACACAGAGCTCTTCAGCCCAGACCTGAAGAAGAGCTCTGTGCAAGCTCTAGTATCTTGGGACCAACATGGCTACAACACTTCAGGTCAGTGTTCATATGTAGATGTGCTCCCTATATATGTACATGTGAAGTGCACCCCATTTAATGTATGCCAATGAGCCCAAAGGGCTTAGAAGTTTTTAAATTCCTTCATAAATGCAAACTTCTCAATGGATGTTGTCAGCACTTATGCTGCCTTAAGACATTACACACCATTTATGTGCGGATACCACTAAATATTCAGACAATTTAAAAAGTACAGGCAGTGAAAAGGTCCAGATATGCCAGGCAAGTGAATTTGGCTGCAGGACAGCCCCTTTCCATTGCTGGTCAAGAATCCTGCCAGTCATTGCACCAAACAGTGAGGGATTTTGATTTATGGATAAACAACTTTTTAATTCATAGAATATCAGGGTTGGAAGGGACCTCAGGAGGTCATCTAGTCCAACCCCCTGCTCAAAGCAGGACCAATCCCCAATTTTTGCCCCAGATCCCTAAATGGTCCCCTCAAGGATTGAACTCACAACCCTAGGTTCAGCAAGCCAATGCTCAAACCACTGAGCTATCCCTCCCCCAAGCAAGGTAGGCTAATTCCAGCAGTTAACAAGAATATCAGAGGAACAGTGGGGGGTGGGGTGGGAGGGAGAAATACCATGGGGAAAGAGTTTTACTTTGTGTAATGACTCATCCATTCCCAGTCTCTATTCAAGCCTAAGTTCATTGTATCCAGTTTGCAAATTAATTCCAATTCAGCAGTCTCTCGTTGGAGTCTGTTTTTGAAGCTTTTTTGTTGAAGGATAGCCACTCTTAGGTCTGTGATCGAGTGACCAGAGAGATTGAAGTGTTCTCCAACTGGTTTTTGAATGTTATAATTCTTGACGTCTGATTTGTGTCCATTCATTCTTTTACGTAGAGACTGTCCAGTTTGGCCAATGTACATGGCAGAGGGGCATTGCTGGCACATGATGGCATATATCACATTGGTAGATGCGCAGGTGAACGAGCCTCTGATAGTGTGGCTGATGTGATTAGGCCCTATGATGGTATCTCCTGAATAGATATGTGGACAGAGGAATAGAGACTGGGAATGGATGAGTCATTACACAAAGTAAAACTCTTTCCCCATGGTATTTCTCCCTCCCACCCCACCCCCCACTGTTCCTCTGATATTCTTGTTAACTGCTGGAATTAGCCTACCTTGCTTGTCACCATGAAAGGTTTTCCTCCTTCCCCCCCCTGCTGCTGGTGATGGCTTATCTTAAGTGATCACTCTCCTTACAGTGTGTATGATAAACCCATTGTTTCATGTTCTCTGTGTGTGTGTGTGTGTGTGTGTGTGTGTGTGTGTGTGTGTGTGTGTGTGTGTGTGTGTGTGTGTGTGTAAATCTCTCCTCTGTTTTTTCCACCAAATGCATCTGATGAAGTGAGCTGTAGCTCACGAAAGCTTATGCTCTAATAAATTTGTTAGTCTCTAAGGTGCCACAAGTACTCCTTTTCTTTTAGTCCTACTACTATACACTAAAAAAACAAGCAGTTCTATATTTGAGTTAAGAGTATTTTTTCTACTTGGTTGCAGGGACTACTGATTACTGTAGAGGGAACACAGTGTGGCTAACACTCAGCTATAATATGCAGTTCTGAGAAAAGAAAAAACTAAAAGGACTTCAGTTTCTGCTGAAGACATTGGTAAAGCCTGGACCTGGTTTTGCCCATACAACTGGAAAGGGTTTACTCCCAGACTCAACACAAAAACACAGAACGTTAAACAATCAAATTAGAAATCCAGTGGCAGATTGATGCCAGATCCTTACCACGCAAGGATCCAAGCCCAGCACAAGGCAGAAGCCTTCCAACTTCCCTTTCATGTGAGTACTAAGTACAACCAGCAGTAGTCCAGCTGACTACTTTCGCAGACAGTCCATTACCACACATTTTCCATTAAGACAACCAGCTGCTAGATTTCTGGGTAGAGGGGGATGGAAGGAAGAAAGCCCCCCTTCACCCCAGAGGATGATCCCATCTCAGATTTTCAGAACATACTGCAGGGCTTCCGATGCATTCATCTGCCTGGACCTTAACATTATTTAGTGTGTGCAGAGTCGTCTACCAAGAAATGGCATCTTCAGTAGCATGATGCAGTTCTTCTAGGCCACCACTGAACCTAGTCAGCAGGCATTCATTGACAATGTGTGTCATCTTCTGTGCTGCGTCACAGCTGAACTGAACCGGACCATAACTGAAGAGTGCTGTTTCCTCTAAGGTAACAGGATGCAAGAGATGGTGCAGCACACAGGAACAACTGAGGGTGGGGAGCAGATGGGGAAGGAGTGGGGGAGAAAGCCAGGAAGGTGGGAAAGGAATGAAAGTGAGACTCCTACATCAATACACACAAACAGAGACTATAGGATATTCCTGTAGGAAATCAAATTTGCCATTCAAAATGAACTTTTAAGTTACATGTGGGGCTAGTAGTTGTCTGTCTATTGTTAAATTGCCTAATACTTTCCATTATAAAGATGTTGCTTTCAGTTGGTTTTAACTTTGCCAAACTTCAACTATCTGGGCAGAAGTTTTCCATAAAAATAGTTCAGTTGTTTCAAAGAACAAGACTAGATACTATACTGAGCAAATCACCTAAATCAAACTTTTTAAAAGTGGTCATTAATTGTCTGTCTCTCTTTTTCTGGATGCTCAACTTAAGACATCTGGAGCCTGATTTACAGAAATGTTGAGTTCTTAACTGTAGATCAAGTCTATAGAAAATGTGCTTTGAACATATAAAATGCAAAATTAATGTGAAATACTCAAAAATCAGAGCCTACATAATCTCAAATTGGACATCCAAAATTAGAATACTCTGGCAATTTGGGGTGCAATCTTTGTGGGGGGGAAATCTATTTAAGGAATAATGTCACTACCCCATCCCATGGGAGCATTGTGAAATATAATTAATGTTTGCAAAGCAGCCATCTGCTACAGTGAAGAGTGTCATAGAAAAGCCATGAGAAAATATCTAATTCTGCAATCAGTGCAGGGTTTAGATAATGTGCAGCAAAATGGCCTGGAACCACATGCTGAACAAGGATAAAAAAAATATTGAATAGCTTACCCATTCAGGGAGCATCATCCATCCTGCACACTGAATGTAAAAAACAGTATCTTAATACATATGGAAAAGAGGGCCAAATTAAGGTTGTACAGGAAACCGAAATCTAGTATTTCTTAACTTTTGAATGTTTGACTTCACAACCTTCAAGTTATTTTAATGTAATTTTTCTGCAATATATATTTGGGCTTCATTGTCAATCCAGGAACCTTTATACGTCTAACCAATTTCACTAATAGGTAAATGCTAATCCCTGCATTCTCTCTATGAGAGGTGCATGGTGTTTAGGTTAACGCAAACCTATTCATTTTAGTAGGAGACACTCTGCTAAATTCCAGCTCATCGCGCTGAAATTTTCAGAGACATGGGCATTAAAAATGCTTAAAGTTGCATTAAACAGTTTTATATAGTTTGTTTTAAGTTTTCATTTCACACACTGTGCCTATCACACTAAAAACTCCAACACACACATGCATTAATGCCCTCCCTTACCTCCCCCCACAATAGCTAAACAAAATAAGTTCTACCTCCCCTTAATACTTACTAGCTGTTCTAGAAATGTTTAAGAATACAGTTAGAGTCACTGTAGCTTTCTAAGCATTAGACTTAAAACTCTTCTAGTACATGAAGAAGCCGGAGAGCAAAGCAAATTTGTTTTTAACCAAATCTATTTCTAAATCCATAGAAGGGATGAGACTTTTAGAATATCTAGTCTTATTTGCAACAGCCTTAACTGTGCCTGTTTAATGTGGCTGTCTGCCTTACTGCATGAATGCTGCAAGTCTGTTTTTAGAAGCTAGATAATTTTATAACTATAGAAATTTTAAAGAATAAAACCAAAGCAGCTTGCTATAACTCTGCAGCTAACATTTCCACTAGTAATCATGATACTACTGTCATTTTACACTTCAATTCTGTGTCAAATACACTCTAATGTTGACCTAAAAAAAGACATGAAGCCTCTTACCAAATAAGCCACATTTTATCAGGCCTTTTGCTTTACTTTCTAGTATGAAATAATTTGTCAAATTGTCACAAGAGTATATTTTTTAACAGCTGCTCCAGGTTTCTATGGGTAATTTACCTTTTAAGAGAACTGTAATTTTTTCCAGGTTTTTTTTTTTTTTTTTTTTTTTAAAGTACTGCTCTATTACACAGCATGGAACTATGACCACGTTGTTTATTTTGTAATCCACTTCCCACTATAATTTTTGGTACAGACGAAAAAACAACCTCTATCAATTCCATACCCAGATAATCCTGTGTTACTTATGCTCTAATAAATTTGTTAGTCTCTAAGGTGCCACAAGTACTCCTTTTCTTTTTGCGAATACAGACTAACACGGCTGCTACTCTGAAACCTGCTCTCCAGTTGTCAGTCCTTTCAAACAGCTGACAGAACTGTACAACCTGGTCAACAGAGAAGCACAAACTGGACATGCTAGAATTGTAGGAGGAGCTTCTGGAAACTACTATGAAGTGTATCCTTCTTGCTTTAGCCTAATTCCAGGACGCTACTCAATACTCAAAAATAGGGCCCTAGCAAAATGATTGTGTGTACATTGATTTCAAAATTGTACTGTAAATATACAAAGTGAGCACAGACTAAAGCCTATGTCAACATAAACCTGAGATTTGTACTTATCCAGTTAGAAATGAAAGGACAAGTTATCTAAGTTTAAGGAAAGTGTAATCTATAAAAACTAGAACATGTTTTAGAAAATAATTTAGGGTCTCCATTGGAGACCCTGGTCATCACACACACAGAACAATTAAAAATAGGGAATTCTCCACTTACGTATTTCGGGTACTGTCCTCACAACTACTTAACCAAAGTTAGCATACAATGTGAACCTATTGAGTTATAGGTCATTTATCATGGAAAGCTTACATTAAGAGTTTTGAAAGCCTAATTACTTCTTGCACATTAATAAGTCAAAAGCAGATTCCTTTTCACTGTTAAGAGGGCCAAACACTCCCATCCATGTCAATAAGCAGAGAGAAAAGGAGTACTTGTGGCACCTTAGAGATTAACAAGTTTATTTGTCTCTAAGGTGCCACAAGTACTCCTTTTCTTTTTCGAATACAGACTAACACGGCTGCTACTCTGAAACCTGTCAATAAGCAGAGAGGAGCTCACATCCACAGATCCAGTCTGGAGTAGGTGCTGGCTGAGCAGCATGCTTCTCACTTAAGCCCCATGGTAGCTCCATAGGAATTTTGCCCCTTTGGGTTGGGAGAAAGCAACCATGGGCCACAATTCTAAACTGTACTCAAGTATGAAAGAAGTTGGAGGAGACAGAGGCATGTCACTGATCAACCATCAGTAAAGAATGCCAAATGGGAAGCCTGGTTAGAGCATGCAGCGATACAAAAGAAACACTCCAGGCTCTCAAATGTTAAACTTGAGAAGCCTGTGGCAGATTATACAAGTGCTACAATTTTAGAGGAAGACACCAGCTCCATCTGTCACAGGGACTGATGCTGCAGAGCAGCTGCTGCTGACATGTGGTGAGGAAGTGCAGCTGGAAACAGCCACAGGAGGAAAACAGTGAACAGAAGTTTCAGAGTAGCAGCCGTGTTAGTCTGTATTCGCAAAAAGAAAAGGAGTACTTGTGGCACCTTAGAGACTAACAAATTTATTAGAGCATAAGCTTTCGTGAGCTACAGCTCGCTTCATCGGATGCATTTGGTGGAAAAAACAGTCTTTTCCACCAAATGCATCCGATGAAGTGAGCTGTAGCTCACGAAAGCTTATGCTCTAATAAATTTGTTAGTCTCTAAGGTGCCACAAGTACTCCTTTTCTTTTAGTGAACAGAAGGAAAGCAATGAACGATTGAGTTAGACTCTCCCATTACTTCTGCTTGGGCAAGCCCACTTCCTTGTTTCCTCTTTCTCCACCTTTCATAAAACATCCTACTAGATGTATGCAACATTGTTAAACTTTGAAAGTTGCACCACATGAGTTCTAACAAGAGAAAGCATCCAAGAAAGTGAATTTATAGAATCTATGATTGTATACATGTGCACACTTTTCCTTCTCATGAATACCACCCAGCACTGGGGCTAACTGGTATTTATTTGCTGTTACAGTTCATGCTGACGAACACGATCTCAAAGGAAGCATTTGGCCTGCATAATGCAGGCGGTCAGACTGGCTGATCACAATGGGTCCTTCTGACTTTAGAATCTGACTTGGCCTTGTTGGATCTCCTGGTGCTTTTCTTTCTGCACAGGTGAGGGGTTACTTTTACAATCATCTTTACTGTACTTATGCCTGTTTAAGGGCATATCTATGCTACAAAATTATGTCTACTTAAATTAGGTCCATGTACACCACCACAGTAATTAAATCAGGTCTTTGTGTCCACACCACACTCCTTCTGTCGGAGGTGTGTCTCCTCACCAGAACCTCACCTCACCAGGTGTGTCCTCACCACACTTGCACCGACTTTAGTGGGGCCTTGTGGGGCACTGACAACCAGAGCCCCAACGCCCCAGGCCAACAGCAACAGGTCAAAGGCAGCAATAGGCGATGTAAGCAACACAGTGTCTACACAGACACTGTGTCGACCTAACTACATCAACCTAAACGCTACCCCTCTCATGGAGGTGGAGTTATTAGGTCAGTGTAGCGGGTGAGTTAAATCGGTGGGCGGAACATTGCAGCGTAGACGTTTACACAATTAGGTTGACGAAAGACAGCTTATGTCAACCTAACTCTAATGTAGACCAGGCTTAAGTCGGGTATACTACCTTGTGGGAACAGCCACAATATTCATGTTTGCCCTTCTTATTTCCAAGTCTTAATAAAGTAGAATATATACCGATCTATTGAATCTATACCAAGAAAGTCAAAATCAGAAACGTAGAGCTGAAAGGGACCCTGAAAAGTCATCAAGTCCAGCCCACCATGCTGACGCAGGATCCAAGTAAACTTAGACCCTCCCTCACCGATGTTCATCCAATCCCTTCTTAAAAGCTTCTAGTGACGGGGATTGCACAAGCTGTCTTGGAAGCCTAATCCAGAGTTTAACTACTCTTACATTTGGGAAGTTTTTCTTAATATCTAACCTAAACTTCCCTTGCTGCAGATTAAGTCCCTTACTTCTTGGCCTACCTTCAGTAGATATGGAGAACACCTGATCACAGTCTCCTTTGTAACGGCCCCTAATATATTTGAATACTGATCAGATCCTCCCCTCAGTCTTTTTTCCCCCCTCAAGACGCAACATGCCAATTTCTCTCTCTTTTTTTTTTTTTAACCTTTTCTCATAGGTAAGGTTTCTAAGCCTTTTATCGTTTTTGTTGCTTTCCTCTGGACTCTCTCCAATCTGTACACATTTTTCTTGGTGCCCAGAATTGGATACAGTACTCCAACTGAGGCTTCAGCAGCGGCGAGCATAGTAGAACAATTACTTCCAGGTTTTACATACAAACACCTGCTAATACACCCCAGAATTATATTAGCTTTATTCACAACTGCATCATAGATTCATAGATACCAAGGTCAGAAGGGACCATTCTGATCATCTAGTCTGACCTCCTGCACAGTGCAGGCCACAGAATCTCACCCACCCACTCCTATGAAAAACCTCACCTATGTCTGAGCTATTGAAGTCCTTAAATCATGGTTTAAAGACTACAAGGAGCAGAGAAGCCTCCCTCAAGTCAACCATGCCCCATGCTACAGAGGAAGGTGAAAAACCTCCAGGGCCTCTCCAATCTGCCCTGGAGGAAAATTCCTTCCCGACCCCAAATATGGCAATCAGCTAAACCCTGAGCATATGGGCAAGATTCACCAGCCAGATACTACGGAAAATTCTTTCCTGGGTAACTCAGATCCCATCCATCTAATATCCCATCTCTGGGGATTTGGCCTATTTACCCTGAATATTTAAAGATCAATTACTTACCAAAATCCCATTATCCCATCATACCATCTCCTCCATAAACTTATCAAGTAGAATCTTAAAACCAGATAGATCTTTTGCCCCCACTGCTTCCCTTGGAAGGCTATTCCAAAACTTCACTCATGTTGTTGACTCATTCAGATACCGCATATAATTTGACTGACATGCTTTCAAAATTTCAGATTTTAGAGTGCCCATATGACTGTATGAGGCACTTAAGATAAAACACCTAAAAGACAAGTCTCACTGCCCCAAACTTACAACATAAGTGATGGACTTGATAGACAAGATGATAGGGCAAGAAAGGGCACAGGTTATGGAGATTTTACACAATGACCCAGTTTAGTTCTCATACATCTTGGTGGTACCTTTCTTTTTTGTAAACACTCATTTAACATAGGCAATATTAGAGAAGTGAGATTTTAGCAATAATTTGAATTAGGTGAGGGTTAAGGGCTTGAATAGATTCTGAAAGAGTGGTGTTCCGAGCACTAGGAACAACATAGGAGGAGATATGGAGACAGAGACATAGGGGTGCTTACTGTAAGTCAGCAAATTAACAGTGGCCATCTAGAAAGGAAGTTAGTTGTAGGTGACTTTTAGAAATAGTTATAATTCAGAACCATCAAATTGTGCATACAGCTAGTATATGTAACTGTGTGAACTTGTTATCCTCATCTTTTCTCCTTCCTGCCTACTATTTGCCACTTACCTATCGATATGTGGTACTTATCTGGCTCCCATCACTGTAGTATCTGAGCATGACAATCTTTAATGCATTAACTAATGTACTCGTTGCACCCAGTCTTAGACTGTAAACATCCAAGGGTAAGGGAGCATATCTACCCACATTCTATCTCAGCATCTAGCACGGTAAGGTCCTGAAAACTGGAGGTTGAGTATTCCTGCAATGGCTTTCCCCCTCCTCCCCCCACACTGCAAAAGAGAGACAAGAGCAGCAAAGAGGTAGAGAAGCTAGTGTTGTTAATGGAGCAGAGATCAAAGGACAAAACAGAAGTGACCAGGTTGAACATTAGGAATGGATTTACACTGACAACCCAAAATAGCTTACATAACACAGCAAGGTGTGATTGGATAATCACAACTGGTGCCCTGGTAGCCAAGGTTCCTGAGGATTTTACCGTTCAACTCAGGTTTCTATTAACAACGGGGCTGGGTCATTTTATGAGGTGAGACAAGAAGGATTAAACATATTGTACTAAATGATAAGTTATGACTCTAGCCTTATGGATAGAATGAGACTTACTTAAAAGCATTTTGCTTTTTATTTTAGCCAAACGGTATGAGATGAAATAGGAGGTATGCATGTCTGAAATGGTTTAAAGAGGAATATCGACACATACTTCCTTGAATCTTTGTTACTTCCAAAAATCTAAGCTCTTGTGCGGTGAAGTTATTTACTGGAGCTATAATCCAAAAGGAAATAGTTCCTCAAAAAGGGGAACAGATAATGTGAAGTGATTTTAGAGCAGGACATATTTTTGGTCCCCAAATACTGACAGATGCTTCACATAACTTTTAATAGTAATAGAGGGACTTATCTGAACACAACGACAAGAGACTGTCAAGATTTTCATAAAACTACAAATGAGGACAATCATCCTGCCAAACAATGTTTTTAATATAGATGCAAGAGTCTAAAGAGCACTAAATGAAATAAACAGAGAAACAACAGCCTTGGTAAAGCACAGGACTGGGAGTTTGGAATCCTCAGCTCTATTTCATAACTTCTCTGCATTAGTTTCACTATCTGTAGACACAGGATAATTCAGACTTTCACAGGAGTGTCATGTTCTCTGTGCGTGTGTGTGTATATAAATCTCTCCTCTGTTTTTTCCACCAAATGCATCCGATGAAGTGAGCTGTAACTCACGAAAGCTTATGCTCTAATAAATTTGTTAGTCTCTAAGGTGCCACAAGTACTCCTTTTCTTTTTGCGAATACAGACTAACACGGCTGCTACTCTGAAAGCTAAACTAATATTTTTAAAGTACTACGGTCCTTTGGATAGAAGGTGCTACTCTAGTGAAAAGTTTTACCTTCATCTAAAAATAAGAGGTGAAAAGAGGAAAAGTATAGTAATAAAAATTATGCTAAGGGACTTTCTACACTTAAAAAGAACCTCATTCACAAATCATTCTTCATAAAGAAACGCTAATCAGTTTTCTGTGTACAGAAAATGAACAGCTGTTCACTTGCTGCTCCTTATTAGTTTCGGTATTTCATTCTGGGAAAGAAGCAGCTCTGTCAGGATTTGTAGTTTTACCGGCTAAAACAGCATGGTGTTATGTCTCTGGGACTGCTTATAGCAACAAACAAGTACTCCTCTTGGCATCTAACATCTATTACTAGAGTCACTTGCAGGAGAGAGTGTAATGAGGTAGCATGGCTTAAAAAAAAAAAAAAAAAAAAACAGAACAAAACTGACAACCATATCTTTAAAAAATGTTGTCCCCAAACTTGTGTCATTTGTGCGTATGATTCCACTTTCAGATGTGAACCCTGCAAGTATATCACCTTAGTATATAAAGTGTTACAACAGCTACATTTCAGCTGAGATTTTGGATGAAGGGTTTCAACGGGAAGAAGGGGAGGGTTGTCATTTAAGCTAAGGCATAACAGAACAGTTCAGCTGAACCAAACATGATCAAAAGTTACCAAATCTAGAAACTGCAGCAAAAGTTTAATTAAATTTGAACTTTTTAACTGTGGTTTCACCAAAGCAAAATACAGCTGCATTGACAAACTAATTAAAAGATCATCAGACTCTATGTAATGCCTATTACCAGCTTTTCTTACTTGATAAAAAAACAGTTGGAAAAACACAGTTGGAAAAAACCTGTTCCTTCTTTAAGTCACTTATCTACTGAAGATGCAAAACTATTGCATGTGATCACACATGTAACGCCATAGACAGAAACTGCATACAAGTTTCAGTGATCCAGATGAAAATCCATTGTCAAGAGAATTCATATTATTCAGAATGATGAAATGCTAGTATGTGGATTTGGCAGAGAATCAGAAGTTTCCACTACCAAAATAAATAAATGCAACTGATCGCGGGGGTGGGGGGCTGGGGGGGGGGGAGGGAGGGAGAGAGAGTGTATGGCCTTATGTATGAGGAGAAACATTTCAATATTTCACATAATTCACTGAAGTGCATTAAAACATTTGATTGGGCCAAACTGGGATTCATTCTTTTAAACACACCCAAGATCTCATGGTAGAGCAGCATATATCAGAAATACTGCCTCACAAGAGAGCATAGTAACAACATAACATAGGTATGTCCACAGTACCAAACACAAACCCCATGAACCACCCCCAAACCCCACAGCAACCAACTTCAGAACCTGGGTCTACAGACTTGGGCTCATATTACATAGCTAAAAATAGCAGTGTACGTGTTTGCAGTCATGCTGGAGCTTGGGCTCTGAAATTAAGCAAGAGGGGTGAGTTTCTGAGCCCAAGGAGGAACATCTACATTGCTATTTTTACTGCTCTAGGGCAGTGATTCTCAAGCAGGGGTATGGAAAGGTTTCCAGGGGGTACATCAACTCACCTACATATTTGCCTAGTTTTCCAACAGGCTACACAAAAACACTAGCGAAGTCAATACAAACTAAAATTTCATACAATGACTTTCACACTGCTCTATATACTATCCACTGCCATGTAAGTACAATATTTATATTCCAATCGATTTGTTTTACATGGTAAAAATGAGAAAGTAAGTAATTTTTCAGTAACAGTGTGCTGTGACACTTTTGTATTCTTATGTCTGATTTTCTAAGCAAGTAGTTTTTAAGTAAGGTGAAACCTGGGAGTACGAAAGACAAATCAGATTCCTGAAAAGTTTGAGAGCCACTGCTCTAGCGTGAGCTGGAGTCTGTAGTCCTAGACAGTTTATTTTTTTTTTTTTTTTTGCACTGTAGACATACCCCATAAGACCCCCAATTCCTGCAGCTCAAGCCAATAAGCATGCACCATGGAGCTCACTACAGGATTTGGGCCCTAGTTATTAAAACCCAGAAAAATGGGGTCTTATGCAAACAAACAATTTATTGCAACACTATAATGTTTAACTGAACAGAAACCTCACAAACATGCAATTCAAAGCAAATAATCTGAAGATTTTACCCTATCCGCTAAGTGTAAAGAAGCCCACTATCATTTTGGACTGTTGATTTTACCACAAAAAGTTATTTAGAAGCTGGATATTAAGAGTGTAGCTACAAGCATAATAGAAACTTGTGCAGGTAAAAATAAGATTTCACAGAAAAACACATTACCTTTACAAGAGTTAGAAAGGTAGGAAGATTCTAGATTTTGTTTAAAGCACATTCATCCAAAATGGTGTTGAACTATACAACTGTGATAACAGCCCAAGTCATCCGCTTCAGCAGAATGATGCAACTTTAGGACAGAATTATAAAAATGTTCCATTACTATGACATTGCTTTACAAAAAAAAAGTCTGAATATACTAAGACAAATTGGCATGAAATTTAAGACAACTTTCTTAAACTGACATTTTAGATAGTCAGTGCTAACTGGACAACTATAAAACAACTGAAAAACCTGAATTGATACAAGAGTCAAAACTAAGTTCATCGATGCCTTGGGCTCATACTTTAAAATTTAATTTATATTTTGTCAGCAGATCATGTTAAATGGTAATTACCTTCCATAATTAAACATGACACAAAGAAAACTGACCACCAAGTACCAGTTTCAGCTATATTAATTTTGCATCATCTCATCCAACATGTTGCAACAACAAACTGCTCTCTTTCAGAGGATTGTCATAAAGACAACAGGCAGACCAAGTTTTAAGTAAGTCTTTCTGGATAATATACATTTTCAACACTGATTGATATCTACTGAGAGATGGCATTAGGCATCCAGATTTGGATTTTATTAGGTTTTAGTTTAATGAAAATATTTTTCACAGTAATTACCCAAATTTCCTCATCTTCAGTATATATGAGGCCACTAGGGAATACAATGAACTGACCTGAGCCATAAATCTGCAAACATACAACATAGTATCATTTTCATCATACCCAGAGAGCACAGTGCGCACTGTTTGTCAGTGCACAACAGAAACTGCAACTTGGTGGCTGAAGTTCAAGTGATGCTAGTGGACTAGGTGAAGGCTTGAGGGTATAGTAAAAGGGATTGTTCAACCTCCACTGAGGTTCACAAAATGGGTGCTCTGATAGTCTAATTTATTCTTGGGAGCAGATCCTCAGCTGATGAAAGCTGTCATAACTCCACTGACTTCAGCTATTTGCCCCCCTGGAATCCTGGGTGCTTTTTCAGCCTGTGGCTGTAATGTTTCTTCAAACTTGGACCTAGCCACAGAAGTCTGTCTATTTAGAAAATTCAGCACTATATCTAATTGAAAACATATTCCTTTGTAATCAAGAACTAGCTTTTCAGTTTAAAATCTTCATTTCAACAATCATACTTAATTATTCATAAACCAATATTTTTGTTATCTATAAGTACATTTAACATAGTCATTAGTTCTAATATTCTACTAACAGAGAACACCTTACTTTATTAGCATCTGGCAACAGAGCGCGCTGTAAAATGTATGGGTTTGCTTTTCCACCTCAAAATTTCACCACACAGGACCAGCTGGTAAAAATAGAAGTAATAATCCAGCAGGAAGATACCTTCGGTTTGAGACTGCCAATTTGACCCAACTCCCTACTACTCTCAGAAATTGGCTTCTTGAAGATCTGCGCCATTCTTGATAAGCAATTAAAATTGGTTGCTTAAAAACTAGAGTTGTTTTTAATATTGGGTAGACATTTAACATTAAAAGGCATGACTGTTTTTTGTTTTAAAAAAAGCACTAACATGATTGATAGGCCTGAAAGTTGATCTACTTTTTAAAATCTAATTTGTGAAGCACATGGGGAATGCATCCAAAGCTTATGTTCAAATAAGTGTGTTAGTCTTTCACTCTGGAAACACAAGTAAGTGTACACACGTCAGAAAGGGTTTTAGTTTCAAACTTGAGATTAATAAAAAGTTTTCATAATGCAACAGTGATTTTTAACAAAAGTGAAAAATATGTAACGTCCTTTAAAATTTGATCTCTGGTTGGAAAGACTGTTGGAATTCAAGATGTATTGATCTTAATGTCTTTACATACAGACCTTAAAGAGGATTAGCTAATTGGAAAAAAGATCTTTTCCTTAACTACAACTCATTTTCATGGTCCAAGCTACCAGTTTACCATTTAGTTCATTTCACACTGGTATGCAATGAGAGACAGTACAAAATACTAAAGACTACAAACACAAGTGGCCTATATACTAGAAAGCATTCATTTTTAGCATATGCTGGGAACCTAATTGCTTATTCTGTAAAGAGTTACCAGTTTTATAGACTATAAAAATATATTCCTCTTCCCACTGTCCCTCTCCAATTCTATGTTCATTCTTTCAGTACCAATTTGTTTGTGGTGCACTTTTAACTTAAAAACACTGTAGTGTCTATTTTTTTATATTATTTCAACTCAGATGAACTCAATTTAGTGCCCACAGAATTGAGAGATCTAACACTTGGCTGAATCGGATATAAAAGAAAAAGCCACCACACAAGCTTCTCATATAGCTCTGTGAAGGCACCTCAATTCTAAATTGCTGCAGCCTCTCTCAATAAGTTCCAGCCCTATCTTGAGCAGAAATTATTGCTCATGCTTGTTAGCGCAGCAAATTTGCAATATTCAAGAGACTAGGATGAGAAGCAAGTATGAGCCATTTGCTGGAAACTGAGGCAAACTTGGGAGCTTATAAAATAGACACGAGAAGACATACAATAAAGGTACAAGCAGTTATGCAGCGGCTGCAATTAGCATTTTTCAGAAGGCTAAATAATTACAAATGATCGAGCACAGACACACAGGGACCAAGGAAGAGTCTCTTCCCTGCCACCATCCCTACAGCTACTATTGCAAATGCACCATTTAGAATAAAGCCCAGGGGAGCCTGCCACCATCTGGCCTTCGTGAAAGGAGACAAGTTGGGTACTTCCTGAAATCGGGCTGCCTGTGCCACCCCCAGCAGCAACGAGCAGCAATAAAACCAAAGATAACCTTGGGCTTCCTGAACTGTGAAAAGTTCCTCTCCTCCCAAGTTTTCCAGGGATTCCAGCCAGGCTAATTATAACTGATCTGAGCGCTTCAGCCCAGCCCCGACTGAATATCGCCCGCCAGGTGTCGTCCCCCCCCCCAAAGGTCCTCCCCGCAGCCAGCCCGGTTCCCACCATCCTGAGTCCCTGCAAGCAGCTAGCCAGTCACCCAGCCCCGCAGATCCCTCCCAGCCAGCCAGCCAGCCAGGTCCCCCCCCCCACCTCCCAGCCATCCACCCAGGTCCCCCCAGCCAGGACTCGGCCCCCCCGCCCATCGATCAGGTCCCCCCGTGGCCCTCCACCAGGTCCTTCCCCCGCCCCCCAGCCAGCCACTCCCTCCCTCCAAGCCCCTCTCCCCCCCGCACGGCCTTTGCTCAGTCGCCCCGCTCCAGCCGGTCCCTCACCTGGGAGAAGAGCGAGCGGCGCCGCCCGCTCCTTCGCAGGCTCCTCTGCCCTCCCCGGGCGGGCGGGCGGGCGGGCTCCCTCAGCGGGGCTGGGACTCGGACGCCTTCCAGGAGGAGGCGAGCGCCACCCCCGCCGGGCCGCGGCCACCTCAGCTCCTCCCCTCCGCACGCAGCACCGCGGCCAGCCCGGGGGGGGGGGGGAAAGGGGGAAGCTGCGCGCGCCTCGCCCGCCGGCAGCTGGCCCTTGCTCCCATTGGCCAGCGGCTCTTCAAGCCAGCCCAGCAACCATTTTCTCACTGGCCGGCTAGCTTTGGGGGGATGGGCTCTGCCGACCCAACCGCAGCGACCAATCACAAAGCCGCCGGAGCCAGAGGGGGCGGGGCGGGGCGGCTACCCTCCCCCGCTTTGGGCCAATTGGAAGGGGCGCAGCCGCAGTTCTGCCGGAGCGCGAGCCCCGCCCGCTCCTGGAGGGAGGGGTCTCCCTCGCCACTCTCCTGGCGTGAGGCGGCTGCTCTCGCGCAGGGGGCGCGCTGGGCTGTGCCGCCCGCAGTCCCCAGGCAGCGGGGTGCCGCGGCTCTAGCGCCCGGCTGAGCCCCCGCTGCAGCTGGGTGGCCTTGCGCGTAGCAGGGGGCCGCGAGACGGGGCTGAGCAGAACTTCTACCCTCCAGCTGCTGCTCGCTGCTAGCCCCCGGCTGCTCCACGCAGGCTGTTGCGCCTCTGATTTCAGGCGGAGTGTAAGTGATCCCCATGCTTTGGGGGTGCCCCGTCCGTTTCCCCGTCAGGATCTGCTGCCCGTACATTAGGCAGCCGATTGGTTGGTGAGCCTCAAGATCCGCCCATCGCTTGTAACACTGAAACAAACAGGCAAAAGGACCCACCCACCTCTTCCTACTAACAATTTATAGGCAGCCCCTGAAGGGTGGCTTTTGGACCCCTCGCTGGTAAAGGAAATGCAAAGGAAATGCAAAATCCTTTCCATAGATCCCATGTGCAGTTTAGACCTATAGCCCCCCGCGTCTCTTTCAGCACCAAGCACCTTTTTAACACTTAATAGCACCGCATTAATACAGCCGTATAAGACCTAATTTAAGGGACATTCCTTCCACTGACTTTTGGTGCTGCACGTCTGTCACAATAAAAAGCCTTGTGCCTCTGAAAAGAGCTCCACAATTTTATGAATGCTCGCTCTTGTTAAAGGCAAACTGAAAACACTAAAAAGTCATAATATGAAAAATTATTGCTGCTACAAACCTAGGGTAGATACAAATACAGGGCTTCCAAGAAGATATGTTTGAAAAGTTATTATTCATGTATAGGGCAGTCACGCGATTAAAAAAATCAATCACGAGTAATCGCACAATTAAAAAAATTAATCGTGATTAATCACGCTGTTAAACAACAATAGAATACCATGTATGTTGAATATTTTTGGATTACATTTACTACATTTTCAAATATATCAATTTCAGTTACAACACAGAATACAAAGTGTACAGTGCTCATTTTATATTTGCACTATAAAACAAAAATTGCATTTTTCAGTTCACCTAAGTACAGTAGTGCAATTTCTTTATCATGAAAGTTGAACTTACAAATGTAGAACTATGTACAAAAAAAACCTGCATTGAAAAATAAAACAATGTAAAACTTTAGAGCCTACAGGTCCACTCAGTCCTACTTCTTGGTCAGCCAATCACTCAGGCAAACAAGGCTGGTTACAATGTGCAGGAGATAGTGCTGCCCGCTTCTTGTTTATGTCACCTGAAAGTGAGAACACCACCATTACAGAAGACATGCGTCCATGCTGATGATGGGTTCTGCTTGATAACAACCTAAAGCAGTGCAGACTGATGCATGTTCATTTTCATCATCTGAGTCAGATGCCATCAGCAGAAAGTTGATTTTCTTTTTTGGTGGTTTGGGTTCTGTAGTTTCTGCATCAGAGTGTTGCTCTTTTAAGACTTCTGAAAGCATGCTCCACACCTCGTCCCTCTCAGATTTTGGACAGCATTTCAGATTCTTAAACCTTGGGTTGAGTGTTGTAGCTATTTTTAGAAAACTCACATTGGTACCTTCTTTGCGTTGTGTCAAATCTGCAGTAAAAGTGTTCTTAAAACAAATGTGCTGGATCATCATCCGAGACTGCTATAACATGAAATATATGCAGAATGCAGGTAAAACAGAGCAGGAGACATACAATTCTCCCCCCAAGGAGTACAATCACAAATTTAATTGACACATTGTTTTTTTAATGAGCATCATCAGAATGGAAGCATGTCCTCTCAAATGGTGGCTGAAGCATGGAAGGGGCATATGAATATTTAGCATATCTGGCATGTAAATACCTTGCCATGCCGGCTACAAAAGTGCCATGAGAACACCTGTTCTCACTTTCAGGTGATATTATAAATAAGAAGCAGGCAGCAGTATTTCCTCTCAATGCAAACAAAACTGTTTTGTCTTCACGATTGTCAGAATAAGAAGTAGGACTGAGTGGACTTGTAGGCTCTAAAGTTTTACACGGTTTTGTTTTTGAGTGCAGTTACATAACCAAAACAATTCTGCATTTGTAAGTTACATTTTCATGATAAAGAGACTGCATTTCAGTACTTGTATGAGGTGAATTGTAAAATACTATTTCTTTATCTTTTTTACAGTGCATATATTTGTAATAAAAAATAATAATATTAAGTGAGCACTGTGCACTTTATATTCTGTGTTGTAACTGAAATCAATATTGAAAATTTAGAAAACCATCCAAAAATATTTCATAAATTTCAATTGGTATTCTATTGTTATAAGTGCCATTAATCATGATTAATTTTTCTAATCGCAATTAATTTTTTTGAGTTAATCTCATGAGTTAACTGTGATTAATTGACAGCCCTATTCATATTGTAAGTAGTTGGTAGCGAGTTAAGGCGTTTTTTGTACAGGCTAATGAGCAGAAGTACAAAGGCTGCTGTGATATTCTGCCTGAACAACACCCAAAGCTCCTCAACTGCTATACTAAAATCTGTTCACTGGTGTTAGTGTTACAACTACTGAAACACATGCCAACTTTTGACCTTACCTAAAACACAGCCTTTGACTGGTACTCTCTCCCCAACAACACCATCTCTTCCCAAATCCGAAAAGAACAGAATTAGGGCAGCAAGCCATGACTAAGCATGATCACTGATTCAATGAATAGCAAGCGTAAACAGCCATTAGTAGTCTTCCTTTTTCTGTAAGTGCAGTGGAGTAAGACACCCACATTCTTCTGGGATGAAGCTAGAGTTGGGCAAATATTACAAAAGCCGTTCACATTCACTTGATTTTTTAAAATGAGTTTTCTTTGGACATGCTCACACGTCTTTTATATTTGTTTTCCATGAACATTTGCGTAATCAAGGCATATTGGCACAAACGTTTGTGCAAAGCAAATAGAAATACTTGCATGTGCAGTTTTGAAAGATCGATTTGGAGTTCTTTTAACCAATACTATGACTTTACCTTACAAATTACAGCTAAGCAACGCTGTTCACATTTAAGATATAAGCCCCGGGAACTGATTCAGCTCCAAAATACAATGCTAAAGAAATCTTTTAAAAAACATTTAAACTTTTTAAATAGATAAGTTTGTAAGCAAACTGGGATTTCTCTGACAATAGACGGTTTGCAGGACCCTTTGCTCCAGCAGATTGTTACCCCTGATGCATCTCTGGATGGGCAACAGTGAGGTGAGGGGCCGGGGCTGTGGCCTGAAAGAAGGGCAGAGACCAAAGAGGCACAGCAAACCATGACCAAACCAGGTAAAATCCCTTGCTAGAGGCAGAAGAACTGTCCCTCCAGGTTCCTTTCAGCTTCCTCTCTCCCCTCAACATGCTGCCTCTGGCTCCTCCTGGACCATAGCTGTGCTCTGACCTCACTGCTGGGGGTCACAGAACACAGAAGGGGAGCAAATGCTGCTGCAAGCAACATTAATGAATCTTTTTCGACTCACTCCTTGGGCAGTATTGGAGAGGCACATACCACTTAGAACAGCTGTTCAGTGACTCCCCCTCCCCCACAGTCCATCTGCTGTATTGAGTTTATGCGGAGGGACTGGTGGCAGCTTTGAGGGGAAGTAGCTGCATTTCCCATCCATACAGCTTCCCCCTCACCACACAAGTGAAGTTACATAGAAGAAACTAGTTCTAAGATGAATAGATGGCAGCCCGAACAAGACAGTTGTCACCTACCATGCCATGCTGGAACCCATACAGGGTATCAAACTACAACCCATACTGAATGGGGACTCCATCCTGAGAGAAATCTGTCTTGAACCCCCACCTCTGGCCTTCAAAACAAGCCCCCAACTCTCCATGCTCATAATCAGAAGCATAATCCCCACAGATCAGGACACATCAACTTAAAGCGGCACCAGACCCTGCCAGAACAACAGATGCAAAACTTGCAGACATATCTCCACTACTACAATGACCAACATTCCGTGCCCCCCCCCACCCCTCACCCCAACACTCCTTTCAAGATCCATGGGTCCTACACATGCCTATCACAACATGTAGTGGACCTCATCCAGTGCACTAAATGCCCCAACAACAACTGTGTGGGTGAAACCAGACAATCACTATGCTTTTGAATGAGCTCACACAGGAAAATGATAAAAGACAAAAACACCATCTCACCTGTGGTGAATACTTTTCACAAAGCGATCACTCTATATCTGACCTGTCAGTTCTCATCCTCAAGGGAAACCTGTACAACACTTTCAAAAGGTGAACCTGGGATCTTAAGTTCATAACTTTGCTAGACAGTAAAAATTGTGGTCTTAAAACACTGGATTTATGGATTACAATACAGCGGACCCTAGCTAGAGTGCGCATCGCTGGGCACGGATTCGCATATAGCGCGGTCGCGGCAATGGATCCCAAATTTAAATATTTAATGTGGGATCCATGCTAACGCGGTCCATGCGTTAACGCGGTACCGCGCCTGGATCCCGAATCCCACGTTCTAGCACGGGTCCGGTGTACTTTGTAACTCACTATCAACCCCCCCAGCTGTCCTCCTCCCCCTTCCTTTCCTCTATGACTGGAGGGACGTTAACAGTCCATTTCACCTTGAAATATGTGCTAACTACTTACGCTAAACAATCTGTTCAAATCTTGTATTTAGCAGTGACCTTTTGAGTTAGTTTCCCAGTCCCGAAGAAGAGCTCTGTGTCAGGTTGAAAGCTTGTCTCTCTCACCACTAGAAATTGGTCCAATAAAAGATACTACCTCACTCACCTTGTCTCAAGGATAACTAGAAGCATTACCTGGATACATCTCTACCACATGCTAGGGACTATCCCTGAAAAAACAGGTCTGGAACCTTACTGTTAGGTAGGCTTGGAAGGTTTAGATCATTGGTAAATGTCCGTAAATGTCAATTTTACCACACACGCAAACCAACAAAAAAAAAAATCCATAGACATCAATCCATTAGGATAGGTAAAGTTATATATGAAGCATTTTTTCCTAGTAGATGTGGAAGTGATTTTTTTTTATTATGGGGTGGTGAAGGATGTATGGTAGTCTGACTGAGACTAAGGTAATTGCTTCACAAAAATATTTCAATGACAGTGATGTGATGGCATCATTATAGTTAAGGTGGTGTCATGACTTCTCTTTAAATGTTGACCTAAGTCCCCTAAAATTGACATGCTTAGTTGGATTCCTCTGAAATTTGGTGTGCTTCGGGAGGGTTCAGGGTAAGGTTAGTGATCCAAATTTAGGGTCATTTGGCTATGGGTTGCAGCGATATAAGTCCCCACCGCCAAATAGCCATTTTCAAAAACGTTTGCAGGTGTT
The DNA here is from genome assembly GCF_009764565.3 of Dermochelys coriacea. NCBI lineage: Eukaryota > Metazoa > Chordata > Testudines > Dermochelyidae > Dermochelys > Dermochelys coriacea. The sequence goes on from NC_050073.1 coordinate 112,139,889, forward strand.
TTTTGTGTGTGCAGTTACAGCTCAAACTTTTGATATGATGTAAGTTAAAATGGTCTCAATCTGTTGAGTTTTATCCAATGTAGTGCATGGCACCTACTAAATCTTTGAAGGACCCAAATTGAGAAATTAAGAACATATTCATTTCTTTACTTGCACAAATGTGCAGTCTGGAAAGATTACATCACACATGCATCAATAAAGAAAACATATGAGGGGGTTTCTATTCATCCACTTTATGCTTTCCTGGGTAGTTTGAGGGAATGTGCCAATGCCATTGCCCCAATGAACACTCCACCACTGTTGTTTGTAAGCTGAACCTTCATACACCTATATAATTTAATAATGCATGTTGCTTGCTAGAAGTTATTTCTTACAATATGTCAGGGTTCCTTCCCCACTCTGAACTCTAGGGTACAGATGTGGGGACCCGCATGAAAGACCCCCTAAGCTTATTTTTACCAGCTTTAGGTAAAAACTTCCCCAAGGTACAAACTTTGCCTTGTCCTTGAACAGTATGCTGCCACCACCAAGTGATTTAGACAAAGAACAGGGAAAGGACCACTTGGAGTCCTATTCCCCCAAAATATTCCCCCAAGCCCTACACCCCCTTTCCTGGGGAAGGTTTGATAACAATATCTTCACCAGTTGGTACAGGTGAACACAGACCCAAACCCTTGGATCTTAAGAACAATGAAAAATCAATCAGGTTCATAAAAGAAGAATTTTATTTAAAGAAAAGGTAAAAGAATCACCTCTGTAAAATCAGGATGGTAAATACTTTACAGGGTAATCAGATTTAAAACATAGAGAATCCCTCTAGGCAAAAAAAAGTTAAAAAGTTAAAAAAACCACAAAAACAGGAATACACCTTCCCTCCAGCACAGCGAATTTACAAGCCAAAACAAAGAAAACCTAATGCATTTTCTAGCTAGATTACTTACTAACTTTACAGGAGTTGGAGGGGTTGCATCCTTGATCTGTTCCCAGCAAAGGTATGACACAGCCCTTTCCTCCCCTCCAGATTTGAAAGTATCTTGTCCCCTCATTGGTCATTTTGGGCCAGGTGTCAGCGAGGTTACCTTAGCTTCTTAACTCTTTACAGGTGAAAGGATTTTGCCTCTGGCCAGGAGGGATTTTATAGCAATGTATACAGAAAGGTGATTACCCTTCCCTTTATATTTATGACACAATACAAGATAGTTTATGGGGAGATTTACTTGTGAACATAGCAGAATAGTCAGTAGCCAGTCTAACCAAAATTTTTGTTATAGCCGATGTGGAACAGCCAGAGACAGAGGACATTGTGGGTGGGTGGAGTGGATGTGGGGACAGAGGAGATATACTGGGTCCATCATAGAGGAGGCAAACTGACATTGAGGAGGGTCATAGCGAGACAGAACTCACATATATTGTGACCATCTTTAAGACAGCAACTAAGATCAAAACGTTCAACAACCTGCTCGAAAAACTGGCCAGAATGACACGGAGTTCCAGTGCCCAAACATTACGCATTTCATACTTGGCACTTTGTTACTCAGCAGTGGAGTACTGCAGTCCAGTATGGACTAACTGGTCTCACACAAGGATGATCAACTTAATTCCATCATACATCTTATCTCAGGCACACTTAAATCTACTTGTCTTCCATGTTTCAGAGTAGCAGCCGTGTTAGTCTGTATTCGCAAAAAGAAAAGGAGTACTTGTGGCACCTTAGAGAATTTGTTAGTCTCTAAGGTGCCACAAGTACTCCTTTTCTTTTTGTCTTCCATGGTTACTGGTTCCCTGTGTTATACAAATAAAACTGCACAGGATCATTTCAGGGTACAAGACAAGATGTTATGTTTATTATAATAACACAATTTGATTTAAGACCAATAACTAATATCTAATACCTATGTTTACACACACACACACACACAAATGTTCTGCATCTGCTTTACAGTTACCAGTTCTGAATGTAGCTTGAGTTCGTGGCTTGGGTTTGTAGCTTGTGATGGCTAACTGGCCAGGAAAGCCGGGCACAAGGAGGGGCTGGGTCTCTGTTGGGCATCCACTGATGCCCTTCCATTTTGGCAGCAGAATGTTACCCTCCAAAGTCTTCCATCTCACCCATCCTTTTTTATAGGCTTTAGTTTGAATCCAGAGTCTATAGGTCTTGCTGTGTCACGCTGCCTCTGGGTTCAGTGTGATTGATCATCCAACAATTGCAGACATGACTTTCAGCCCAGGACTTGGCTTTGATGTTTCTTCAGTTGTACTTTTGTTCTTTTCTTTTTAGGGTGGACTCTTCTTGCTTTGTCAGGGCTGTTGTCTGCATCTTCAGCTATTGGTGTTTACACTTTATTTCATCAGGACAAGCTGGGGCTGGAGGTTGATTCCATCATCCACCCATACCTCGTTCACACATCTAAACTAAACTAATAAGATTACAGCAGGGTTTTGTAAAAATGAAAGTTGCAGCAAGCTTTTACAAAATGGAGTGAACATTTTAAAATGGAGTTTGGGACAAGTTAAAATGGAGTTTGAGTTACAATATGGACAAGTGTAAGGAATGGCAAACAGGGAACAGAAGTTCCAATATAGATAAGTATAATAAATGACAAACAGGAGCAGAAGTTAAAATGTTGAAACAGTGCAAGTTTCAACGATTTAAGCAGCAATTGGATTGAAAGTGAAACTCAATTAGCCAGTTATTGGGGTAATCGGTTTTATGAATGAATGTTGTTTCATTCATAGAACTTTGCTTATGAAGTTATATTAATAAAGTGAACAATTAAAAACAATTTCATTGATCAGTTCTACACCTGCAATATTGCTCCACCTACTGTTCGCATGGAGTAAAACGTAGCAAACCTTGTGACGAAATTGTGTGATATGCCACATCTACCATTAACTAAAGACTTGTTTAATCCACCACATGGTCATCTGCCCTCATGGCACCCGCTGCAGATAAGTTTACCGGGTGAGGGATTTACAGTAGAGCTTCATGGTCTGTCAAGAAAACGACAAATAATTCTCTCTCGGATCCCACTCAATGTCAACCCAGGTTTGATTTACCATGAAGGCAATGGAACCTTCTTAACCAGTTTCGTACTGGACATGGAATTTGTGCTGCAGCAGAATTTCCGTGGCATTTTAGAGACGGTCCATAGGTCAATGTGGGCAGCCACAAACCATGACACACACAGTTTAGGACTGCAAAATGACTCAATTTCCTGGAGGTCTTTGTGCCTTGAACATTGTTGATAAGAACGCTGTGGCTTGGCCAGACCAGATTGCATATACCAAATAATAATAGCCAGACTTGCTGTAAAATGCTACATGGATTTTGGGTGATCAGTGTTCAACAAAATACTCTCATATCTTGTAAAGTCTTGGCTCTAGAATGCTTATGATTTTATTTTATATGTAGCCATTTGCTTCCAAAAATTCTTGAATCTCTAGGGCTTGTTAAATAAACTTATACTTGATTTCACGGTCAGCTTATCTAAGTCCTATGAGTAAGCGGAGCGCTGCTCTGAGGTAGAACTGATAAGCTGGGGTGTACTGTTGCTTTGGAAGTAGTAATTCTGAATACTGTGAGCATTCACTGAACCAGGTGCTGGATACTATTAGGGAGATGCTCAGAGGACAAGGGTTGGACCTGTGCTCATCCTAACTTGGAGTAACAGTGGTGTCTGCAAGGCCTATAGAGGAGTGCTTGTGTTGGTCATGACTGATGGAGTTGGGAAGCTGACCCCTAGCTGGCACAGTCTAAAGGCAGATGGCAGTGAGGAGCCACACAACCCTGGGTACACCCAGAAAGCATCACACTTATTCCTGGGGTACATCTCCTACAATGTATAGAAGCAGATTTGGATCACATCAGAGATGTGTGTCCAAGACCTGTGATAGTCTTCTCTGATTTGGCTGAGCATCTGAATAACTGGTACAGCAGCAATTTGAAAAACTATTAATAACATAGGTGCTGACTTCCCTGCTTTCCCCTGGGTGCTCAACCCTGCCTCTGCCCCCAACCCTACCTCCACTCCACCCCTTCCATGAGGCCCTGCCTCTTCCCACCCCTGCCTTGCCCCCATTCCAACCCCTTCCCCAAAGTCCCCACCGAACTCTGCCCCCTCCCTGCCCCTATTCCAACTCCTTGCCCAAATCCCCACTCCGGCCCTGCCTCTTCCCTGCCTCCCCTGAGCATACCACATTCCTACTCCTTCCCCTCCAGAAGCGTGCTAAAACACCTCCAAACAGCTGTTTGGCAGTGGCCAGGTGGGGAACGCTGGGAGGTAGGCGGAGGAGCAGGGATGCTACCCGCTGCGGGAAGGGGGGAAGGAGGAAGAGGAGGTAGGGTGGGAGGGAGCTTGGCTGCCAGTGGGTGCAGAGCACCCACTAATTTTTCCTTGTGAGTGCTCCAGCCCCGGAGCACCCACGGTGTCGATGCCTATGATTAATAAGCACTAGGAGAACATTAGTCAGGATATTGTTCTGTTCATGGCTGAGCAGAAAACGTGTATTATGTAATACTATACTTATAGAAAGATTACAAGCAATAGCTTTCGTGAGCTACAGCTCACTTCATCGGATGCATTTGGTGGAAAAAACAGAGGAGAGATTTATATACACACACACAGAGAACATGAAACAATGGGTTTATCATACACACTGTAAGGAGAGTGATCACTTAAGATAAGCCATCACCCACAGCAGGGGGGGGAAAGGAGGAAACCTTTCATGGTGACAAGCAGGTAGGCTAATTCCAGCAGTTAACAAGAATATCAGAGGAACAGTGGGGGGTGGGGGGGAGAAATACCATGGGAAATAGTTTTACTTTGTGTAATGACTCATCCATTCCCAGTCTCTATTCAAGCCTAAGTTAATTGTATCCAGTTTGCAAATTAATTCCAATTCAGCAGTCTCTCGTTGGAGTCTGTTTTTGAAGCTTTTTTGTTGAAGTATAGCCACTCTTAGGTCTGTGATCGAGTGACCAGAGAGATTGAAGTGTTCTCCAACTGGTTTTTGAATGTTATAATTCTTGACGTCTGATTTGTGTCCATTCATTCTTTTACGTAGAGACTGTCCAGTTTGGCCAATGTACATGGCAGAGGGGCATTGCTGGCACATGATGGCATATATCACATTGGTAGATGCACAGGTGAACGAGCCTCTGATAGTGTGGCTGATGTGATTAGGCCCTATGATGGTATCCCCTGAATAGATATGTGGACAGAGTTGGCAACGGGCTTTGTTGCAAGGATAGGTTCCTGGGTTAGTGGTTCTGTTGTGTGGTGTGTGGTTGCTGGTGAGTATTTGCTTCAGATTGGGGGGCTGTCTGTAAGCAAGGACTGGTCTATCTCCCAAGATCTGAGAGAGCGATGGCTCGTCCTTCAGGATAGGTTGTAGATCCTTGATGATGCGTTGGAGAGGTTGGAGAGGTGCCACAAGTACTCCTTTTCTTTTTGCGAATACAGACTAACACGGCTGCTACTCTGAAACCTGTCATTATGCAAGGCACTGAATTTAGCCGTATAGAGTGGAAATCTGTCAACTTCATGAAAAAACTCGCACAGATACAGACAGACATCATCTTCCTCTCCAAATGCAAACAGATGGACATCATACCGAAAGGACTGAAGGTAAAAAATCCATTACAATCTACATACCACACAGACTATGCTGACAGCTTGTGCCACACACTCTCAAGGAAACTGCGGAACCACCTGATTAACATCCTCTACAGCAAACAGGGAAAGATTAAGAATGAGCTCTCAAAACTGGATACTCTCATAAAGAACCAACCTTCCACACAAACTTCCTCGTGGCTGGACTTTACAAAAACTAGACAAGCCATTTACAAAACACACTTTGATTCTCTACAAAAGAAAAAGGACACTAAGCTATCTAAACTACTATATGCCACAAGGGGCCACAACAATGGTTCCCGTAACCCACCCAGCAATATTGTTAATCTATCCAACTATACTCTTAGCCCAGCGGAAGAATCTGTCCTATCTCGGGGCCTCTCCTTTTGCCCCTCCACCCCCACGAACATGATACAGTTCTGTGGTGACCTAGAATCCTATTTTCGACGTCTCAGACTCAAGGAATATTTCCAACACACCTCTGACCAACATATTAACCCACAGAGACCTTCCTGCCAACACTACAAAAAGAAGGATTCTGGGTGGACTCCTCCTGAAGGTCGAAACAGCAGCCTGGATTTCTACACAGACTGCTTCCGCCGACGTGCACGAGCTGAAATTGTGGAAAAGCAGCATCGCTTACCCCATAACCTCAGCCATGCAGAACACAGTGCCATCCACAGCCTCAGAAACAACTCTGACATCATAATCAAAAAGGCTGACAAAGGAGGTGCTGTCGTCATCATGAATAGGTCGGAGTATGAACAAGAGGCTACTAGGCAGCTCTCCAACACCACTTTCTGCAAGCCATTACCCTCTGATCCCACTGAGAGTTACCAAAAGAAACTACAGCATTTGCTCAAGAAACTCCCTGAAAAAGCACAAGAACAAATCCGCACAGACACACCCCTGGAGCCCCGACCTGGGGTATTCTATCTGCTACCCAAGATCCATAAACCTGGAAATCCTGGACGCCCCATCATCTCAGGCATTGGCACCCTGACAGCAGGATTGTCTGGCTATGTAGACTCCCTCCTCAGGCCCTTCGTTACCAGCACTCCCAGCTATCTTCGAGACACCACCGATTTCCTGAGGAAACTACAGTCCATTGGTGATCTTCCTAAAAACACCATCCTAGCCACTATGGATGTAGAAGCCCTCTACACCAACATTCCACACAAAGATGGACTACAAGCCGTCAGGAACAGTATCCCCGATACTGTCACGGCTAACCTGGTGGCAGAACTTTGTGACTTTGTCCTGACCCATAACTATTTCACATTTGGTGACAATGTATACCTTCAAATCAGCGGCACTGCGATGGGTACCCGCATGGCCCCACAGTATGCCAACATTTTTATGGCTGACTTAGAACAACGCTTCCTCAGCTCTCGTCCCCTAATGCCCCTACTCTACTTGCGCTACATTGATGACATCTTCATCATCTGGACCCATGGAAAAGAAGCTCTTGAGGAATTCCACCATGATTTCAACAATTTCCATCCCACCATCAACCTCAGCCTGGACCAGTCCACACAAGAGATCCACTTCCTGGACACTACGGTGCTAATAAGCGATGGTCACATAAACACCACCCTATATCGGAAACCTACTGACCGCTATTCCTACCTACATGCCTCTAGCTTTCATCCAGATCATACCACTCGATCCATTGTCTACAGCCAAGCGCTACGATATAACCGCATTTGCTCCAACCCCTCAGACAGAGACAAACACCTACAAGATCTCTATCATGCATTCCTACAACTACAATACCCACCTGCTGAAGTGAAGAAACAGATTGACAGAGCCAGAAGAGTACCCAGAAGTCACCTACTACAGGACAGGCCCAACAAAGAAAACAACAGAACGCCACTAGCCATCACCTTCAGCCCCCAACTAAAACCTCTCCAACGCATCATCAAGGATCTACAACCTATCCTGAAGGACGAGCCATCGCTCTCTCAGATCTTGGGAGATAGACCAGTCCTTGCTTACAGACAGCCCCCCAATCTGAAGCAAATACTCACCAGCAACCACACACCACACAACAGAACCACTAACCCAGGAACCTATCCTTGCAACAAAGCCCGTTGCCAACTCTGTCCACATATCTATTCAGGGGATACCATCATAGGGCCTAATCACATCAGCCACACTATCAGAGGCTCGTTCACCTGCGCATCTACCAATGTGATATATGCCATCATGTGCCAGCAATGCCCCTCTGCCATGTACATTGGCCAAACTGGACAGTCTCTACGTAAAAGAATGAATGGACACAAATCAGACGTCAAGAATTATAACATTCAAAAACCAGTTGGAGAACACTTCAATCTCTCTGGTCACTCGATCACAGACCTAAGAGTGGCTATACTTCAACAAAAAAGCTTCAAAAACAGACTCCAACGAGAGACTGCTGAATTGGAATTAATTTGCAAACTGGATACAATTAACTTAGGCTTGAATAGAGACTGGGAATGGATGAGTCATTACACAAAGTAAAACTATTTCCCCATGGTATTTCTCCCCCCCACCCCACCCCCCACTGTTCCTCTGATATTCTTGTTAACTGCTGGAATTAGCCTACCTGCTTGTCACCATGAAAGGTTTTCCTCCTTTCCCCCCCCTGCTGTGGGTGATGGCTTATCTTAAGTGATCACTCTCCTTACAGTGTGTATGATAAACCCATTGTTTCATGTTCTCTGTGTGTGTGTATATAAATCTCTCCTCTGTTTTTTCCACCAAATGCATCCGATGAAGTGAGCTGTAGCTCACGAAAGCTTATGCTCTAATAAATTTGTTAGTCTCTAAGGTGCCACAAGTACTCCTTTTCTTTTTGCGAATACAGACTAACACGGCTGCTACTCTGAAACCTGTCATTACAAGCAATGACACCTTCACTGTTTCTCAGAGATGGGGTACATCTATTGGCTAAGGGTCAAATGATCTTTCTCTCAAACATAAAATTGACAGTATTTTGGAACAGAAATAGGCTTTGATTCCACTCACTGGCCCTGTAACAAATTCCACCCTCCAACCATTCTGAAATATGATCAGGAAGACTATTCCACCGTAACATAGCTTTCCTTTGCTCTAGACTCTGCATGTGAGATGGGTTATGGGTGGGGAGGGAGGAATGGCAATAAAATGTTTGTGTACCAGGGAGTGACAACTTTAGGGAGTTGTGTTCCTTTCATACTCTGGGGTGCTGGGTACCATTGTGGAGAAAGGGCCAGGATGGAGGCCTAGTGAATGGGTCAGGACCATGGCTGGGGACATGTGCCAAAGCAGGGCTGGTGCTAATGCAGCCCAGCTGATGCTGTGGGGAGGAGGCTGGCTGGCTCTGTATGCTAAGGGTAAGATATGATATGTCGAACTATCTGAATAACTACTAACATATCTTTTCCTTTTCCAAAAAACTAGGAAATTCAATGCAATAAACCTACATTTATGCAGAGTTAAGGTTGCTTGGTGGTATGTTGAGCCCTGTGGCAGAAAAGACAGTTACCTTTTCCATAACTGGTGTTCTTCAAGATGGGTTGCTCATGTCTATTCCACAATAGGTATGTGTGTTCGCCATGTGCATCGGTGCTGGAAGTTTTTCCCCTAGCAGTACCCGTAGGGGGGAGCGCCCCCCATGACCCTTGGAGTGGCGCCTGCCTGGCGCAGTATAAAGGGAGCTGCATGCTCCCCCTACCCTCAGTTCTTTCTTGCCAGACAACTCCGACAGAGGGGAAGGAGGGTGGTATGTGGAATAGACATGAGCAACACATCTCGAAGAACACCAGTTATGGAAAAGGTAACTGTCTTTTCTTCTTCGAGTGATTGCTCATGTGTATTCCACAATAGGTGATTCCAAGCTATATCTGTGGGAGGTGGGAGGAGTTCACAAGTTCTCAGGACGGAGGACAGGCCTGCCAAACCCGGCATCATCCCTGGCCTGGGAGACTATCACATAGTGCGAGATGAACGTGTGAACCCTACAAATGTCCTGGATGGGCCACGAAGGCAGCTGACAAGGCCTGTGCCCAAGTCAAGTGTGCCCTCACAATGGGTGGCGGGAGGACATCCACCAGCTCATAGTATTATACCAATAAAATAAAAACCAGCCGGATCTTATTAAAGGGGAAAAGGCAAAATGCCACATTGTGAATACAGAAAGGATCATAGTAAGCAGTTACTTATAGCTATAACAGTCCATTCAATTTCATATTTATTCACACATTCATTCATTCATTCTCACACACACACACACAGACACACGTTGTGCAAGGTTGTTATCATAGTTACCAGCCTTAGAGTTGCTCATGCCAAGCCACTGGCCAGGTGGCCTGGACATGAGAAGGGAGCAGGGCCTTGTCAGATGCTCATCTGGTGCTCCTGAAAGTTGGTTTGCAGAATCAGACCCCAAATTTCTCACTTTCTAGAGTCCATTTTTATAGGAATTTTTTCCTTTGCTAGTCTATGGGAATTGCTTCATCATGTGGTTGCTGAATCAATCAGCAGATGGCACATTCCTGACGGCTCCATGCTGCCAGATGTTATCTTTTTCTTTGGTTCTCCTATCCTTGAGGCTGTTGGGTGGATTCCAATCTGCCCTCCAGGGGTCCTCTGGTTATTTCCACTTGATGCCTTCTTCAGCTGATGGACACTGGATTCTTAGGCTGGCACCTCCCTGATCATTCAGTTATTATCCATACCAAGCATCCATCCACATACATCCTCTCTCTCTTTTAATCACAATTGTTAAAGTGAGATGAATACAACAAAGGGGCGGGGAGTCTCTGGGTGCTGTTTCTGTTGTTACAGAGTATTGCTTTGAGTCTCTCTCTGTGTGAGTAGTTGTTGTTACAAAGAGTTGCTTTGAGAACAGACTCTGTCTTAGAATGTACTAACTAATTAGCAGCTTGCAAGTTTCACACAGAGGGAGAGAAACAGTACCAAAAACCAAGAGACCTCTTAATTAGTAATACCCTGGAATTTAAACTATGGGGAATCAAACTCATTTGTGATTTTAATACAGAACTTCTTTAATATGATCCAACAATAGCAGGAGTGGATGCATGAAGTGATCCGATTGGAAAGCTGCCGAGTGGAAATCGGCTGGTCCTCGCACACTCGGCCGAGGCAACAAACTGCTTGGTCCACTTGAGGTAGAAAGCCAAAGCCCGTTGCACATCGACCGTGTGGAGATGGCGCTCCTCACTGGACGTGTGGGGCTTGAGGCAGAGGACAGGTACAAAAATGTCCTGACCTACAGGTAAGTGGAGACCACCTTCAGGAGGAAAGTGGGGTGTGGGCCAAGATGGCCCTTATCTTTATGAAAAACTGTGTATGGCGGCTCAGAGGTCAGGGCCCTGAGCTCCGAGACTTGCCTGACTGACGTGATTGAAACCAGGAAGGCCACCTTCCATGAGCGGTGAGACCAGGAGCACACGGCCAATGGTTCAAAACGGGGCCCCATGAGACAAGCCAACACCAGGTTCAGGTGCCAGTGTGGGACCGGGGGTTTAGAATATGGGAAAAGACAGTCCAACCCCTTGAAAAAACGGCCAGTCATACCATGGGAAAATACCATATGCCCCTGCACTGGTGGATGGAAGGCCGATATGGCTGCCAGGTGCACCTGGACTGACAAAGGCACCAGTCCCTGGGCTCTCAGGTGGAAGAGGTTGTCATAAGTGTACAGCTAAGGGTGGCATAAAATCCCTCCTTTACCTGTAAAGGGTTTAGAAGCTCAGATAACCTAGTTGGCACCTGACAAAAAGGACCAATAAGGGGAGAAGATACCTTCAAATCTGTGGGGGAAGGTTTTTGTTTTGTGTTTCTTTGAGTTCTCTCCAGAGACAAAGAGAGGGACCAAGCAAGTAATCTAACTCCTACTGAATGATACATCTAAACTTACAGAAATAGTAAATAGCAAGGAAATGCATTAGAGTATCTTTTGTTTTAGCTTGTGAATTTTCCTTGTGCTAAGAGGGAGGTTTATCCCTGTTTTTTGTAAATTTGAAGCTTTGCCTAGAGGGGAGTCCTCTGTTTTAATCTTATTACTCTGTAAAATTACCTTCCATCCTGATTTTACAGAGGTGTTTCTTTTAGTTTTTTTCTTTATAATAAAAATTCTGTTTTTAAGAATCTGATTGGGGTTTTTAGTGTCCTAAAAACCCAAGGGTCTGGTCTGTGCTTACCTTGTTTACTCTCAAGCCTCCCCAGGAAAGCGGATGAAGGGGCTTGGGGTGATATTTTGGGGAAACAGGAACTCCAAATGGTCCTTTTCCTAAATCTTTGTCTAAATCACTTGGTCGTGGCAGCGATACCATTCTAAGGACAAGGAAGAATCTGTGCCTTGGGGAAGTTTTTAACCTAAGCTGGTAGAAATAAGGGGGTCTTTCATGTGGGTCCCCACATCTGTACCCTAGAGTTCAGAGTGGGGAGGGAATCCTGACAGAGGTAGTCAAGAATAAGCTAGATCGGGGCGGTCATGGGAGAGACACCGTGGTCCACCACCCATCTAGAAAACGGGGCACTTTGCCAAATAAGCGCAGTGAGAGGAGGGCTGTCTACTTTCAAGGAAGACGCGCTGAACCTGTTCTGAGCACATCCTCTCCTCTCCGCCTAACCACTGAGCAGCCAGGCTGTGAGGTGAATAGCTGCTAGGTTGAGATGGAGGAGGAGGCTTGAGAGAGCAGTCCGGGCGGAGCGTCAACGGCCATGGTGGAGCTACCGCCTGGCCCATGAGGGTCCCATACCGATGTTGCCTGAGCCACCCTGGGGCAATCAGGATGACCCGGGCCTTGTCCCTCTTTATCTTCTCCAGGATCCTGCTGATTAGAGGGAATTGGGGGTGGGGGAGAGGCGTAGAGAAGCAGGCCTGACTAGGACAGGATAAAGGCATTGGAGATAGCGCCCCTCCCCAGGCCACCCCCGGAGCAGAACCGGGAACATCGCTAGTTCTGCCGAGTCATGAATAAGTCCACCCGGAGAGTTCCCCACTTTCGGAAGAGCCCGGTGGGCAACTTCCAGGTAGAGATACCACTCGTGTTGCGAGGAAAAGTCCCTGCTCAAGCGATCCACTCTCTTGTTCCATGCGCCCGGTAGGTGGAAGGCCCTCAGGTGGATATTGTTGGCCCACAGCCTGAGGGCTTCGTGGCAGAGGGCAGAAGATCGGGCCATGCCTGTTAATATAGAACATCGAGGCCATGTTGTCCGTGAGGATCCTCCAGGTGCGAATGGAAGGCCATACACACTAGCCGCACCGCCCTGAGTTCCTTGACATTTATATGTAGGGTCTGGTCTTGGGCCGACCACAGGCCTTGGGTCTGAAAGTTCCCCACATGGGCCCGCCCCAGGTCTGAGGCGTCAGACACCAGCTCCAACGATGGGGCCCTGTCCTTGAACGGGACCCCTTGGAGCATGTTGCTTGGGGGCGGACCACCATCGTAAAAAGGTGATCAGAGTCTGGCATGGTGAGGACCCTGTCCATCCTGTCCGTGGCCTGGAAGAACTTAGAGGCCAACCAGAGTTGGAGGGGCCTCATCCTGAGTCTGGTGTGACGCACCATGTACATGCACGCTGACATGTGACCCAAGAGCTGCAGGCAAACCCTGGCTGTTGTCACTGGGAACTTTGAAACTGAGTCAATGAGACCTTTCAGGGTCTCGAATCTGTCTGGAAAGAGGCTGTGGCCGACGCTGTGTCCAGGAGAGCCCCGATAAACTCTATGCACTCAACCGGGACTAACGTGGATTTGGTGTTGTTTACCAACAGGTCCAAGGTGGTGCACGTGGACAGTAGGAGAGCCACATCATCCCTCACGTGCGACCGGGAGGTACTTTTGACCAGCCAATCTTCCAGATAGGGAAAAATCTGGACCCCCTGCTGTCTGAGGTAGGCCGCTACCACCATCATGCATTTCATAAACACCCTGGGGGCAGTGGACAGATCAAATGGGAGGACCATGAATTGGTAGTGATTCTGTCCCACCACGAAACAGAGGAAGTGCCTGTGCCCCTCGAATATGTGGATGTGGAAGTATGCATCCTGCGGATCGAGGGCAGCATACCAGTCTCCTGGATCCAGGGAGATGATGGAAGCCAGGGAAACCATGCGGAACTTGAGTTTCACCATGTACTGGTTCAGACCTCGCAGGTCCAGGATGGGTCTGACCCCCTGTCAGGGTTCCCTCCCCACTCTTAGGTACAGATGTGATGACCTGCATGAAAGACCCTCTAGACTTATTTCTACCAGCTTAGGTTAAAAACTTCCCCAAGGCATAAATCCTTCTTTGTCCTTGGATGGGTTCTGCTGCTACCACCAAGTTAGACAAAGATTCAGGAAAAGGACCACTTGGAGTTCCTGTTTCCCTAAAATATCCCCCCCAAACCCCTTCACCCCCTTTCCTGAGGAGGCTTGAGAATAATCTAACAACCAAATAGGTAAACCAGGTAAGCACAGACCAGACCCTTGGGTTTTTAGGACACTAAAAACCAATCAGATTCTTAAAAAAAACCCAGAACTTTATAATAAAGAAAAAAAAGTAAAAGAAACACCTCTGTAAAATCAGGATGGAAGGTAATTTTACAGAGTAATAAGATTAAACAGAGGACTCCCCTCTAGGCAAAGCTTCAAATTTACAAAAACAGGGATAAACCTCCCTCTTAGCACAAGGAAAATTCACAAGCTAAAACAAAAGATACTCTAATGCATTTCCTTGCTATTATTTACTATTTCTGTAAGTTTAGATGTATCATTCAGTAGGAGCTAGATTACTTGCTTGGTCTCTCTCTTTGTCTCTGGAGAGAACATAAAGAAACACAAAACAAAAACCTTCCCCCACAGAGTTGAAGGTATCTTCTCCCCTTATTGGTCCTTTTGGTCAGGTGCCAACCAGGTTATCTGAGCTTCTTAACCCTTTATAGGTAAAGGAGAGATTTTATGCTACCCTTAGCTGTAGGTTTATGACAGCCCTCCTTGGCCTTCGGGATGAGGAAGTATCGGGAGTAATACCCCTTGCCCATGAACTCCTCAGGCACTGCCTCTACCACTGCTAGTCCTAGGAGCCACCCCACCTCCTGCTCGAGCAGAGCCTCGTGCAAGGGGTCCCCCCAATAGGGATGGAGGCAGGGGGTGGTTGGGCGGCAAGGAAGTAAACTAGAAGGTGTAACCCCAGGAGATGGTGTTGAGGACCCATTGGTCTGAGGTTAACCGTTACCATTCCGGGAGGAAAGCACACAACCGATTGGAGAAGTGGAGCTTTATTGAGGGTGGATCCCATTGAGGGTGGATCCCTGATGAGGACTATCGCGGTGCCCTCGAGTAGTCCGTCAAAAGCGCCTTTTCCCCGCCTGCTTGTCCTTAAAGGAGCCAGGCTGGGGGGCCGGTCGAGATCGTCTCTGAGGGCGTCTTATAGTCCCGCTGTTTCTTGTGGGTGGCCTCATACTTCGGGAGAGCGGCCTCTGCTGTGGCTTGAACTGAGGTCTTGCCAGAGTCGGTACATATAGGCCCAGAATCTGGAGGGTTGTTCGGGAGTCTTTCATGCTGTGCAGTCTTGTAAATGTCTCCTCCGCAAACAGGACTTTCCCGTCAAACGGGAGATCCTGCATGGAGGACTGCACCTCACTGGAAAGCCCAGAGAGCAGGAGCCATGACATCCATCTCATGGACATCACGGAGGCCATGGATCGTGCGGCCGTATCTGCAGCATCTGAGGCTGCCTGCAAGGATGCCCTAGCAGTTGCTGCCCACTCCTCCACTAGCACCTTGAACTCCTTTCTATTGCGCTCCTAGAGGGAGTCCTCAAACTTGGGCAGGAAGCCCTACAGATTGAATTTGTACCGGCCCCAGAGAGCCTGATAATTTGCCACTCACAACTGGAAGCTCGAAGACGAATTTTCCTTCCAAAAGAGTCCAGTCTCCGAGAGTCTTTATTCTTTGGGGTCGGGGCTGGTTGACCCTGCCATTCCCTGTGGTTGGCTGACTTGACCACCAGGGAGTTGGGGGCCAGGTGGGTATACAAGTATTCATGCCCCTTGGTGGGCACAAAGTACTTGCATTCCGCCTTCATAGAGATAGGGGCCCAACGAGGCTGGTGTCTGCCACAGGGCATTTGAAATTTTAGCCACCCCTTCACGGAGAGGCAAGGCCACCCTACCCGGTGCCGACGAGGACAACACGTTGAACAGGGAGTCTGAGGGCTCCTCCATCTCCTCTGCCTGGAGGTGGAGGCTCACTGCCACCCTCTTTAAGAGTTCTTGATGGGCCCTGAAGTTCTCCTGTGGGGCAGAGGGCGGCGGGGCCACAATCGCCTCCTCCGGGTGGGGCGAGGAGGCCGGTGCGGTGCTGTGGGCATCAGCCGGCACCAGAGGGTCCACCACCTTGTCGGACTCTGGGAACGGTGCAGAGGATGCATGTCCCACCCACTCCTTCCTTGGGGGTCTGGAGAAGGAGGCTGATGGTGCTTCCGAAGCTCTGACCACTGAGCGAGGCCCCACCGGGGGCTGCACCACAGGCCACGGTGCCCAGTGGTAACATGGGCTGGCCACGACGCTCGGTGCCACTGCACCTGCTGTGGCACTGGTGGGGCCGGCTGTTCGGCTTGGCTGGCCTGGCCATTGGAGGACAGCTACGAACGGAGGCCGGGCTGGTGTACGATCTTCTGCTGCTGCCTCTGGACTGGGAGGAGTGGTGGTGCCAGGAATCGATGTCAGCCACGGGACCGCGATCTCGACGTGGAGGACCGGTACCGGTATCAGCTGGTCTGCGAACGGCCTCAACGGGCGGATCTGCGATGGCGAGACCCCAGCGATCGACGCCCGGGGCAGCGATGTCTTGGCGGAGACTTGGAGCGGGAGTCCGAGCAGCAACGGTGTCGACAACCATGCCATGACTGACTGCGGTACCCGCTCCGAGATGAGTGCTGTTGGCAGCACCTGCTGCTGTCCTGTCATAATCGCTCCTGAGGACAAGCAGTGCTGAGAGTCCCAGCTGGATGGAACCCAGCCAGACAGTCTGGTCAGCATCAAGGGCGATCCACATGGACTCTGCCTCGAGTGGTTGCTGGGCGGTGAACGGCATCAGGAACTGTCCCTCGACCGAGACCGAGACGGAGGCGACTGCAGAGATCCCAGCAGTGGCTTGCCTCTGAAGCATGGGGCCGACATCAGCGGCGCTCTTGGCACCGGCATGGACATAACGTCCCGGGCCGTCTGGAGGGCTTCGGGCGTGGAAGACATCTGGACATCCAGAGGCACCTCTTCCGAAGGGGCCGGGCTACTCCGCTCAAAGTGCGTTGGAGGCCTGGGGCCTGGTAGGGATCGAGGACTGCCTGACATGGGTCTAGCCTCTGTCCCAGATTTACCTCAGTGCCACTGCGAAGAGGGAGTCTTCCTGGCCCTCTTGGTGTGCCCCATGAACGGGGAGCGGTGCAGACTACTCAATGGCACCGGAGGATCACCGCGTACTGACACCATGGTGCCAGGTACGGTTCGGAGCGGCGTGCCGGAGTTGGGGTCAGTGCCGATGCCATCAGGATGGCCCGGAGCATAATGTGCCTTTCTCTTTTGGTCCAAGGCTTAAATGACTTGCAAATCTTGCACCTTTCGCTGATATGGGTTTCTCCTAAACAGCACAAACAGTCTGCGGGCGGGTCACTTCTTGGCATAGGGTGCCTACAAGAGCCGCACGACTTAAACCTTGGGGTGCGGCGCATGCCCTGGCCTGGGCTCGCTGACTGACTAAACTAACTAAATAGCTAACTAACTACAGGTACTAACACTGAATGAACGAACAGTTCTAGGGACGAGCTACAGCAAAGCTGGAGTAGAGCAGTTCCGACACACCTTCACTGACAGCAAGAAGGAACTGAGGGTGGGGGGAGCACGCAGCTCCCCTTATACTGCACCAGGCAGGCGCCACTCCAGGAATTGCTAGGGGCACTCTCCCCCTACGGGTACTGCTAGGGGAAAAACTTCCGGCACCGGTGCACATGGCAAGCACGCACACCTATTGTGGAATACACATGAGCAATCACTCAAAGAAGAACACTTCAGTTGACTTCACTCAAACTTCTGAACGCCAGTAAATGCACCAATGTGGCAACCTGAACTCTACCTTCTTTCAGCAATGCCCCAGTAACCCATACCTTTACTCTGTCAACCCTGTAGTCAGTGAAATGTACAACCTCTTCACCTCCTTTTGCAACCCGTTCACTTTTACCCACAGAATCGCATCTAACACTATTACAGGACAAAAAGCAAAAAGGTTGCCCATGCCACTTTCCCTCTACCCAATCTGAGCAATGTCTCAATGTGCACACACTCACCTTAGCCCTTGGCAGTATCAGATTCAGGAGGTTCCAGACCCTGGCATATACTCACACACTTAGCAACTTCTCAGAAATGAATCCACCCACATGTGTGCAGTTTAGAAACCACTTAACAGCCTTTTACAACTCCCGTACATTTACACAAAAGATACCATCTCAACCTATTCTTTCACTTAACCATCACTAACGCATTAGAATTAGGACAAACAAGTCTGGTTACAATTTGAAGTCTAAAGTTTTAGTTTGTTTTATTTTTGAATGCTGGGTTTTTTTTTGTACATAATTGTATATTTGTAAGTTCAACTTTCATTATAAAGATATTGCACTACAGTACTTTTATGAGATGAATTGAAAAATACTTTCGTTTATCATTTTTACAGTGCAAATATTTGAAATAAAAGATTATACAAAGTGAGCACCGTACATTTTGTATTCTGTGTTAATAGAAATCAATATGTTTGAAAATGTAGAAAAACATCCAAAACTATTTAATAAATTTCAATTGGTATTCTATTGTTTAACAGTGCAGTTAATCCCGATTAATTTTTTTAAGTTAATCGCATGAGTTAACTGTGATTAAATTGACAGCCCTAATTAGAATCCTTTCATATTCCACCTCACAGCTGACAATATCTTTTGTAATAAAAGCCTATGCCTTGCAACTGATGTAACATATGCAATTCTGCATAGAAATGATGCTGACTGCATCCTGAAGGCACACATGCAACTCTTCTGTTTTCTCACACACGGATCTCTTCATATCACAATTACAGCTCTGTCACGCACCTCAAAGCAATCCAGAGATCTCACAAATACACCTCCATCGAGCTCAGCTAACTATTGCCTCTGCCAGTCACTGACCACACTGGAGTATTCCTGCAGATAATAAATGCTTAGACCAGGGCGATGGATTCTTCCTAAAAGTGGTGTGTGGGGGGGACGAGTCCTTGCCCCCTCTGTGGCCCCACCCCTGACCCTCACCTTCCCCGAGGCCCCACCCACGACCAAACCAGATCCAGGCGGGGAGCCTGGGGTCTTCCACCTCCCTGGGTTGTGGGGCCTGAGAGCAGCCCCCAGCCCATGTCACCTCCCAGGGCAAGTGGAGGGTCTGCGGCTGCCCCTGTGGCTCTTACCCCAACCTGGCTCCGGCTTCTGTTACATCTCAAAGTAATCCGCACGTCCTCATATCCCAAACACACCTTTACCAAGCCAGCCCAACTACTGCCTCCACCACTTATTTCAGGAACACCTAATACATTGACTGTACCCGGAGTAAAAAGAACAGGAGTACTTGTGGCACCTTAGAGACTAACAAATTTATTAGAGCATAAGCTTTCGTGAGCTACAGCTCACTTCATCGGATGCATTAGACCAGGGCGATGGATCCAATGAAGTGAGCTGTAGCTCACGAAAGCTTATGCTCTAATAAATTTGTTAGTCTCTAAGGTGCCACAAGTATTCCTTTTCTTTTTGCGAATACAGACTAACACGGCTGCTACTCTGAAACCTGTACCCGGAGTGTATGCAAATAATTCCCATTGGCTAGTGCAGCTCCAAGAGAACAAGAGGAAAGGTGGCGTGAGCAAAGTTATTTTCCCCTGCCTTTTTGTCCTTTAATAGTGTTTGATGGAATCCTGTAGTTGAGAGTGGAATGGGTTGTAAAGGAGGTGAAGAGATTGTAGATTGTAGATGGGGGGTGGGGAGAGATAGCTCAGTGGTTTGAGCGTTGTCCTGCTATACCCAGGGTAGTGAGCTCAGTCCTTGAGGGGGCTATTTAGGGATATGAGGCAAAAATCAGCTTGGTGATTTAATTGGGGATTGGTCCTGCTTTGAGCAGGGGGTTGAACTAGATGATCTCCTGAGATCCCTTTCAACCCTGATATTCTATGATTCTATGATTTCAGCGACTGCAGAGTAGAGGTATGTGTTAACAGGGTATGTTAAGTCATTACTGAAAGACAGCAGAATTAAGGTTACATGGGTAATCATAGCTGTATATTTCTGGTTTCAAGTTTGAGTTTTGCTCAATTCAGCATTCTGCAAGGGGACGACCTACCACCAAGCAACCTTAACTCTGCATTAATATAGCATTTTCCCCATTGAACAACTTACCAAATGTTAAACCACTGTAAAAATTAGATGACCAAAAACAAGCTAGTCTTCTAGGTAGTTTCTCAGTGTGGACACTGTAGGCAGTTTTACTCAGAACCCTTAAAAAGGGTAGGGTAACATTTCAAATAAGTTATTACCTAGTGTCTGCTACCAGCCAAAACCTCAATAAGAACAGTGAGGGCAGGCCTGTAATTTGATACACATAGTAGTCTAATGACAGGTTTCAGAGTAGCAGCCATGTTAGTCTGTATCGGCAAAAAGAAAAGGAGGACTTGTGGCACCTTAGAGACTAACAAATTTATTTGAGTATAAGCTTTCGTGAGCTACAGCTCACTTCATCGGATACAGACTAACACGGCTGCTACTCTGAAACAGCTGAATGTATAGCTCTCTCATATCTGAAGACAGACCACCAATATTCACTACATCTCCAACTAGTGGATAATCGTATAAGCTTTGTAAAAATCTCACATTTCTGAGCTCACATTTAAAGTTGATTTTTCTTGACAAGTGCCCTTAAAACTATATACTTTCTCAAGAGGGAGAGCACATTCTGAGAGTTTCTAACTTTCCGTATTTTATCTTGGATCACAAAGCATGAAGTACTCAAGGATTAAATGTGGTCTTTCTGTTTGACAACACCCAGTTCAATTTGAACAGAATACCATCTTCACTGCACTTCTGCCCTTGCAATAAATGTCATGGGAAACTTAATGACCAAAAGTGATCAGGACCTCAATTTAATATCTCATCTGAAAGACACTACCTCCAGCAGCTTTTATTGGCCTTTGCATTAAGATAGCATTGATTCAAAAATAAGTAGAAAGAATGCCTTCTACTGGATCAATGCTACTTCCTGTAACACCTATGTACTCCCTGGAGGTCTCCCATGCAACTACCAATTAGACCTAAAACCATCCAAGGTAGTATAGATACAGTATCTGATACAAAATAGATTTAAATTCTATTTAATACTGTTTTATTCATGGCTGTATAAAAAAGTGCTTTTCCTTTTAGACGTAAGGTAGATAGAGAAAAAGGCATGCAGATTACATTATAATATTTAAACAAAAGTTTCCCTGCAATTTAGCTTTTTTAAAAAACAAAAACCCAGCTGACTACAGAAAATAACCAATAGTTTGCACTTCAATAGTTTCTTTCATCTGAGAATCTCAAAGAACAATCTAAAAAAATTAATTTGCCCTCAACACCTATGGGAGGTAAGAGCCCTCATTCTACAGATGATAAAAACAAAACCCCCACAACTAAGTCAGAGGGAGGGTTAAGTGACTTGTCCAGAGTCACAGAAGTAGTCACTGGCAGATCTAAGAACAGAACCCAGGTCCTCTTGCCATACAATTCTCTGCCTCAAGTACAAGATCTTACCCTACTTCCCACGAGTTAAGTGGAGTTATGATTGACGATTTAAGTGTTTCAAGGACAATACCGTACAGTACATTGTATGAAGATTTCATGTAGTATTTTTATAGAAACATATTCCCATCCTAAATTTTTATTTAGACTATTAACATCTGTATCTTCTTACCTACATCTTCCACATAAGTTCAAATATGGCAATGGAAGTACTATTTTAGTACTATTTTGGAAGTATTATTTTAGTACGCCAACATCTTTGATATATTTAACTGCTCAGTTCGATACCAGCATCAAACTCGTCAGACCTGTGTGAACTCTAAATTCTCTTTTTAAAAAAAACAATAATGATAATTGGTCTTCCCATCTTATGGGCTCCTCATACTGGTCCTTGTTCTAACAGCCTAAATGTTAACAAGTTTGAAGGCTCCATTTTCCAGAACCTGCCACTCCTTTAAACAAAAAGGAACAAAAAAAGCTGCTTTTAGAGGCTTCACAGCAGCCCCACGATTTATTAAATGGAAATTCCTCCAAATTTGTCTGTGACCAATGAGTGCAAAATGAATTTAGATTTAAAATATCCCATTAATTGTAAAGTGACAGTTTATTTCTTAAATGCATGCACACTGCCACTACCCACACAGTCAAAAGGGACTTTCAAATATAGTTGACATAAGAAATACAGTTTCTTCCTAATTACATTTCTGCAAGCTCTCCTACTACTGTTAATGCATTTGATTATTCTTCCCTAGGAAGGTGATGTTTGAACTTACTGGAAATTTTTCATATTATAAGAAGCCATCTCTGGCTTCATATTTTCCAGTGGACAGATTAGTCAAATGTTAACATTTACACAAACTGCATGCAAACATCTGGAGTTCTCCTGGAGCAGTACAAGAATGCTTCCAAAAACAAGGATCACTATTCTGCCTGTCTTACTTGAACAAAGCTTCTTCTGAGGTTGATGGGAGTTTTGTCCAAGTAAGTTCTGAGAGGAGCCTTACATTAGTAAGATAGCAGTAGCCTGCAAGCCATGGGCATTCCAAGAATGGGCATCAGAGTTGGTAACATAAAAGAAAGATTGGGTGCAACTGATTTCTTCTTGCTTAAGACCAACAAGAGACACCAGAACTTGTAAACTGTGTTTCTTGTAACTCAAACAAAAAAATCATGGTGGGATTTTGTTTCGCGATCTTGAACTCAGAACTTCCTGGAAATAAGAAGTTTAGCATGTGTCAGTCCTGCAGGTGATGCCAAAAAAGGGATATCCTTTTTAAATAAGAATCTGCTGGAAGGTCTGTGAAAAGAATTAGAGCTGAATGAACCAGGTTACCCTAGTTTGGTTTATATGGAAGTAGTAAAGAATAAGTTTATTTCTCCTTTTATGGAGATATACTAAAACACAAACGTAAGACTCTTTAATATCATGTTTTCATATACTGTATCAGCCTTCTGAAATTCTACTTGTTTGAATTTTTTGATGAAAATACTTTTAACTGCCCATTATCAATGAGAGTAATTTTTGTCCATGGGCCAATACATTTTTTGTACAGCTTTTGGATGGATATTTATGTTTCTAGTGTAAACAGGGCTGCTTTTAAAAATATTTTTATTTGTGCCTTACACTTGGTGTCTGAATATAAATAGATCTTTTGTTTCAAGCCATCTCTGGCTTCATATTTTTTGTAGTTTTTGTACGTTTAGTATCAGGGAATACAGAGGAATTGTCTAATTTCAGAATTAAAATTAGTTAAATCAAATCATATGAGATGTGGTGTTTCAACTGTGACCTGAAAAAACCTAAGTCTGTAGTACTAGTGTAAATTTTGAGAATAGTTTGTAACATGGAGAACATGTTACAGCAAGTTGACCTTGACCTACATTTGCTAAACCATTCCAGATACTTGTGGCTTTGGAACAGCATACAGACTGGCTTGAAAAAAGAGACAATTCCCATTGAATTTGGAGACTACCACATGAAGTACTAACCTGCCTGCTGAAGGATGAAAACCATAGCTGAGTTACGCTGTCACTACATCTGAGGTATCTGAAAAGATGTTTTTCAGCCCAGACCAGCAACACTCAGTTCTTTCCTTACCTCCCAATTTCCCTCTTCTTGATATAAGTTGCTGTTCATCTCATCAGTCTGGATTCTTATGCTTTTGCCCTTGCTGAATGCCTGAAACTACAAGAGCTCCAAATATTCTGGATTCCTAAATGACACAAAGGAAGGAGGATGGAGGACAAAACCATAGACAGGGTTAGAAATTTCAGTTTATCTGAAAAAGAAGAGCAGATTTAGCGTTGGCTATTTGCTTTAAAATTTTCATGTCCTCTGTGAAACAGAGTGGTGAGCTGAGCCTTAGCATTTGGACCAACTGTAAGATTGTCACATTACAAACACCTGAGCCATGATGTCCAATTTGTAGAGGAAAGACAGTCATAGGATTCATCAAAAGAAAACAAGTCTGCCAGAGGCACCAGTGAATCTTACAGAAACCTTAAATGATCTAAAGCAGCTTTCTTAGTTTGTACAGCTAGATTCAAATCTCCTCAGCAAAATGCTAGAAATGTTGATAGCCAACTCTGTTCTATTTCTGTGCAAAGTAGAGCCTATCACAGTCACACATGCTAGTACTCAGACACTCCTGATGACAGTGTTGTTCTAGCCATTTTGGTCCCAGGATATTAAAGAGAAGGTGGGGTGAGAATATCTTTTATTAGACCAACTTTTGTTGGTGAGGCTTTTCCTGCACTGGACTTTCTTAGGCAAAACTTGTGTCATTTGGGGAGTGGGGGAGAACCACCACACAAACACCCCCCCGAACGACAAAAGTTTTGCTGGCAAAAACTGCCCATGTGAACAGTGCTTTGTTGGTGGGAGAGCTCTCTCCTGTCCACAAACAGCGGCTACACTGCGTGCCTTTTAGCAGCATAGCTGTAGTGGCACAGCTGTGTCTCTAAAAGGTGCGTAGAGTAGACATAGCCAAAAATACACTTTTGAGCTTATACAGAGCTCTTCTTCAGGTCTGGGAATCACAGCTGAATACAAGATTGAACAAATAGTTTAGCAAAAGTAATTAGCACATAGTCTAAGGGACCATTCAATGTGAAGTAGCCCCTTAACACCACCTTTTTCTCCTATAACTGTGTGTGGGGGGGAGTAATGGGTTACAGAGTAAGGTAATAAGACCCAAATCCAGTGTCTTAATAAAGACCATGATTTTTAGTGTCTACCACAGTTATGAACTTAAGCTCCCTGGCTCATCTTTTGAAAATATCATGCGGGTTTCCTTTGAGGATAAGAACAGACAGGTCAGATATAGAATGATCGCTTTGTGAAGTGTTCACCCACAGGTGAGATGGTGTTTTTGTCTTATTTTCCTGAGTTCATTTGAGACCATAGTGATTGTCTGGTTTCACATACAATAAATACCCCAGTAACTATGTATTAAATAAAGTACACCACCTCTGATCTGTGTAAGACCCATGGATCTTGAAAGATGCATTGTGGGGAGCGTTGACCATTTTAGCAATGGAGATGGCTGCAGGTTTTGTGTCTGTTTTTTCTGGCAGGGTCAAGTGCTGCTTTGAGTTGGTGGGTCCTGGTCTGTGGGGAGCTTGCTTCTGATGTTGATGAGCTTGGGGGTTGTGTGAAGGACAGAAGGGGGGTTCAGGAAAGATTTATTTCAAGTATGGGTGGTAGTTGTTTGAGGATACCTAATATGGATTCCAGTGTGAGGTGGTAGGTGACAACTAGACATTTGTGGTCGGGGGGAGGGAGGGGGGATTAGTTCTGTATTGAAGCAGGTTCTCTTGGAGTATTTAGATGGCCTGTTCCATAATGTGAGCTACTAAATGGACACAAAGCAGACTTTTACACAAAGTAAAACTATTTCCCCATGTTTATCCCCCCCCCACCGTTCCTCAGACTTTCTTGTCAACTGCTGGAAACGGCCCCCTTGATTATCACTACAATAGGTTCCCCCCCTGCTGGTAACAGCTCACCTTAAGTGATCACTCTGGTTACAGCATGTATGGTAACACCCCTTGTTTCACATTCTGTGTATACATGTCTCTCCACTGTATTTTCCACTGAATGCATCTGATGAAGTAAGCTGTAGCTCACGAAAGCTCAGATAAATTTGTTAGTTTCTAAGGTGCCACAAGTACTCCTTTTCTTTTTTCTCTAGTGGAGCGTCCTTGTTTGGTGAAGGTGGTTTTAAGTGTGTTAAGCGTAGATCCCAGACTGTCTCCTCAGAGCATATTCTGGGGTATCTGAGTGCCTGGGTGTAGCTAACATTTCTTGGTACATTTGGGAAGGTTACTGGATCTATAAAGGTAAGTGTGCTGATCTGTGGGTTTCTTAGGTGCCTGAAGGGTTCCATTGCTGAAGCCGATTGTAGTGTCTGGGAAGTTGATGCTAGTGGGGGAATGTTCCAGGGAGTTTAATTGACAAGTGAGGGTTGTTGAAGTTATGGTGAAAGTCTGAGGGAGTTTGTAATTTGTCCAGAAGATAAAAATACCATCAGTGTATCTCACATATATCATTTGCAAATGCACTACAAAACCAATTATCTTGGAACAAGCACATAAATGACTAAATGGACTAGAGAATAAATAGAGTTAACAGAATTACAACAGAAACAAGTTGGAGGCATGGGAAGAGTGGACTAGTCTCAGCTCAAACAAAATACCAGTAGCAATGAAACAACCCTTGTGTTAACATTGGCTGGAAACTTCTGGGAAAGTCTAGAAATGGAGCTTCAAGGTGTGACCAAAACATAATCTAGCAAATCTCTTCATAAGCATGTATTCTTTTCAAGTTCCTGCTAAGTACTCAGGACCAGATTGTTAAAGGTATTTAAGCATTACTATGCTCAGCATTGCAATGCCTAACTGATTTAGGAGTCACTCATTTTCAAAAGGGATTTAGGCACTTAGGAGCCTAAATCCAAGGCGCAGCAATGCCTAAATACATTTAAAAATCTGGGCCTCAGTTTAGGGTAACAGGCATGCAACATTACATATTCAAAACCAACAAGTTAATTTTAGGAGTCAAGTGAAATAAGATGCATATATCTTTTGACAGGCCAATTCTATAAATACATAGCTTAGCCAAAGCAGATAGTTTAATGGGCAGAGAATGCTTAGCTTAGTTGGAAAGACTAACAGCTATGTATAATTGCATAATAGAAAAATTTATTCTTTCAGTTCATAGAACATGCTTGTTAAGATGCTTAGTACAGCTATGCTGCATTTAACATTTGTGCACTTACATATTTGACAAGTCCCATACACAACTGTAGACACATCCTAGCTCAGTCATTATACAGAATGCTGAATACATACATCTTCCCTGCATCTGTAATTTAACATATAAGCATTCTTGAAAAAGCTAACTCTTCAAGGAAAAACATCAGCAACTTCCACCTGCTGAAGACAGAAAAATCAATTACGAATGTTTAAATATCAAATAATCCTGGGGGAGATTTTCAAAGTCACAAAAGGTAGTTGGGTTACAGCTACACTAACGTGCCTCTGTATG
This sequence comes from Dermochelys coriacea, assembly GCF_009764565.3. Taxonomy (NCBI): domain Eukaryota; kingdom Metazoa; phylum Chordata; order Testudines; family Dermochelyidae; genus Dermochelys; species Dermochelys coriacea. The sequence continues at coordinate 112,166,881 of NC_050073.1, forward strand.
CCTTTTGAGTATCTAGGGAGAGATGCCTCAGATGTTTAACCCTAACTCACTCACCCTTCGGGTCCATACAGAAAACAGGCAACTTAAGCAAATTTCCATGGGCATCATTAGATTTAGGAAGGAGTCATCACCATCCACGCTGTGGTGCACACTAATTGCAACATAAAACCTAGGTTTTGTTTATTGTAGTCAAATAATTGTCTATAAATAAAGAGGAAGGTTACAGCACTTATATCCAGTTTAATAAGGATTACCTGCTGTGTCACCTAATTTGTGTGTGATGCAAATATTTTCTAATCTAAAAATTCTTAAATATTTGAGCCCTCTATAGTACCTTTTCAATCCAGCTAAGTCGTACCAATTTAACTTGCAAGTTTTCATGCAGTGCTTCATTCAGCTAGTTCTTTAATACAAACTCACTGTCCGTTTGGAATTATGAAAGCAATGTTTTACTACTGAGAACATAAAGATCACCCCATGTCCAAGTTTAATACAAAAAACATTTTCAAGTTCACTGAAAGCTCACACACATATGGTGTGGTCTGACACAAACTGGAGTTAAAAATATTCACCCATCTACTGTGGTGGGAAAACTTAGCTATACAATACTGCTTTTTCAACCAGCCATTTTCAAAAGCACTTAAATTATTAAAATTCTACGTTAAAGACGCATTCAGCTAGAAACAGAAGCATTTATATTTAGAAATAAGTTTCATGGAAGTGAGGAACTGGAATGTACTTAAAATCTCTAGTTAAGGGATTTGAGAATCATGAAATACGTCAGATCACCTGTGGAAGACAAAAAAGTTTGCTAAACACAAAAATGTTTATTTTTTCCATGTTATACTCAGTCCCTTGATAGTTCAATTTTCACTGGTGTATCTGCGATCTCTTCCCCCAACACAGCCAATACCAAAAGGTTCCAGGAAAACATCTCTTTTCCCTTAGTTTCCTATAATGTACTTTGGATTTCTTTCTAGCACCAGTTTACCAAGGTAAAAATTGCTCATTTTATAGCAAAAAAAATGTATGCCACATTTGGTCCATCCCCTCCCCAAAAGTGCCCCTAGGGACAAGATGGATTACACACACTCTAAAACGAGTGTGTAAGTCCTTAAAGAAAGGAAATGCTAACCACATTATATTAACTTCTGTTAATCAAAAATAAGTTGACAAGAAAGTCTAGGTAAGGGTGGGACATACTAATTTAGACAAGACATCAGAACACATCATTAGAGATTTAAAGGCCTCTAGTAATACTTTTTGTAGTAATTAACGCAAGACAGTTATATAAACAACTATTTGATGGTAGACTTCAGTGATAAACAATTCACTTGATGACATTTACATATAAATATACATAAATAAAAACCTATATAATTTAGGTCTGAAATTAACAAAAATGTGGTTTGAACTGTAATTGCATCTAGCTGTATCAGAGCTTTTCCTCTAATGATGCTCAAGTTGTATAAAAAGCATAACTGTACAATTCTTAGTTTAGTAAAGTACTACTCTATAAAACAGAATCATGAAAACAGCACTTACATTTTAATGAAATGTATAAAACGTATATTTACATTTACACACACTTTACTGAACTACATAAGGTAGCTCATGGTAAAAAACAAATCCCTTCTTGTAAGTCTTTCAAAAATACATCAACTGCAAATATTTATGATTAAAAGTTGCTAAATTAGCAGCTGATAGGACATTTATAGTAAAAAATATATTTTAGGAAAATAGCTGGAAAAAATCTAAACATTGATAAACACTTTAAAACTATATTTAAACAGAAAATTTTAGCAAAAACAGACATAAAAACTATGATAATGGGAACTATTGCATATTGCTCTTCAAAAGCCCTGCGGTAACTGGGAAGTTGTGGAAGTTGATAGTGGAAGTTGATAGGGAAGGAATTAAGTTGTAGTAGGAATGAAGTGTTGATCCAGAATCAGGAGGTAAAGGAGAACCCAGTCTCTCTCTTAACTGCTGCCTCTTAGTGGGGGAAAAGGGAGAAGGAAAACAAAAGATAGTGAGAGAAACCCTCTCACTGAAGAGACACCCCCTTCAAAGGCTAGGAAAGGTTGGCAAAAAAGCCCAATTCTGAAAGCCTTGGGCCCCAACTTAAAACCATTTACAGTATGTATTTACACAGTTAAATGGACAAAACAGAATGACACTACAAATTGCATGTTAACTTCAAAAATTAACATTTTGCAATATGAAGTGCTTTATATATTTTTTTTTAATAAAATACATGTGCAGTTTCGATAGAATAAACTATCTGAAAAAATTGTTTCCACAAGTCCTCTGTTTCCTTGAAGGATCTTTGTTAAATGTGCAGAAGACAGTTTCAAGATTCAACAAGGATCTCCACAATATGATCCAGCTCATTAAGATCAGATTTACAGTTAGAGTTAGAATTTGCGGTTGTCTGAGAAGGAAATGTTTCGAGCACATCACAGTGTCCCATTTTTGTGTTGCTCATCATTCCTGTTAATACTGTATCAAGGTCATAGTAAGAATTGTCAACTTCTGAAAACAGATCTTCAACTGTATTAGGACTTTTATTCTCCAACGTCTCAAATATTTGATCTAATGATTTTTGAAAGTTTCCTCTATTTTCTTGTGGATTCTCCATTTCCCACATGTTACTTTGCAGGTTTCTTGGAGCTTGTGGTGATGTAACTGTTGACATAATTTCTGAATTATCTTGTGACTGGGTACCCTCACAGTCTTTAGTGAAGGTACTATAAACTGGAACAAGCTTTCCTTCAGCTTGTTCCTTGGATGAACGGCAAAGGATATCTGTTGAAACTAGACGGTCTAGAGAAGTCTGACCTGCACTCTGTGTATTTATCATCTGCCAAGTCCCATCCTGAGTCATTTCCTCTTGGATTTGCCGCACCGTATTGGCTATAAGTACCGAACGACAAAGATTAGGCTCAACAAGCATGTGGCATAATTGAAGTTTGACCAAAGACATATCTAAAAGTGACTGTCGTTGAAGATTATATGAAGGGATAGCCTTAAAACCAGCCAGAGTTCCTTCAATATCTTCTTCACCATCAAAACATTTTCTCTTCAATCCTCGCACAAACATTGTGTCCTGTTGAGAAAAAATGAGAGACTCTTTAGCACAATCCAGTGACCTAACAAGTTAGACACTGCAGAAACTACTGCAAAAACTTTAGAATCTTTCATTTAAGAAACAATTAAAAATCACTTAACACAAGAACTGTCATACCAGGTGTTAGCAATGACGTATCTGGTACAAGATGCTTCAGAGGGATGTGTAAACCACAATGGACAATTTTACAGCAACATACCTACATGGGAAAGTCTGTTTCAAACTACAGGCAGCCAGTCAGTGATGGATTTATCTTCTGAAATGTGAGTGTTAGCTATCTAGTCTAACTGCAGCTACTGGTCTGGTAAGCATACACATGTTCTCTGAATTTTACTGATATTGACCACATCTTAGAGTAGTGAGTGCCACAAGGTATTTTGTTAGGTGCTTAAAAGAAAAAAAAAAATTAAATTAGCCTTGAATTTCAATGGGAGTCCCCTGATTCTAATGTAACAGTCAGGGTAAGCAAAGTGCACACATGATGTTCACTACATAATTTACTATTCAATAAACCTTTATAGTATCCCTTCTTAATCTCTTCTCATATAGAAGTCTTAGCATGTCTAGGGTCAAAAAAAGAACTAAAGCTCATGGAGGATAGGTCCATCGATGGCTATAAGTCAAGACCATCAGGGACACAACCCCATCCTCTGGGTGTCCCTAAACCTCTGACTGCCAAAAAACTGACTGTGACACCAGATGGATCACTCAAAGTTAACCTGTTCTTTTCATATCCTCCGAAACATCTGGCACTGGCCACTTTCAGAGACAGGATACTGAGCTAGATGAACCACTGGTCTGACCCAGTATGGTTTATGTCAGACATTTCCCCCCCTCCCCCTTTTTTGGAAGGGGTAACGAAACCTAAACAAATTATTCAAATTGAAAGTGTACTAACTGAAAATGTCATGGGGGAGGTATTCTTCTCTACTTCTCTCAATACACCCTAATCTCTCATTTTAGGTTTCTGATTGCTATTGTGCACCGAGCAGATGTTTTTCTATAAGCTCTCCTCCATGTCTTTTTCCTGAGTGGTTAGTTTACCTTGTCATGTGTTGGATTTTGGGTTAATTGTTCCTTTCAACATGTTAGACTGTATTTACATTGACTTTAATTTGCCATTCTGTTCTAGTTTTAAGGGCTTCTAAAATTCCTTACAATACAATGTTCACTAAAAAAGAGTATGTCACCCAAGTGTTCACCCCTTTTTTAGATCATTAATATATTACACCGCTGATACTATGGTTCTGTAGGCACCTCACTTTAAAATTCCACACAGAATAAAGATACTTGCCCTGGTAAATTGTGGTTCTCAGAAATCAAGTGTCCATTTGGACACATACACACTCTTGGGGTAAGTATGCCTTGTTTGTGGGATACTGGAAAATTCTAGAAAGCAGTGCACATCGGGGCTATTCACCCCAAGCTTGTGTGGTTAATGTCACCTTAATTCTGCATTTCCTGGTTTGCTACGTTTTTTAGTTTAACTGTAATGTTATTCACAAAAAGAAAAGGAGTACTTGTGGCACCTTAGAGACTAACAAATTTATTAGAGCATAAGCTTTCGTGAGCTACAGCTCACTTCATCGGATGCATTTGGCCGCCAAATGCATCCGATGAAGCGAGCTGTAGCTCACGAAAGCTTATGCTCTAATAAATTTGTTAGTCTCTAAGGTGCCACAAGTACTCCTTTTCTTTTTGCGAATACAGACTAACACGGCTGCTACTCTGAAACCTGTAATGTTATTGTAAGGGATATATAGGACCCTAACTGACCAATAAACTGTTTTTCAAACATTTGATATTTGAAAACTAAACTCACTGAATGGAAAAAAATGTGGAGCAACAACAATATTGAGCATCTGCAACCTTAACTCTACCTTACTGCTTTTTGTGGGGGAATTAAAATATAGGAAGAACACCAAGCAGAGATGAAACTAAATGAGAAATCCTTCAATTTAAAAAACAAAACAAAAAACAAAAAAACAGATTTTGCCAAAATGTCCCACTAGTTTCTATTGCATTGATTCATTTGCAAATTGATAACCCACATTATAACTATAAAAAGAACAGGAGTACTTGTGGCACCTTAGAGACTAACAATCTGTGGCACTTTAGAGACTAACAAAGGATACTTTGAATCTATCCTCACACCTTCTTGTCAACTGTCTAAATTGATTACAGCTACAAAAGAGTTTTTTTCTCCTACTGATAATAGCTCATCTTAATTAATTAGCCTCTTACAGTTTGTATGGCAACTTCCACCTTCTCTGTATGTATGTACATCTTCTTACTATATGTTCCATTCTATGCATCCAATGAAGTGGGCTGTAGCCCACAAAAGCTTATCCTTTAATAAATTTGTTAGTCTCTAAGGTGCCACAAGTACTCCTGTTCTTTTTGTGGATACAGACTAACACAGCTGCTACTCTGAAACCTATCATAACTATAGAATCTTGTTGCCCAGTTTCTGAGACTGTACAAAATATAGCTGGTTTAAAAAAGTTACATACCAGTAACTGCGTTTGGTGGAGTCCTTCCTCTTCTCCCATGCTATAGAACAAGATTCCATACAGCAAGTGTTATAGCTCCTACCAGGCAGCAGGAGACAGGAAGTCAGTCAGTTACAGGAGGTACACAGCAAAATTTCATCCTTTGTTTGCTATTATACAGGTACCTATAGTCTCCATTACTTGATTATCTGAGCACTTCACAAACTTTAATGAACTGATCCTCATAACACACCTGTGAGGCAGGGCAATGCTATTATCCCCATTGTACAGATTTTGATCACAGAGGCTGAGTGATTTGCCCAAGTCATACAGGAAGTCTGTATGAAAGTAAGGACTTAAACCCAGGAAGTCCTAGTCTAATACCCTAACCACTGCACCATTCTTCTTCCTTTTTCTCAGCTATTGAAATAGTAAACAAACTATTTAGTGGTCACTTGGGGGTATTGAAATATATATTAAAATTACATAAGGGGGAGAAAAGACAAATCTCTGTAAAACAAAAGGAAAAACATACAGTATACTCCCCTTTACCTGAAACCCTATTATCCAAACCTCCATATTGACCAAATCCCTTCCTTGTCCCTGCTGTATCTGATGTAGGGAGATAAGGCAGAGGTTTGGTTACTGGAGACCCCCAGCCAGGGCTGCAAGAAGGAAAAGGACAACAAGCTCCGAGCTGCTGAATGGTCCTGCAGCAGTGCAGGGAGCCCTTTGCAGCCCTGCTGTCACAGGAGTGTGAAAGAGCAGGGTTGTGACAGCAGAGCTTCAGAACTTCCTGCACAGTCACCGGGCCAGTGACACTTGATCCTTATAGGCGCAAGGAAGGTTGAATTCTTGGCAGGGCAGAGCAAAGTCTTGGCCAGGGATTTCTGCTCTGCCCCACATGTGCAAGGATTAGGTGTCACTGGTCGTGGCAGCGCAGGAAGCCTTCTGCAGCCCCACTGTCATGGGAGCAAGCGGGACAGAGCAGAAACCCTCGGCCAGGACTGCAAGGAGCCGGCCTCTGCATGTCTCCTACCCTCTCTATTAACTGAGCTCCCAATTATCCACGTAACAGCTGCCTGCCTCATGCTACTTGAATAATCGGGGTACACTATATTGCTGATTTTGTCACTCTTCTCCCATCCTACATAAAGATTATATAAAGCAAATGTAAGTGGTAAGCTGCGAAATCAAGGAGGTGAGTTTTCCTACAGCAGCAGCCATGAGAACTTTGTGACTAAAATTTGCCTTGCAAGCTGATAGATTAGCTAGCAAATAGCGTAGGAAAAATGTGTTTTGTTCATAAAAGCAAGTAGACTTTCAAAACAAATTTGGGGCTAAATGAAGTTTGATAGACCTCTTAACATATTGACTATGAACGTCCTTTGTTCTAGAGTTACCAGATCAGGAAAAAAAAATAGCTAATTCATTTGAAATTCTGAAAGCTTCAAGGGTAAAGTACAAAAATAACCCAAATTTTCTTCTAGAAACATCTGTCATAGATAAGAATTCAGTGACCCCAGCTCAGTTAAATAAGAAGGGGAGGGGAGGGGAAGTATTTTCCCAATAAATTCTACTTTTTACCAGTTGTACACCCTAAGGGCAATCTGTTACAGAATGCATCTGGACTATATAGTAGCCATCTGCATCCTGAATCTGACTGAACCCTCTTAAAATAAAATCAAGACATTCTAGTAAAGATCAAGCAACATTAAAAGATGCTGCAGATCTGAGAATAAGTAACCAAGATAAGAGTGTTTTCTACTACTATTTAGATATTTGAGGATTCTAGAAAATAAAGTCTTACTTCAGAAGACAGTCACCATCACCTGCCAAAACAACTGAATGAAATGGGAATGCCTGCTGAAGAGAACATGAGCCTTCGATAAAAGGATGGCGGGGAGGATTCATTATCAGGTCCAGAAACTAAAGGACAAATTGATACTATAGAGATGGTTTCAGCCCAGTCAAACTGGAACTTCAGTAATACATACTGGGAAAGGAACATGTACCCAACACAAGAAAATTATACACGACCTGTTGCATGTGATTTTACATCGTTCCCAGGAGCAAAAAATCTTTGCTCACAAAACAAATAGATTCTCTTTGCATCCTCTTAGATGAGTCCTATTTTTCATAGTTATATGGTAGCAAAGCCTACTGCAAATTCCACCAATACACACAACTGTGCCCCAGAATCTAAAATTTAATTTAAAAACCTAGTTTTTAGCCCTTCTGTTTTTTTTGTTTTTTTTTAAAAAGCATGCAAATATAAAATACACATCTTGCTGTTTTTCCTGCACAGAATCCATAGTAGTTATGAACTGGCCATTCATCGCAAAAGGGTGTTAACTGTAAAAACTAAGTACATATCTACATTACAATCTTAAATCAACCTAAGTTAGGTCAACTTATACTACCACACTCCTTCTGTCCGTGGCGTCTCTCCTCACCTGGAGTGCTTCCACTGACTGAGGAGGGGCAGCGTGGGGGGCTGAGAGCTGGGGAAGCCAGGCTCTGAGCCGGGAGCAAGGACCCGGGACGGTGCGGGGTGGGACCTTAGGCAGCCCAGTTTGGAGTGGAGACCAACAGCCAATGACTGTTATAGGTAATGCAGTGTCTATAGGTCATCTAACTACATGGACACAACCCCTATGCCTCTCGTGGAGGGGGAGTTATATTCAGTGTGGTAGTACACTTACATCAGTGGGAGCAAGGCTGTAGTGTGTATATTGACATAGGTAGACATAAGCTGCCTTATGTTGACCTAACTGTACAGTGAAGACAGGGCTAATAAATTTAATTGTAAACACTTGTTTCTCTGCTGATCACTATATCAGAGCAATTCAACAAGTGTGCTTGGTCCACTGCTGTTGGACACAGTGACAGATGAAGTCAAGAGGTGTCTGTTTGGAAGCTAGAAGTTCAAGTTCCCCACCCCCCAACAATTTCAAGTAAACTTTAACCTTGCCTAAAAAGGGGAAGAAGAGTTACATCCTTTCCCTAGCACTCTACTACATGTGGGCCCAAACTGTTCTGTTTTCCTGTATGCCAAAAGCCCCTCGATTTTGTGGTTAATCTTCGACAGCGCCTATAATACAGATATGTCAAAACAAAAATCTGCAGCATACGGACATCTGAAAATTTGAAGAATAGCATAAAATACATTGGATTGAATATAAAAAGAAGTAGTTCAAAGAACAGTATTATTAATGTATTTAATTCATTAAAATAGTTAAATTTTAAGTTTACTTGAATCTGGCACAGAGTTTCCAGTTAGCTGTAGAAACAGGGACCTTACCACTGAATTTAGGTCCAGATTTTGCTAAGTTATAAAGACTGCACAAACCCCATTTCTGAGACACAATACCCAAGTAGAGCGTGTGGTTGCAAGAAAAGGCAGCCCTTAGGACCAGGGTGGGGACAGTGCCAGGTCACCCATCCCCTAGCCATACAGAGTTGTGTGTGATGGATGTGGGAATACAGGGATGTACAGAATGATAACGAGAGGATGGGACAAAAGGATAGTCTAGTCTTCCACCTAACGTACAGATGATGTAGTTTCAGAGTAGCAGCCGTGTTAGTCTGTATTCGCAAAAAGAAAAGGAGTACTTGTGGCACCTTAGAGACTAACAAATTTATTGGAGCATAAGCTTTCGTGAGCTGCAGCTCACTGTAGTGGAAAGAGTAAAAAGGTGCCTGTGGTGGTGATAGGGCAGGAAAAGTGCAGAGGTGTGTATAGCTGGGGGGGGCATCCCCCCGGGGTTACAGAGGTCCCCCCGGGGGGAGGCAGGGCAGTGGCCCACTCCCCTAAGAGCCGGCCCCTCGGGGCAGCAGGAGTCCCTCTCCCAGAACTACAGAGGCGGTCTGTGGTGGCGATGATGGCAGAGGATGTGGGGGTGGGGGGGAAGCACCGCCCTGGAGGAAGGAGGTGGGGGAGGAGCAAAGTGCTGCGGCGGGGATTAGGGACTGGGGGGCGGGGGGGGGGTGTGGGGAGCCGCTGGCCAGGGTGAAGGTGGGGGAGGGCGAGTGCGCGGGACCTGCGGGGCAGCACGCGCGGGGGGGGGAGGGGCAGGGAGAATGGGGGGCGAAAGGGAGCAGTGAGCGGAGGCTGTGGAGTACTCGGGGGGGCGCCTTCCCCGCCGCAAAGCGGCCCACCCCGCTCCGAAGAGACCCTGGGCGGCGGCAGCTGGTGCTGCTGCTCGTCGCCCCGCTCTGCCCTGGGACCCCGGGGAGGGGAGATCCGCCGCCATTTTGAATCCACCTCCACCCCGGGCTCTTCTCCGCCTCCAGACCCGGCGCCCCAGCCTCTGCCCGCGCGGCAACGACAAGCCCCGGCGGCGGCTAATCCCGGGCCCGCAGGGCGCTCAGCCCGAGCCTACTCACCGCCTCGTCGCCGCCCGCTCCTCCCCCAACCCGAGCCCGGCTCCCGCCTCACCGACCGCTCCGCGCCTGAGAGAGGGGGCGGGACCAAGCACACGGGCCAGCCCCGCCTTCCCCCCACCCGCCATCTTATTGTCAAAGCCCACAAAGAAACGGCCGCCCGCCCCTCCCCTACCAGGCCTGCCATTGGGGAACGCCTCCACCATGAAGCCCCGCCCACGGCCAACTGCTGACCGTCATTGGCTGTCTCCTGACCGTGTAGCCCCGCCCTCATGGGGTCCAGCCTTCCATTGGGTGAGGGTTACTATGGCGCTCAGCCCCACCCTCCCCCTAACGTGCGATTGGCTGAGGGGTTACCATGGAGCCCAGACCCGCCCCTTAGCTGTAACTGGCTGAGGGAAAGGACGAGGTGGAGTCTAGTGTTCAAATAGCTGCCAATGGGCTAGGCGGGCCTGCGTCTGGTTCTGCCTCATTGACTTGCCTGGGCTCGTGGCCATTGATTCCAATGCCAGCAGAAGTGGGGCCTGGCTGAGAGCAGCCCTGTGATCCATCCATCCATCCATCCATCCATCCATCCTTCCTTCCACGTGCCCACCAGGAGGTGGTGGCAGAGGAGCCCCCATCTCACCAGGGCACCCGCCCTTTTGCTTGCATCCTGTAGTAATGAGAGGATGGGACAAAAGGCACGGTGTGCCCTCTGCTTAGTGCTTTCCCCCTTGCTGGGGGCTCCTCCGCTCACAGCGTGAAACCTAGCGCGTCTGGCCAACTCACAAATTCCTTGCCTGGCCCTTCTGTGACACAGCAACACCTCCAGCACCTATGGCCGGAACCGCAAGGGAACATACAAGACAGTTGCACTGGGTCAGACAATGGTCAGGCTAGCTCAGTATCCTGTTCTTCTGCCAGTGGCCCCTGCCAGGTGCTTCAGAGGGAATGAACAGAGCAGGGCAATTATTGAGTGAGCCTTCCGCTGTCGTCCAGTCTCAGCTTCTAGCAGCTGGTGGCTTAGGGCAGGTTTCAGAGTAGCAGCCGTGTTAGTCTGTATTCGCAAAAGAAAAGGAGTACTTGTGGCACCTTAGAGACTAACAAATTTATTTGAGCATAAGCTTTCGTGAGCTACAGCTCACTTCATCGGATGCATTTTAACAAATTTATTTGGTGGCCAAATGCATCCAATGAAGTGAGCTGTAGCTCACGAAAGCTTATGCTCAAATAAATTTGTTAGTCCCTAAGGTGCCACAAGTACTCCTTTTCTTTTGGCTTAGGGCAGTGGTTTTCAAACTTTTTTTCTGGGGACCCAGTTGAAGAAAATTGTTGATGCCTGCGACCTAGTGGAGCTGGGGATGAGGGGTTTCGGGTGTGGGAGAGGCTCAGGGCTAGGGCAGAGGTTTGGGGTGCGGGGGTGAGCGATGCAGGGGGGGCTGGGGATAAGGGGTTCAGGGTGTGGGAGGGGCCTCTGGGCTGGTGCAGGAGAAGGTCAGGGCTCTGGACTGGGGCTGAGGGCTTTGGGGTCAGCACTTCCGGAGTGCACCATAGACCGTGCTGCACCCCGGAAGCAGCCAGCAGCAGATCTGGCTCCTAGGTGGAGGCACACAAATGGCTCAGCGCGACTCTCACTCGCAGGCACCGCTTTCCGCCACCGTTCCTCTTGGCCAGTTGCCAGCCGATGGGAATGCAGAGCTGGTGCTCAAGCAGTGCACAGAACCCTGTGGCCCCCGCTCCTAGAAGCCGGATTCACTGCTGGTCGCTTCCGGGGTATAGCGTGGTGTCAGAAAAAGTAGGCACTAGCCTGCCTTAGCTGGGCAGCACTGCTGACAGGACTTTTAACGTCCCGGTCGGCGGTGCTGACCAGAGCAAGGCGACCCAACGCCTTACATGCCGCGACTCAGTTGTCAGTCACGACCCATGGTTTGAAAAACACTGGTTTAGGGACACCCAGAGCATGAGGCTGCAGCCCTGATGATCTTGGCTAAGAGTCATTAATGGACCTATCCTCCAGGAACTTATCTAATTCTTTTTTGAGCCCATTTGAGGCCTTCACAACATCCGTTGGCAATGAGTTTCACAAGTTGACTGTGTGTTGTGTGAAGAAGTACTTCCTTATGTTTGTTTTGAACCTGCTACCTATCAATTTTATCAGGTGACCCTGAGGTCTTGTGGTATGTGAAGGGGCAAATAACACTTCCCTATTCTTGCTCCATACGATTAATGATTTTATAGACCTTTCTCATCTTCCCATTTAGTCATCTCCTTTCTAAGCTGAACATATCTCAAATCCCTATCCTGACTGCACATGGTTTTCATTCTTCTCTTAATGTTACCTTCAAGACTCAAACATTTTCACACACCGAATTATTTTTCTCTAGCCAATCTACTAATCTCATAGTGCCACCATATCTCAGGATTTGAGCAGAGTCATGCAATATGTGGTGTTTTTCTTAAAGCCTCAGCTCCTAGACTCAGGTGATTATGTGAAAATATCAGCTTTAAATTTTTTTAAATTAAGCTTGCAACTCTCATAGTTGTGAAAAGAAAAGGAGTAGTTGTGGCACCTGAGAGACTAACAAATTTATTTGAGTATAAGCTTTCGTGAGCTACAGCTCACTTCATCAGATATATCCACTGAATGGATCCAATGAAGTGAGCTGTAGCTCACGAAGGCTTATGCTCAAATAAATTTCTTAGTCTCTAAGGTGCCACAAGTACTCCTTTTCTTTTTGCGAATACAGACTAACACGGCTGCTACTCTGAAACCTCTCACAGTTGTGGAGACAGTCTTGAAAATGCAAAACTCTCAAGAGGCAAATAAAAAGAACCCAAATATATTATTTTTAAAATCTCATTTTTGAACACTTGGAGTTGGCGATACTGATTCAGTCTTGATGTTGTTGTCCTCTGCAAACACTTTGTTCCTAACGCTTAGCTGCTGTAAACTTTCCCCAGCTTCCTACCCATGGTTGGCTCTCAATTAATCAGAAAGGAAGGGCAAGTCAGGTCTAGCGCACAGCTGAAAGCTTCTCTGCTGTTTCTGGCCCTCAGCTGGTAGAAAGAGGATCTGCAGCCTTGAGGGAAGATGTGAGGAGGAGAATGTAGGACAGAAAATTAAATTCTGAAAACGGAGAGGAGGAGTAGGACGGACTAGAAGGAGCAAGAAATAAAATAGAACTTGGAGATTAGGTGTAGGGAAAGTTGAAAACAAGTAATAATGGCATGCACAGAGTAAAATTAGCCAGAACAGAGTTAGGGAACAGAGTTAGGCCAAAAATTGTAATGTCTTTTTTATTCTTGGGTCTAATCTGCCCTGCTCTTACCACAGCATGGTGCAGAATTCCCAGTCAAAATGTTAAAAGAAAAGAAAGTGATATCATGGAGGAAAAACTGCCACACATTCAGACAGACAGAAACCAAATCCTTCTGGCCTAGTTGCAAAGAATTTAGGCCCTCGTCCTGCAGTAAGCCCTGAAAGGGCTACCCTTGTGCTAGCATAGAGCAGGGTTACAGGGTTCAGTAGGTGTGGTTCTTTGCAGGACCAAGATGGTAAAGTAAAATGCAAAGAAAAAAAGTGATAAACAAAGGGCATAAACATGTATATAAAAGGACTAAAGATTTTCCTCTCAACATTATTTTTTCGTTTAAGTTAGAAATATCAGGTCTCAACATCTCCAAACTTTCAAAAAGTTCTCCAGCAAAATGAGGGACCTAGTTAGATTCTGATATAACAGGAGACTGAGCAGTGAAGGAGTTTTACTGTTTAAAACTCTGATTTTGTCAATGAAAACTGACATAAGGCCAGGGAAAAAAACTGTGATAGATTCAACCTTCTATCTCTTCTGTTAAGGTCTGAGGAAGCTCCCATGGCAGATCTCTAGTCAAAGCATGACAAGACTTATATTTTTAGGAAAAAAAATAAACAATCCTTGTGTTTCCTTTATACATGAGAAATAAAACCTAGAAAATCACAATGGTATGATCTGGATAAACCGATACAAAACAATGTAACCCAAGACATTTACTAGAGAACAAAGCATCAAAAAGATAAAAATAAAGCAATAAAGGCTGTGTCACCTACCCTTTCCACCCACCCATCCACCACACTGAACCATACTCTCTTATATTGGAAAGAACTAATAAGAAGAACCAATAAAGAACTTTTATACAAAAAGCTAGACTGCTAGTTTCCTATACAGAACTTTCACATTAGCAGGCTCCCTCAGCACAGTGAAATATTCACAGCTAAGACAACCCTTAGCAAAAGCAGAATCTATGACTAGAAGTCAGAGGCAAAGACTAAGGGGAAACAAAGCACCATGAAAAAACAAAGAGAAATGTCTGCCACAGCTTGATAGAGGAAACTGAAATCAAAACACTTTCTACTCCAGCATAAGAGGGAATGCTTAAAAATCATTTATCTTCAATGAACAGATAGGACATAGGACTTTATGTTGCCAGCAAATCAGAAATGGCTAGTAGCCTGTGAGGAGCATTCTGCAGCTCTGTCCTGGGACACCATGTGCCCCTCTGTAGCTATCTTGACAGGCAACACAAAGCTGAAGGGTGAGGGAGGAGGAATTGAGTCATGTGTCCTGAGAAGGAAGAATCCAGCACTGAATTAAGCCCTTCCCCTGCCTAACGGCAGGGGGGCTAGCTTAACTGGGCCCCCACAGTGCAAGGCTGGACACGTTCAGCTTGGCCAGCCTCCTGTAGCCAGTCCCCTGCTTGCTACCTGGCTGGGCTGAGGATTTTCACCTTCTCCCACCTGCCTTAGTTGCAGGAGGGACTGGATCCCTCTCTTCCTTTATGTATGTACTTTAGTTGTAGGTGTGTGTCACAGGTTATTAGAGAGACAAGGTGGGTGAGGTAATAGCTTTTATTGGACCAACTTGTATTGACGAGACAAGCTTTTGAGTCACACGGAGCTGTTCTGTGAACTTTTGGGCGGGGACTAGCAGAGCTAGGAGCTGTTATATCTCTTCCCCGACTTGAATGAGCGACAGGCTGGGCTAAGAGCGACTTCTCCAACTTCCAGGTTCCAGCAGGCTGCAGCACCTCCGTCCAGTGTTAGCCCTTATTCTCGCCACCATGTGAGCTGGCTCTGCTGGGAGCAGCAGCCCCACCTCCTTGCTCTGTGCTAGCCTGTGCTGGGTTCCGTGACCTGCCGGGGACACAGATGCTAACGAGCGCTGCTGAAAGCTACAGCCTGCCCGCCACCTCCCTACCCAACTGTGTGAGCCCATGCTGGGCTGAGCATTATGGGCTAAAGCTGGGAACTGGATCACCTGCCTACAGTGTTGTCACTCAGCCAGTCCGGTGTTGGTGGGACTTTCACACAGCAACATGGGAGGAAAAACCAGTTTAAACATAGGAAACTGTTTGTAAAACCACCAAAATGACTAGGAAACTCAGCGCCTGGGCCTGAAGTAGTTCTTCTCTTTTTTAAACTAACTAGATGTTGAGTTTGTACAGCGATGAGGGTGACAGAGTCCTGATCTGTGACTGGAACACCTCAGTGCTACTGCAATACAAATACTAATAAACGAAAGCTTACGCTCAAATAAATTTGTTAGTCTCTAAGGTGCCACAAGTCCTCCTTTTCTTTTTACTAATAAAACAGAAATTAACTTCCCATCAGCCTGGCATCAGATCTGATCCTGCTCCTGCTTACACACATGAGCAACTAATGAAAATACTCCTATGAGTTAAGTTAGTCACACACCCATGTGCTTACAGGGTGAGATCCTTAGACCGCAGTCATTTTCAGGAGAGCAAACTCCTTAAAGTGTTTCCTTTGGGCACCGTCTTCCATTGTACTAGGTGTTTGTACATCTCTTAGCAATGTTTCTCAACTAGGGTGACTAGGGTGATGGTATATCCCATTTTGGCTGAGACAGCTGCTTTTTTAAGCCCTGTCCTGGCCATCCCAACTTTTTTTGGCAAAAGTGGGCATTTGTCCTGTTTGCTCTTGCTGACTTGATCAGTTGGCAAGAGCAAACGGGACAAATGCCCACTTTTGTCAAAAAAGTGTAGTGTATGGAGGAATATAAGGGGGCAAGCAGTGATGTCAGCCCCTTGCAGGGGGGCAGACAGGGTTCTAGAGACCCCAGCCACTGGGAGGGGGGGAAGGGAAGGTTCCAGCAACCCCTGTCTCGCACTGGGGGAGAGGGAGAGGGCTCAGGCCAAGCCAGCATGGTGTCCCGTTTTCCCTTTGGGAAATATGGTCACCCTAGTTATGACGCTGAGAAGGGGTGTCACAAAAGTCAGTTGAGGAGGGGGTTGAGAGGCATTGAAAATTTTATTACAATGTAAATCAAAAAAATCTCTTTCCCCCTCTCCTTGCCCACCCTTATCCTTCAAGGTCAAGAATTCTTTGTCAGTCTCTGAAAACACACTCACAAAGAAATTATATAAGTTAGCTTTGTTATCACTGATACCTTTTTACTCTTTACAGTAGCTGTAAGAGGATCGTGAAAAATTTTGACTTTAAATAAGGAATTGCCCACCTGAAAAGATTGAGAAATATTAGCTTTGCACAATGGGTCCCTGATCCATACTGGAACCCCTGACTGCTACTGCAATACAAATAATAATGAATATAAACAAAAATTTTTGAGCTTAAGTTCTGACTGTGACAGATATGGCAATTTCCTGCACTTTGGGAGATTTTACTGTATTAAGTTTATGTATAATTGTGGGTCAGGGATTGTATGCAGTTGTTTGTTGCAGGGTGACAACAGTCCTCCAGGAACTACTAACAGTGGGGGGTTGATTAGAAAAATTCACTCAGGTTGTAACACCTCCAGAGAGGTACCACCACCTGGAAAGACCCATATATACTGGTTCAAACTGGATTCTCCAGAGACTAACAAAGAAAGGACAAAAATAAAGTGGAGTCCGGTGGCACCTTAAAAACTAACAGATTTATTTGGGCATAAGCTTTCATGGGTAAAAAGAAGTGGGGTTTTTTACCCACAAAAGCTTATGCCCAAATAAATCTATTAGTCTTTAAGGTGCTCCTGGACTACTCATTGTTTTTGTAGTTACAGTCTAACATGGCTACCCCTCTGAAAGAAAGGACAGTTTAAACTGGAGTTTAAACCTTCTGTCCAAGGAGGGTCCCAAATTCTTCCTGGGGAAGTTTGGAGGGACTTGGCCTACTGAGGCCCCATAAGACTGATGGGTGAGCTCTCATAGGTTTGTAGCATGCATATGGGAAATTTTATCATTTTTATATGTTTTCTTTGTAATTATTTCACTTTAAGAATAAATGTGCTTAGAAGGAGCTGCGTGGTAACTTATAACTGTGGGCAATTACACAGTTTATAGCTTCTAAAGAGAGAGCAAAGCACAGACGCTGGCCTGTTAAGGTAGTCTGGGTTGCTGGGAATAACACAGAGCAGGCAGGAAACCGTGCAGCTTGGAAAAATCCTGCTCAGGGGAGAGAGTGAGCCAGGTCTCCATCTGAGAGGTGATAGTGAGGAACCTGGAGCCTGAGGGAGCAATACAGGTGCACACTTGCCCTGAATCGTGGCACCCCCCACACCAGCAAAAAGTTTCTGCTGACATGAAACACTGAAATAGGTAATGCTGACACTTCATTTACTGTCATGAGTCCCAGGCCTGTAAACACTTAGTAGCTTTACTCATGTCGCTACAGTTACACACAAACTTAAGTCAATCGGACTGCTGTGAACAAAGTTATGCACCTTCTTAAGTGTTTGCAGACTAGGGGCTTAGATGAGACAGAATTACTACCCCATTGAGCAAAAGAAAAATAAAACCGAGGAGTCCTTGTGGCACCTTAGAGACTAACAAATTTATTTGGGCATAAGCTTTCGTGGGCTAAAACCCACTTCATCGGAGGCATGCAGTGGAAAATACAGTAGGAAGATAGATATACACAGAGAACATGAAAATATGGGTGTTGCAATACTAACACGTTTTGTTTGGACCCATAGGGGCTAGAAACCAACTTAAAAAAACAAGAAAGGTTAAGTTTTGAAGAAACTAATGGTTTTAGACAATACCACTGCTTGACTGATCAAACAACCCCTGCCTACAACTGTATTAAAGAACTCCCCATCAAACTACTGTACTCTGCAGCTGTACTTAGTCTTACCTGTGAATGTGGGGGTTAGCAGTTACTGCTTCAGATCAGACTAGTAGCCCATTTAGTCCAGTCATTGATCTGTCAGTTACAGAGCTTGACTAATGCATTTAGGGTTTGTTTTGCATCAAGGGAAGCTGATCATGCGTCCTTTGTTTAATTTGGCACAGCAGCAGACCAGGAGGGTGTCTGGTAGGAAGTATGTTGTGTTCTTTAAACCTCATATAGCTAGGCTGGATTGCCTTAAAAATAGCCAGTAGTCTTTGTTAATATGGTAAAACAATTCAGAAGAACTTCTGCAGACTCTCACCTTCCTAGGGCAGGGATCAAGCTAAAGAATCCAGAACCAGAAGAAAGACTAGTTAAATATGACCATTGCCTAGGATGTAGGCCCTGTTATTGCAGTAGTTCAGCTGGGCACATGACGGCTATAAGCTTTGGAAGGCTGCATACTCCACCTATTAAAGGGTTCAAAAAGAGATGGAGCTGGAATAAGGCTCCAGCTGCATTCCAGCCAATGAGGAGACAACAGAAAAGGGCCTGCGCTGGATGAAAGTGGGCCAGATGGACACTGATATGTTGTTAACATGCTCCAGTAGAAATGTTCTGTCTCACATATAAGCTACATTCCTTGGGTAAAATATTGTTCCTCCTTTCTCCCCCATCCTAAATCTATTAGCTCCATACTCTCCCTTCTTCTAACCCCATTAGTCTTTCTAACAACATTTTCTGGTCTATGGTATCAGTGCTCTCCTCTTCCAGTAACTCTTTGAGGTGCTTCCACTTCAACATTGATCTTTTTGCTACTTCGTTTACTGAAAGTAGGGCATACAAGTCTTGATCTCTGGCTAGATATGGTCAGTCTGCTTTTCAAGAAAGAGCTTGCCCTACCAAGAAGATATCAAGAAGCCTATTTCCTCTTAGGGTGTTCATCCAGAAGCAGCAGTGTGAGTTTTCAGAAATTTAGCTACAATGGCACGTCACATGCTGGCTACCTGTGTCATGTCCCCCTCTAGTGATTAGAAGCTCTTATTGTTGTCAGGTAACAGAGTTTCTCCTTTAACTCCAGTGGGAGAGGCTTGTGTTTTTTGTTCAGAAGATTCAGTCTCTGCTAACAACTCTGATGAGGTCATTACATACACCTGCAAGCTGTGTGATGAAACTAGTCCACAAGGTAGTTATTGGTGATGGTGTGTGCATTACATAGTACTAGTCAGCAAAGAAACCATATAAAAATGCTGCAGATTGTTTAGGGCTTTCTTTTAACATCCCAGAGCACTCTCCTGGATAATCACTGTAGTTTGGTTTATTACTGTAAGGGGAGGACTTGTTCTGTTGTTGCAAAGCATCACGTTAGAAAGAACTTCTAACAACATACCTGTTCACTTCATAACTGGTATTTTTTTTAAACATGTATTTTTAAATACTTGACACTTGTATGCTGTGCATCCCTGTGTTGCTTAAAAAAAGTGTTCCACCATATCACAGCATAAATATCATAGGATATGACAGTTGCCATAGCAACTAAAAATCCACTATTAAATAGCACGGACTAGCTCATAAAACACAGGTAGCTTGTCAGTGCTCCTGACTTTGCAGTAACATAGGTACTATATTGTCTTCAAAAGAGTTTGTCAGTTTAGAAATGAATGTTGATGTGATTATATTTTGCATCTTTTTTGTCAGCCTACTCTGTTGTCTTTTGGGAAGGGCAAATCCCCTAGGAACAAAACAGACTGAAACAAATACAATCTGGAGAGGAAAGGTTAACAAAGTAATTCTCTTATCATGCAGTCATTCTGAGACACCGGCTTTGGTGCTGCACGTTGCTGTTCTCCAGCTTTTGGTTTCACAATGTTTTAGTAAGACAGTGATTCCAGAGCACTGTTCTGCTTTCAAAAATCAGTATTTCCAGTGGTGTAGAATCATATGCGGAAGAGTTTTCTATGAAAGGCACAATACAAATGAGCGATGTGGTGGCCGAGTTAGTGCAGTCTCACAAATCCCAAGAGTTAAAAAGCAGAAATCAGGCCCCAAAATCATGAGCATGGCTAAAAATTGTGACTCTTTTTCCAAAATAATACATTGTTATTTTTCTTTGCCTTTTGGTTTCTGAGCCTGTAGAGTGCACTTGGCTCAAGTTTCCAAGGTTTCTATGCAACCACAAGGGCTAGATATGTACTTTAACCTCTGAGATTCTCATGCAATCCCTTAATTTCAGCACCTTGAGGTTTAAGAAAAACTCCAAATATTACAAGACTTGCGATAAAAGAGTTGGTAACCCTGCAATAGACAATGATGCCAGTGTACCTGGATTCTTTCTTTGGATTGCTATTTCAATAGTTGTTTAGTGTTGAGATACCAAGGTGATTGGCTCCACACAAATGCTTTACATCATGGGTTTGCAACCCAGAGGGAGTCAGAAAGAGATCCAGGCAGGTTGCACCCACTCTCCCTTTCTTTACTGTTAGATAAAAAGGAAGTCTCAAAATTTTCTTGTTGTACAATGGACTCATCCTTTGGGACAGATTGAGAACCACTGCCTTAGATTGATAAATATCACAATCCCACCTTACATATGGCTCAGCAGATACCTTCACATTCAGAGCATCATTACATTTTCAATCCCAGCCAGTTGGAGGTGCTGAAATTGTCCCCTTTCTTGAACCCAGGTCTCTAGCCTTTAAAGGTTTAATTCTTAAAAACAAATACAGATCCCTATTTTTAATTTTTTAAATTTGTGATTTATTTTTCCCCATAGACCTATGACTTAAAATTCTTGTCACAGCATAGATTAGATTCGCCTTTTATATTTCCTTGCTCTCATTTTTTTAAACCTTAGCATCGTGCAGCCTGAGAATTTGTGATAGACAAAGAAAAATGAAGAGAGATGCTCATTTTTTTCCCTCTGCTGAAAGGTCCAGCATGTCCTAGAAGTGAGATGAAATAGATTAGGGTTTGGTGCCCTCGTGTGGCCTTGTTCACTGTTATTGAAACATGACTTTCCATGCATTAAAATGCAGTATCAATCAGATCTTTTTGTTTACGTTTCTTTTCCCTTATCTACATATGGAAGCCAAATTGACAATAAAGCTGCCAGCTAGACAATTTCAAAACACTTTAAGGCCAGGCCTTTTTGCTTTGTATATCAAAACAGTTATACTTTCTTGTACCAGGTTAATAATAATCATTTAAAGTTTAGAGACCAGTGCTTGACTTACACTGGCTAAAGAGACCACAGGTACATGGAACTGAGAGGAAACTCCCTGAGGATACACTTCCACATCGCCCAGGGGATCTTATGGGTTCCCTTTGTAGGTGTAAGCGGGGGATTAGTCCCGCTCTTGTGGGGAACTTTCCTGGCTTCTGCACTACCCCAGTGAAGTGGGCTAGCTAAAGGATCTGAGTCCTCGCTCCCGCTTCCTTTACCCAGCGGCCTCCCTGCCCTTGAGGACTGCCCTTCCACTCTTCTGTCCGGCAGAGTCCTTGTAACCCCAACAAGGCTGGGCCCAGGATTCCTGGGGGGCTCGACCCCCAACTGTGCTGTAGTCACTTAGGACAGGGGCAAGGTGTCCCCACTCTGGGGTACTCTCTCTGCACTGGGCACTTCTCTGACCCACTGACCAGTACATACAAGTTAAAGTTATTTAATCAACAATTAATTTTAAAAAGAATAAGGAAAAATGGGATAGGTTAAAGGAAACACATCAACCCGCTCTGTGGCAGGGATCACCACAAACAGTGTCTCTGGAACGTCAGGGCAGTTCAGTCTGTTCCTTGTCAGTCCCAGGCCTTCTTCTCCAGCCCTGGCTGTGCTGCAGGGATGCTGTGGGTTGGACGCTTGCTCTGGTGGTGGCCACACGCTCTCAGGCTCTAAGTGGTAGGACCCTTCTTCCCAGTGTTGCCCCCGCCCTGTCGGGGTTACGATCCAAGCTTGGCCTGCAGAGCCCCTTGGCCGAGGCGTCTCCCTGTGCTGGGCCTGCTGCCCAGGGTCCCCCTCGCTCTCCCCAGCTGCTCACCGCACCCAGCTGCACCACTCTGTCTCTGCACTGCTGCTGCTGCTCTGCCTCCAGCTCCCTGGGCTGTTTCTTTGGCCCCTCTGCCTCTGGTTGCTGCAGCTCTGCTCCCAAGACAGGTCTGCTCGGCAGGCTGCTTCTGTGACTCTGCTCCCAGCACTGACTTGCTTCCTGGGCTGCTTTTCTGGCTCCTCTGGCTCTGGTTGCTGCAGCTCTGCTCCCAGGACAAGTCTGCTCTCTCTGGGTTGGGCCTCTGGCTTTGGGGCTGCAGCTCTGCTCCCAGGACAGGGTCTGCTCTCTCTGGATCTGGCCCATCTCTGCTCCCCAGCTTAGCTCAGGCCCCTGCTTTCGCCTTAGCTCAGCCCTACTCTGTCTGACCCAGGCAAATCCAGCTCACACGGAGGACGGGACCTCCCTGGCCTCCTGACTCCCTGATTAGCCTGCCCGCCCTGTCATTCAGGCTGACCTGGAGCATTGGCCTCTCCCCATTGTTCCTGGGGGCTGTCAGTCTCAGGGTCCTGATTCCCCATCGCCCTTCCCCCCTTTTATTACTGGGATCTAGCAATTAAAACACCCCCACTGAATGTTAGTAAGGGGGCAACAGTCCCCTTACATAGGCATACCACAGTATGGGGGGGGTCTGGATGGAGGCAGTGCTGTCACTCTCCACAGCCTCTACTGTGTCCATCGTCTGTTTGACACAGGCCATAATATTATGTCATAATAATTAAAAAGAAGCAACAATGAAAATAATATGAATGATGCATTCCTTGTATATAATGTTATCTCTGCGTAGCCCAAGATCCCTTGTGCTTCAACAATTCAACTGGGAACTACAAGTTGTGGACTACAAACTGTGGCATGTTGGGAGAACTTCCTGGTTACTGCCAGGATGTACCTCTGACCCTGCCCCAGCAGGAGGTCTCAGCACTGACTGAGTGAGCCGGGAACATGTAGCTGGCAAGCAGAGAGGAGGCTGCTGGACTGAAATCCTGTTCTATGTTCTTTGCGGAATAAAGCTCTGTTCCTGGTATCTGAGTGGGTCTGGTCAGGGCCGTCCTTAGGATTTATGGGGCCCTATGCAGTATTATTAAACTGGTGCCCCTCTGCCTGACGGCAGCCGGGGCTCACATGTGTATTTTAGATAAGGGTGGTCTTTTGAAGGATATATTTAAAAAAAACTATATGGATGAAGAGCCAAGCATTTAAGGCTGAAGATGAATACACAGCTTGTGCATCTAAAAATCTATGCAAAGATTTTTTAGAGATGTGATTTCATAATCTTCAGCAACACACTGATGAAATATTTTTAAAGCAAATTTTAAACTAAGGTCCCGTAGACTAACATGTTCTGAGTAAATATTACAGTAATGCACAACTATTTTTGTCAGTAAATCCAGAAACTGACAGTATATACCTGGGGGTTGGCAAATGCCTGTGAAATGGTTTCATTACCATTTGAATGGCTCTTTAACAGTTTCAGTGTTGTGCTAATAGGTCTAGCAGGCTGGAAGGCTTTTTCACTTTTAAGTACTAGATCCCCTCAGGAGGAAAAAGAAAAGGAGTACTTGTGGCACCTTAGAGACTAACAAATTTATTAGAGCATAAGCTTTCGTGAGCTACAGCTCACTTCATCGGATGCATTTGACCAAATGCATCCGATGAAGTGAGCTGTAGCTCACGAAAGCTTATGCTCTAATAAATTTGTTAGTCTCTAAGGTGCCACAAGTACTCCTTTTCTTTTTGCGAATACAGACTAACACAGCTGGTACTCTGAAACTTGTCATTATCCTCAGGGGGAAGACTCACCAACCTGTAGCAGCCAGCTGTGGTGGGAGCCTGCAAGAAGGGTCAGAACAGGGATAGGAAGAGGCGGAGGGGTGGACACTAAGACCCAGGGGTGCCCCAAATTTTCGGGTACCCTACACAACCGCCTATGCCTAAGGACAGCCCTGGGTCTGGTCTCAGGTGAACACATACTGACACACAACGCAGAGCACACAAAGGAGCCTCAGGCCCAGTTTCTCAAAGGTGTGTAAAAAGTCGCAAAACAGGCTTCCCTATTTTGAACAACCTTATACTGGGCGAGTGAACGGGGGAGGGGCTACATCACTGTTAGTGAACTGGATGCTTAATGCTGGGGCGTAGAGAAGTTAAGGTTATCTGTTATAACTACTGATCATTTTACAGCATCGTCAATTACAATAGAGAGGCAAACCTGAGTCAGAATGTTTGAATCCAGACAGGAATTTTCCCAAAGTCCGGAGGTTTGAGGGGTGGGGATCACTGTAGAGCGAGGATTCTTTTCTTTCTTTCCATGGACAAAAAAATATGTTCTTTCAATTTCTTGGCAAGACTTTCCAGCTCCGCCAGACCAAGGTAGCCATCCAGGCATCTTCAGGAGAGGACCCTGAACCAATGTAAGGAAAAGAAAAGGCCCAGGGATGACCCGGTACATGAATGCTCTAGGTGTACTTGATCATGCCTCAGCACAGGGGGCTGGACTAGATGACCTCTTGAGGGCACTTCCAGCCCTACATTTCTATGATCCTGATTCTAGACACCAGCCACAAGGTTCAGATTCAGATCCAATCTTCCACTGACTTCAGGGGTGTCTGGATCCAGAATTTTGTTTCAACCTCAAGTCAAGTTGTCTGTAATTGCTTTATATGTCCTCACACACGAGATGGATGTGATAAGATTTGATTCCCTTTATGCTGTGGATATTTGATAAAAAAACAGTTTTTCACCTTGAAGAAAAATAAATTAGAGGCTATTCTGTAAAGGAGGGAATCCAGTTCTAGCACTACACTTGGCTGATGCAGCAACTCATGGTGTCGGATGCCATCAGGTGGTGGAGGGATATCTCCATAAAACACATCCCCAGACATCGGCAATACCAGGAGGGATGACCTGGAGTGCTGATGAGAAGCGCAGCGGGGAAAGTATCTGAAATACTTTCGTCATGGATTGTATTTTCCAAATGGACAATCTACCCTAAATGCTCAATTACTGAAGGACAATCTACACTCATTCCTATATTTGCTTTCTACAACCAACTCTCTGTATAACTTTTCATGAGTGATGTACCTGAGTATTTGGATTCTAATATCTAAACTGTATTGTTAAATGTATTCACCTTAATTTGGGTTATTGCTGATTATGCATGATATGTATCTTATGACTTTTTAAAACAAACTTTGTATTGTGGATAATCTAAGCACTATACCCAGATGTACAGACACTCTTTTCTTAACCTGTGTACTATATATATTTTTTTAACATTAGTTTTAATAATTTTTTTAAATCTGACATTGAATAACATGGCAGCACAAAGCCCAAAACCTTATTACAATTACTGACTTCCTCATGTGAGACTGAAATTTCTAGTCAGGCAATGTGATTCTTTGACTAGAGAAACACTGACATAATAATTCTGTTAGCTCTTGGGAAGCCCCCTGGCTGAGTCATAAGGAAAAGTGCATTTACAAAGCCCCATGTGGTATGTGGAGTTCCGAGAAGTACTGGAGATGGTCTCCCAAAGCCTTGTCTTCTTTTGCAATAGGGTTCGGTAAATCTCCCCTTCCAATTGACCTGCAGGACTTTCATCCACCTCTCCACAGACCTGGCAAAGACTTCTTCCCTGCCCCACAGAGGGTGCTCTGGCTTTCACTTCCCTTTTATTCTGGGCTATTCCCCACCCCCACATATGTATATCATGACGTCCATAATTAAACCTCAGGAGATCAGGGAGTCCATTAACCTGAGTAATTATGAGTAATATTTGTTTTAGATTTGTACAGTAGTCAGATTAGTGGTAGCCTATTTGTATGTACTGTTTAGGTGTCAGTCTTCTCTGAAGATATTCCTGTTAACGCTGCAAACGCTGCAAACATATCTCCTAACTTGCAGTAAATGTACTATTCCCCAAGGGGCTATGGACTGACAGTCACCAAAACTCTTGTCAAGGAAAGATTTGAGTTGAAAGGAAGGATTAAAGAAACAGACAGGATTTTATGCATCGCTAATGGGCAATAACCTGGCGTATTTCAATAGCTCATGGAGCATCTATCAGTATAGCATGTTGGATGCTTACTTGCAAATGTTCGAATGATGCAGTAAACAAAGCTACCTGCAGTGGGTAGTATTAGCATAAACTGCTGCCGCCACCAGAAGTATTCACAAAGCAAAAAAAATCAACCCAAAGTTAAATGAAGGAATGCAGGACAGATGGTGCCCTGAAACTTTGCTAGGTCTGGGATGCTGCAGGCTGTCATAGCCATCCAGGCTTGTGGTCCTCTGCTCAGAAAGCCCCATACTCTCAGCAGGTGCCCCCAACCTACCTTAATTGCTGCAGTGGGGGAAGATGGGAAGAGGCTTTGACAGACAATCAGATCACTCAGGCATGTAAAGATTCCTACAAGGTTTTAAAGTCAATCTTTACTCAAGCCTAATTCCCATGACTTGATTTGGCTGGGAAAATAAACCATTGCTTTCTCTGCGTCGTTACCCAGACGTTCATAACATGACTGGAAGATGAGTGCCTTGGTGGTGACTGTAAGCATCTCTGGTGAATATTTATTAACATGAATAATTTCTTACTGGTAATTAGAGCTGCTCAAATAATTCACTGCAACCAATTTATCTGACTGGAATTTTTTCAGTGACTCATCAGATTCTTTCAAAATAATCAGCTTATTTGTAGCCACTTTTGGTAGGAACATGAAAAGTAGGAGACTATTTAAAACTTCCATGTCTTGGGTTTCAGCGTATTGATATTGTTACTGCTCAGATGTTTGAAAAACTAAGAAATCCATCCAATAGATGAATTTCAGTATGAGCGATGCTTTTAAACTCTGCCTTAAAAGGTATTATTACATGTGGTATTTATGTAGTTGGTACCTGAAGTCGTTTAACAGGCAGGAAACAGACATATTATGATGAGCGTGAGCTCAAACTCCTTGATGGCAAGATAGGAGATCTTGCAGTCTGTGGTTGGTGTTTCTGTGGCTACCTTGACTTAGCGTCTGAGAAAATTTATGCATGGCAAAACTCTCTTCAATAAGAAGTCTGTAAAAACTAACTTAGGGCCAAGTTTTCAACAACAGCCCCTAAGCTCACACCTCCAATGATCCCGCACATGCTGGCCTGTGTTCTTTTTTCAAGTAATTCTCCAAGTAATTTTTTCATGCAGCAATTCAATAGCTCTTCCTCTTAATCACTGTGTCTTCCTATAGCGCATGGGCTAGGTTGTGCCTTTTCAATGCAGCCTGGAGTGGGGAGCAATGCAGAACCTCCCCGCCCCAGAGATTGCTCAAAGAGGGATTGTGTCTCAAGGACGTGAAATTGCCCTTCAAATCTTCTGGTGTGCAAGGGGAGTGTGCTGGGTGCAATGTCCTCTATGTTGCACCTTCCAGCATGCCCAGATGGTTCTGTGGTCAGGATTTAGGGCTGCTGAGGCCATGGCTCCCCATCCCTCCTGGGGTGACGTGCACCCTGAAAGAAACAAACGTAGCAGTCTCTCTGGTCCTCTTGTGCAATTAATCCTTTTACAAGAGAGGGGACCACCTTGCCCTGGTTTTGCACAAGGGCCCAGAGGTGGATTAAGATTTACTGGGGCCCTGGGCACAAAGAACCCCTGCCACAGGTTCCTACCCCGTTCCTCCTCTCCCCCCGTTGGCCCCACCCCCTGGCCTGGCCAGAAGCTGAGCTGTGGTAAGAGCTGCCCAGGAAGCGCTGACCACTGTGGGGAGCCCCATACCCTCCATCTGCCCGGGGAAGCATTCCCTGGGGGGGCAGGGATACAGGCTAGGGGCTACTCTCAAGCACCCTTGCCCAGGGCAGGTGGAGGGTTCAGGGCTCACCATCTCTGCCTGGGCGGCTCTTACTACAACCTAGGGTGACCATGTGTCCTGTTTTGCCTGAGAGGGTTCCCTTTTTAAGCCCTGCCCTGGATGTCCCGACTTTTTTGGCAAAACTGGGCATTTGTCCCAGTTGCTCTTGCCAACTGATGATCAGGTGGCAGAAGCAAATGGGACAAATGTCCAGTTTTGCCAAAAATGGGTTGGGAGGGATGAGCAGAGGGGCTTGGGTCAGCTTCACATGAGGGAGGGAGGAGGGAATATGCTCACCCTACCACAGCTGGGCTTCGGCTTCTGACCTGGCCACGGGCCAGAGCCTCAGGGAAAGAGGAAGAGCAAGGCAGCAGAGCCTGGGGGGAGAGAAGGAACAGGGGGCAGTACCAGGGTTCCAGCTCTCCTGCATGGGCCCCCAAATTGTCCAGGGGCCCTGGGCACAGACACTGTGGGCCTGTGCAGTAATCAGCCACTGCAAGGGCCGGGCACAAACTAGCCCTATAACACACAGATTTAAAAAGAAACTGACAGGAGTCGTAAAAAAGAAAGCTTAGCTGAAATATTATTTGACACTTTAACTGGAGCAGCTGCTCTCATCACCAGCAAGGACAAGAACCTTTAACTAGGATTTTAAACTAATCATTTATGTCTCATCCATCTCAGTTAGTTCATTGAGAACTGTTGGGGGTTGTAGGCAGATTTTTAGCCCTTCCAGAGAGCTTCACAGATATGAAGCAAAAACCAAAAAAAACAAAAAATGGTTCTGCAGAAAGGCTAAATGTTTGCTGAGCGATGAAGGTCTAAGATATGAAATGTGGTAAAAATATGTCACGGAACATCATGTGAAACCCAAATGCTATTCACAAGCGGTCAGAGGCAGCTGCCTTTTTAGTAGCGGAAAAATGCATCTCTTTTGGAAGCCTCGCTACATAACATGGCCCAGAGTGGGTCTATAACCAGAAAAGACCAAATCTAGCAAATCACAAGGTCTTACCCTAACATTTTCTTGAGAAAGGGACGGCATTTGAGCGTGCAAGGCACAGGACAGCCATGTACACACTGGTGAAGACCCTAACCCTGCAACCACTAATGCATATGCTTAACATTACACACGTACATAAAGTTGCTCACAATCTAAATCAGTCTGTGCTTCAGCTCCCCATTTGTAAAATGGGGATAATAAGCCTTCCTGTCTCCCACCCTTTGTCTGTCTTGTCTAGTTAGACTTTAACTCTCTTTTGGACAATATGTCACTTAATATGTGTTTGTACAGTATCTAGCACACTACAGCTCTGCTCTTAGTTGTGGCCTCAATAAGTTACTGAAATGCAAATACTAATGTTTCAGCATTTGCTGGGTCAGGACCAGAGCAAATTGTTTACATCAATTTTTCTGGAACAGTTTTGGAAACTTTTAACTTTTCTGGAACTTTGGGAGCTTATT
Organism: Dermochelys coriacea; assembly: GCF_009764565.3. Taxonomy (NCBI): domain Eukaryota; kingdom Metazoa; phylum Chordata; order Testudines; family Dermochelyidae; genus Dermochelys; species Dermochelys coriacea. Next base: position 112,196,304 of record NC_050073.1, read on the forward strand.
GACCTTCCGAAGGCGATTTTGGGCCTGTTTCTGAGCCTTTGGGGAATTTTCTGAGATGGTTTTAAACCACTTTATAAACGTTTTCTGAACCTTTCTGGGATACTTTTAAGGCAGTTCTTGGCCCTAATATGCTCCCACAATCAAAAGAGTAAATTAATAATGGCAGTATGTATGTAATGTCTGCATCTAGAGTATAAGCCCTCTGGGACAAGTGCCTGTGTTCAATGAGACAAACAGGACACCATTGGCTGTAACACAGATAATGACCAGAAACCTACCATTATAACTCCTGTTCACTTGTGGGGGAAGCTCAGGGTGTTGGCAACTTCAGAATGTGGCCCCTGTTGCACACTAAAAACTCTCACCCTCTTTAGTGGGAAGCGAGGGTGTGCAGGGAATGGAGGATTGGACCTCTGAAGACCAGTTACAGGGAAATCCAGGTTTCTTCAGGAACACAGTCAAAACTGATGCTATATCCTCACCAACTTGTCTCCAAACTCAGGCTTAGTCTAGCAGTCTGAAGGTGCACTTGGGGGTCACATCCAAGTAGCTGTGCTGAGTGCTGGGTGTGTGTGTATGTGTATGTGGAAGTGGGAGTAGAATCTTCCTCCCTATGATGAAATGGGACCTGTAGGCTTTTAGGCAATACCCCTGTAGCAGGAAAGGCTGGAAAAATGCACATCGCCACAAATTTCCAGTGTTCCTCTTTCCTGAATGTTGCCATGCTGGGGACTTGCATGGAACAGAGCCCTGTACTGAGTTCCCCTTTTTGTCTAGGTCATGGAGTCCAGAAGGCATAGTTAGAAACTTGTGATAAATAGCGAGGTCACATCCTTGCATTTATATTAAAAGATCCAGCAATTCATCAAACTTGATATTTTTAGTCATTTGGAGATAAAATGTCTTAGTGCTGATGCATACAGTACCCCTTTTGTGCCTATAAAGAGAAGTGGAGGTTTGAATTACCCATGTAGTGCCTGATGCAATGCCCACTGACGTCAATGGATGTTGGATCAGACCCTTGTAACATCCATGCCCCTAAATTTATGACATTAAGCCAACTCCAATGTTAGTAACTGGAAGTCAGCTTTTAATTTCAGTTCAATGCAGCTTTACCATCAGAAATACAACATCAGACTGACATTTCCAAAACGAGCAGATGATGCAGATGCCCAATTCCCATTGATTTTAATCAAATTTGGGAGGCCAAATCCCTTCAGTGGATGAGAATCTCAGCCTTAATGTCTTAAGCTTAAACAACAAGGAGTCTGGTGGCACCTTAAAGACTAACAGATTTATTTGGGCATAAGCTTTCGTGGGTAAAAAATCCACTTCTTCAAATGCATGGAGTGAAAATTACAGATGCAGGCATAAATATACTGACACATGAAGACAAGGGAGTTACCTTACAAGTGGAGAACCAATGCTGACAGGGCCAATTCAATCAGGGCGGATGTGGTCCACTCCCAATAATTGATGAGGAGGTGTCAATACCAAGAGAGGAAAAGTTGATTTTGTAGTGAGCCAGCCACTCCTCTCTTGGTATTGGTCCCTCCCCAGTAACATTATACCTGTTTGTTAATAATGGAAGGCCTGATTTTCCAAAGACTTCATGAGAAATTTTAGGTATTCAGCACTTTCTAAAAAATCAAATCATAAATCTGCGGAAGATTTAGTCTCTTGTGTCTATATTCAAGCACTGGAAAATAACATTGCTAATAAGAAACACATTAGAATTCATTCTGTTACCCAGCAGCTCTCTATTCTTGGGGAACCAGGGTGCAGTACCCAGCCTATCTGACTCACGAAAGACCTTTTCACCCCCAGCCTCTGCTTGAACCAAAACCAATCAGAAGACTTACAAAAATCAATGAAAAGGCAGTGGGAGACACACCTAAATGCCTAGGACAAGGGTGACAGGATTAAGGAAACTCCCCTAGCCTCATTTGCATCGAAGATGGGACAGGGAGGCATCTCCATTAGCATACAGAATAGAGAACAGAGATTCCAAGGCAAGAACCGGAAGAAACTCTGAGACCAGAAAAGCAGTGAAGCACTGCATGATGGGGGATCTCTGCTCCAGATGTTAATGAACCCACGCCTGCACACACCCTTCTCAGTAGTTATCAGACCAATTCTAGTAACAAATCCTTTCTTGGTATTCAAAATAGTGAAGCTCCCTAATTGCATTGTGAGCTCCCTCCAAGGAATACTGCCCATAGCCAGGAATGATCAGCTTCCATTGTCTAGCCTGAACAAAACAACTTTGATATACTCCTTTGAGCCATTGGTTTACCCATAAACAAATCTACTGTTCTCCCTTGAACCATTATTGTTTCTCTACAAAAACCCCTAGGCATGCTCAAGTAAGTGCTCTGATGCCTGGATCCAAAATCTGCCTCTGTTCCATTGGGATTTCATCTTCTGACTAATCATGCCGGGGGCTCTGCCTGTCTCTCAGCTACCACCACCACCACCACGGAACCACAATCAATTAGATTTAATATTATAACTGTTTTGTTTGTTTGGCTCCCCTATCGTTATTACCTGGAAAGAAATAATTTTCATGATTAAGCTGGTTGCTTCTCTCTCTCTCCCCCCCGCTCCCCTCATGAGTGTTTTTTAGTTTTCTCATTCGTTCCATAGCAGTGCTCCTCACCAAAGCTAAAAGATCCCCGCAGCACCCCAAAATCCTATGCTGATCAAGTGGGTTACTACCAGAACAATTGTAATGTGGAAGTGGGGATAGAGACGCGTTGAACCCAGGACATATGAGGGTGGCAGCTTGGAAGTGCTGCTCCACCCAGTCTGCTGAGTCCAGGGGCATATGAGGGTGGCAGATTGAAAGTGCTGCTCGACCCAGCTTGCTCAGGTGGGCTCTATTCCAGTGCGGTGCCTGTGGCATATGAGGGTGACACAAGGGTGACAGTAAGGGGGTACGGGCCAGTATGGCGTACCAGTAAAAGGTAGCCACCAGGACCGGCCCATACCACTGACTTTAAAGTGCTGCTTAAAGCGCTGCCCCTTTTGCGCCCCCACTGGGTCCTTACCAGCAGGGTTGCCAATGGGGGGGGGCCCAAAAGGGGAAGCGATGACCCAGCTGGGGGGCACAAAAAGGGCAGCAATGTTAAAAAGCTGCGCGGCAGTGCTTTAATATCGCTGCCCCTTTTCCGCCCCCCACACCCGGCCGCTGACGGTGGGAGGGCAAAAGAAGTAGCTGCCCCGGGGCCACGATTTAAAAAGGAACGGGGCTCTGGCCGCCTATGCTACTACCGTGGCTATGCCAGCTGGAGCCCCAGGCCCTTTAAATCGCCGCCGGAGCCACGGGCAGCGCGGGCTAGGGAGCACAGATGGACTGTCTGGGGGATACTGACCCCGAACCCCACCCCTTCCACCAGAGTCCTTGCCCCTTTCGGGGGGGCCAGAGCATCCCCTTACTGGTAAAATCTACATTTTACTTTCACCCCTGGGGTGACAGCTTGGAGGTGCTGTTCGACCCAGCCTGCTGAATCCAAGGGCACATGAGGGTAACAGCTTTGAAATGCTGCTCGACCCAGCCTACTGAGTCCAGGGACATATAAAGGGCCAGCTTGGGAGTGCTGATTAACCCAGTCCTCTCAGACGCGCTCTGTTAATGTGTGTGTATTCCTGTGATTCTGAGGCTGAAAGAACCCAGCCCTGGGGAATCTAGGTCCTGCAGGATAGCTCCACTGGGCAGGAACTTGCAACAGGGAGAACTAGAGCTCTATATGAAAACTCAAGTAACTCAAGCAGTACATTGACAGAAGTACAGAACCTCCCCCCATCCCTCCAGAAGAGTAACCCTAATAAATGAGCATACCCCAAAGTAATGGGCAAAGCTGGTAACAATTCCAGACTTCAAAGATATATTTATCTTCAGAAACAATCCCCAAACAGCACTCAGCCTTCGCCTAAATATTTTTGGGAGACAGACATTTTGAGGATAGACACCAGAAGATAAATGAAATAGATAATAGAAAGAATAAACATTAAAAAAATATACTAAATTCAGGTAAAGTCCTGCTGGCTCAAAGATATATTTTTCAAAATGTAAAAAAGCCTAGAGAATGATACATTTAAATGGCAATAAAAGTTACAATAAATGTTACAGCAGATATACAGTCATATCTGATTCAGGTTTAGTCCAGAAGGTAACATTAATTAAATAAAAGAAATACGGGAGCAACAGTTCAAATAAATTACAATGACATTACTGTATTTTAGAAGAACACTGAAAGTCTAATTTAAATAAAGAAATATGAAGAATGTTTCAAGATAAGATTTCATGTCATCTTTTGCCCACTTTACTTATGGACTGTAGGAGTCTGAAAGGCATGAGATCTTATTGCAGACCATGTGCTGCAATCTGACAATTATTTGTTTTAGTTTTTTGTTTGTTTTTAATTTGTCCTTATGAGATATACTGGGTTGAAGGCACTGGACACTATATATCTCCATTTATTCACAGGTACAGTGTAGCCAGCAGTAATGAAAGTTTCCCAGCACTGTCTCACCCATATACCACTATCATGTCCTGGGGAGCTCTTAACTAGTGCCAGAAGGTAGATCAGTCTCTGTTTCTCAATACCTTGCTGTTAATAAGGCAGCCAACTGTGCTGTGGACTCTTATCTGCTAGGATCTGGACCAAACACTAATACTGAAGGATCAGCTCCCAGCTTAGACCCTGCAGTTCTATTTGCAAGGGACTGATGGCAAGCCAAGCCCTGCAGATATAAGGTTCAAGTTTAAACTGTAGAGGAATCATCGAAAATAGTCATAAATGTACTAGATGCTACAATGTCTTGCAAGATTTATCAAGTACAGTACAAGATTAGAACAAACAAAGAAACATTTGAAATAGATGTTTCCATGAATTCCAGACCTGTACAGTAGCTTGATGGAGGGGTTTTGTCTGGATGCTCTAAGCTGGTCACTTATGGTAACTCTGAATGCAAGGAACTCTTCTTGATTTCTGCCTTCCCGCTGAGGATGTCAGGTAAATTAAATTCAAATGTTTAAACTTATAAGAAATATTTACAGGACTTTAATTTGGGTCTACCATTTCAAGTGTTTAACCCCAAATACTACTGCATGCATGCATGCAAATCCTGGGATGTTCCATCTCGATTAGAACCCACAGAGTCCCCTTCAAAGATGAAAGCATACGAGAAAAGGATTGAGCCTGAGAATAAATTTGTTAAGTTTTAGTTTGACTTGAAGGAAACCAGTCAGTTGACTGTAGCTGCTCGTTGCAAAGCGTGGTTTAGAATGAAAATACTAGCGGGCTGTGGTTTAAATAAGTTGGGAGGCAGACATCAGATCCCTCGTCTGATAGGATTCACACTCCTCTGACATAGCCTCCAGGAACTTAGTGCTGGGGCCATGCATTGTTACAAAGCCACATCAAAATGTTGGGTCAATATCCCCATGTTGTGATACCCCAACATCTCTTTTGGGGGGCACCTCAAACACTGCCAGCAGAACCCTCATTAAGGCACTGTTGATGGTTGACATCTCTATGGTTCCTTTCAAAGTGTGGCAATTATGGTAAATTTTGATTTTCCAATGTCTGTGCTACTTCCTGTGATTCTTTTGAATTTTTAAACTTGAGGCTGGTATTGATGGATGACTGATATCTCAATTTTGTCATACTCTTGTAGAAATCTTTTCTAACATGTTCACTAGCCAAGATATAGATGATTGGATCAGCAATGCTGTTAGCAGTGGATAAGCACAGAAAGACTGCAGAAGTAGAATATATGCGAAGTTCAAATGCATACGAATTGTTCTGATGCAAAAAAAAGTTTATGGATCTTATCAGGAGCACCAAATGGTAGGGACCAAAGCAGATCAGAAAAATGGTGATGATGGCCATAGCCAAGTACTTCACTTTGGCTTTTTGGCGTTTGCCCAAGCTGCTGCTTGTTTTGGTACTTTGGAAAATTTTGTAGTTTGTGAAAATGAGGATTGTGCAAGGACTGGCAAATCCAACTAGGAACCTAGCAAGGTTGAAATAAGCCAATTGTAAGTTGAGTGGTAAAGTCTCAAAGCAGGTTGTATGGTTTGAAGTCTGCTCGCCATCTGGTAAAATAAATACTGGGCAGTGGATTACTAAAACTGCAGAAAAGAGAATGAGTGTGATGAAGACTGCAGTTCTCTGATGCCTCACCCCCTTGGATTCCAAAGGATACACCACTGCTACATAGCGATCGATAGAAATGCAACACAAGAGCAGAATGCTGATATATATGTTGCAGAAAAAGATATATCCTGTTAGCTTGCAAACTTTTGGCCCCATCTCCCATTTGTGTTTGTTTTGTACATAGATAGTCCAGAGGGGCAGGGTACTCAAGTACAGCAGCTCGCACAGCGATAAGCCAAAAATGTAGATGGCAAGAATGTTCTTCCTTCGGATTTGTACAAATGTTAGCCACATAGTAAAGCAATTTGCTGGAAAACCTAAGACAAAAACAATACTGTAGCACATAATCAGCAGTATCCTGCTGTCCTCATAGGGCATTGATGGGCACTGGACTTCCAGCTCGGATTTATTCATTATGGGGACACAGTGGTGTGCAGAAACCCCAGGAAAGCTTTTCCCGATTTGTGTTCCCTGTGAATCAAAAGACACAATGCAAAGTTAGCAGCTGTAAAAGACTGTTAAAAATGTGACAGTAAAGGTAATGGTCTGATAACACAGGGCTAGATTGTGCAGCCCTTCCTCACCTTGATTTCACTGGCACTGCTTACCTGAAAAGGTGCTCACCAGGACAGTTGCACAAGCTAGCCCATAGGGAGTTTGTGGATGCTGCCATGTTGCAGGTGGTTTTAAAACAGAGCTACTCCATTGAAGACAAAACTGGTGTAACTAAGTGGAGGATCAGGCACATTGAGTTTGTGACTTCTTACTGTTTGTATTGCAGGGGTGCCTAGGAGCCTCAATCGTAGACCAGGGACGGCATTGTGCTAAGCACTGTACAAACACAGAACAAATGGACCGGCCCAGCCCCAAAGAGCTTACAGTCTAAATGAGTTTACATTTTCTTTCCACAGGGCCCACCTGAGAACTACTCTTTTGTGACTGACCTAGTACATAAATCAGAGAATCTGTGACATAAATGAGACTGCCTTTTTCTAATTGCCTGGTTTTGTGATCAGGTTTCTTTCCCCATTTCCCACAGATCTGCCACAGGCAGCAAGAGTAGTGCCAAATGCTTAACAGACTCCCCCGCCTCCCCCCCAACTCTTTGCCTATACACCTGACTTCTGATTTCAAACCCTAATGGATCTGTAGGTTAACAACCTGTTTAAGCTTTTCCGTTGCTGCCTGCTGTCCCAGTGCTTTGGCAGGGAGATACGGGAAAAAATGATACCCATGTCCTATGGAGGAAGAAGCAACAGAGAAAGCAGGAGATTTTGGGGACTGATTGCCAACACAGGGCCACACTGAGCACCAGTCATTTTCCCAGTTATGTATAACACAGGATTAATTTTCACACTGTTTCTCAATTAGCCACATTATTTTAAATAAATCCCTGAAGCGTGGTGTTCACTGCACATAGTACAACCTGGACCGTTTTAGTTCAATAAGGAATAGGAATGCTTCTCTCCATTGGAGGTGCTCCAAACACTTCACAAACTTTAGGGCTCCGTTGCACATTGGGCATGATGAGGAACTGCACTATCACATGAGAGACTGTGAGTTGGAGCTCCTGGGTGTGCATGGGTACCACACCCACTTCTAGACCTGTGATGGGATGCAGCCAGCTTCCTCCAGCATGCCAGGCCCACTCCAGAAGTTGGTATGTAAGGGGAAGAGCCACAGCTCCACCACTTCCCTACCCACCCCGTATCTTTTTGATGGTCCACGTTCAGAGAAGCAGTAGACTGCTAATCTGCTTGTGTGACATTATTAATACACACTGTGACCATATAGATCGTTGTTGCAACCAAGGTCCTATAGTGGCATCAAATCTTGTATGAAGGAGGCCAAGTAAGGTGTCTATGAAAAGGTTATGATTTGCTGGTTATGATTATGCTGTCTGTATGTGTGTATCATTTTTGTATTTGAAGTTATGAATATCGTCTATGTACTTGTTTCTCAATGTGTTTGATTCTAAGTAGCATTAGTGAAGCATTTAGTCAGCTTCTTGAGAAAGGAATCTTCAGATTAAGTGCCCAATCAAGAAACACTTAACTGACAATGGACCTTGGGAGGCTCCAATCCACATATGAGGAGCCTCCCTGGGAACAATCAAGGCAGCACGTGAGCAATGGCTGCTCTATCTGTAAAGAACTAAGTCATGCACATGTGACTTGTCCAGGTGACTCCAAACTCCACTTTGCTGCTGTGATTTTCCACAGTAAGAACAAAGGTGTCCTTCCACATGGCAGAGAATATAAAAGGCCCTGGAAACCCCTCCACTTTGTCTTCAATCCTGTTTCTTACCTCTGGAGGAACTTTTACTACATTGAAGCTCTGAACACAGGACTGAATAACCCATCCAAGCTGTGGATGTACTCCAGAGCCTTGATTTGAGCCTGCAGCTTATTCCATCACTGCTACGAGCCTGAACCAAGAACTTTGCCATTACTGTATGTAATTGATTCCTTTAACAAAGTTTAGCTCTCATCTATATTTATTTTTATGAATAAACCTTTAGATTTTAGATTCTAAAGGATTGGCAACAGCGCGATTTGTGAATAGGATCTGACTGGTATATTGACCTGGGTCTGGGGCTTGGTCCTTTGGGATCGAGAGAACCTTTTTTCTTTTACTGGGGTATTGGCTTTCATAACCATTCATCCCCATACGGAGCAGTGCTGGTGGTGGTACAAGGGAACTGGAGTATCTCAGGTAATTGCTTGTACGACTTCTGGTTAGCCAGTGGGGTAAAACCGAAGTCCTCTCTGTTTGGCTGATTTGGCGTGCCTTAAGAGTAAAGGAGCTCCAACTTTGGGCTGTAACTGCCCTGCTCTAAGCAATTTGTCCTGAATTGATACTCTCAGTAGTGTCCTGCCACATACAGCTTTGTTACAGCGGCGTAGTCATGCTAGGATCCACAGAACCAGGTCAATTAAGCTTTGGATCAGAACCCCATGCTAGCCAAATTGGAATTTTGGTATTGAGAGTTTTGTTGGTTAAAGATCAGTGATCATGAGCCAGAAAGCATCAGCAGAAGCAATGAAACTGCAAGCCCTGAAGGAAAGCCTGCAATTGGAACATAAACAAAAACTGGCAGAAATTCGAATGAGAGAGAAGCAAGCCTTGGCCCAGCTGGAAGAAGAAGCAACTGAAAGATAGAAGGAAGCTGCTGAAAGACAGAGAGAAGCTAAAGAAAGAATGGCTGAATTGGAAAGAGAAGCTTCTGAGAGAGAGGAAAGGGCTCATAGCAGGCACATGGAACAGCTGGCTGCTGAGGAGAGGGTTCGCCAGATGCAACAAAAAACTGCCAGACTAAAGCTCCAAGTCAAAAAAGCAATGGAAGAACAGCAGAAACTGTATCATCTTGAAAGTCCAGTTTATAACAAGGTTGGTATGCTATATTACTCTGAGCAGTTTTCTGTGTTTAACCCATGCTATGACCTGGTGGGAAATAGCTGTTTGTCGGTGCAAAAAAGCAATTTGTCCTGAATAGATACTCTCAGTAGTGTCCCACCAAAGGCAGCATCATTAGTTTGGCCTTTATGTGACCTATGCAAGGGGAGAGGAGGTTCCTTCTGCCCAGTCCTTGCCCTCCTCACAATGTGCCAAGCAGAACTTGATCCTAACTAATTAACTCTCATAACATCCCACTGAGGCAGGTAAGTATCAGAGATGGGAAAAATAAGGCACAGGGAGGTGAAGTGCCCCAAGTTGCACTGGAAGCCCGTGTCTGAGATGGGATAAAGCCCAGATCTTCTACCTGCCAGCCTTGTGCCCTGTTCGCTGGGAGCCAGATTCTGGTTCCCTCACTCCTGGGGAAGAGCACCATCCTCCACAAGAAATCTCACTGAGTTCAGCGCAGCCTAGCACGACTCACTGCGGGAGGTTATCATAAGCTGGCACTAAACCACGTTGCCTCTTTAATAAAACAAAGCCGCTGCTCAGTCCCAAAGCCACCACCATGAGGAATGCAGAAAACAGACACACGCAGCATCCCCCTTTCCACAGACTTGAGAGCATCAAATGCTCCCCATCAAACTGCAGAGCAAAGGCACAAGTTAAACTCCAGGTGCTAGTGGGGACTGCAGAGGCAGATTCCTGAAAGTAGTTATCATGTAGGGCCAGCCTGTGGTCCCCTGCTCACTGGAGCCAACAGCGATACTCATAGAGAAGATTCGACTCATCAGGAGGGGATCAGAATTTGACCCATTACAGATACTGCTGCCCTTTAATGCACTGTTGTTGCTCTCACTTAGGGCTTGGATTCTACCCTCCGTTCCCAGCTACTCACCTGGAGAAACCAATCATTTCAGTGAAGTGAGGTAGCACTTCAGGCGAGTAAGGGAGCTAGTCAGGCTTTTCATCAGAACGTGGGCAGCACCTGTCTGACACTTCTTGGAAACAACAGGAAGTCACGGTGCAAATGGCCCTCGCTTTTATAAATAAGTTAAAGACACGAGAACAAAGAGAAGAATGTAAACAAATGTCGGAAGCGGAGGCCAAGGAAAGGAAGAAAAGCCAAGTGCTCTGAACAGGAGGGCTAAGCACCCCCCGGGCAGCCACTAATGTCAAGAACTAGACATGGGGCACGTCATCAGCGTTAATCACCCTGGCCCACGCAAGTGAGGAAAGGCTGGCCTATAGCATTCCATCTGTCCACCTAGACACAGCCCAGTGTAAGGGGATGTGGAGAGGAGCCAAAGTGTGTCAGATTTGGCCACGTGGAGTTCGTGGGCATGTACAGGTAGCATACTTACCGCTCTGCTCCTTTACAGCTTGCAGCTAACTGCCCCCTGCTCAGTTGGCTTGCTCTGCAGCTCAGTGCACGAGGGCTTGTCAGGAACAGGGCTCCATCTCCTCCCTGCCATTCCTTTGGCCCTTTGGGGCATCCTGCCCCCCTAGGGTTTAGGCACAGAGAAGACCCTGCACTCCCCTCATGCAGGGACTGCTGTTTTGCCTGGCTCTAAAAGGTGATCATTTTTCAAATTTTTTCACTACATTTTTCATAAAATTATGATGAGGAGAAAAGAAACCATGGAAAGGACTGACAAAAATCTTCATCAGGATCTCTAGAGAAAATGCTGAGAGGTTTCAAAACGGTCAAAATTTACAAAAATTATAAACCCTCTCACCCCACCTAACCCAGTAAAATACTCATTTTTTGAACTATTTTGTTTTCTTTTAAGCAGCTCTATCCTGGCCTTTCTGTGGGATGCACAATTGGTTTGGGCAGGTTCCCTTTACTCCTGGATTTTCTCTGACTGTACCCCACTATAAGGACCAGGCACAATCTGGCCTATAGGTTTTTTCTCCAGGGATTTTTTTTAATTCATACAAACAAAAGCAAAGGCTGCTGTTGCAGGTGTCATTGTTTTGGGGAGGTTTAACAACCATCACTCATAATCAGGCGAGTGCAAAGGGCTATGGTTTAGCTCGGTAGGATCTCATGGTGTTTGATGCTAATCCACATCCCAAGACTCAGGTTCAAACTGAGCCAAAATCTCAAAGCAAAACAAAACCACAGCTACTGAGCGTCACTTGATTTTGTTTGATTAATGTCACATAGTTTCAAAACAAAACAACCAGGTCTTAGAACTGCGGCGCATTCACTCAGAAGGTTCGTGAATTTTAAGCCCTCTTCCAAAATACCTGCCATGAGCTTGAAATTACACTTAAACCAGGCAAATTTGGAGTAGTCTGACCTCCACTCCAGGCATGGGGCTCGATTCTGTGCTATGTCTCCAGAGAGAGAGCTGTAGCACAGAAAGCACAGCCCAAGAGAGCAAAGGTGGCTGAAGCATCCTTCAGGTTAAGTTAGAGCAGCCTCAAGGGCTGGTCTAACTATGGCAGCCTTCCCCAGGCTGCCTATTGACTACTCCACAGCCCAGAATCCCCCCATAATGTCAAGCACTACAAGCATGCCCCCACCAACTACACTGGGGCCTGAGAAGGGAAGCAGCACACCAGTATACTACTCATGTGTGGGAGGTAAGTTCTACGCTGGCTCCTTTGTGGCCCCTATATAACACTGGAATGATGTCTAAGAGGGCAGAATCCATCCCACTTTTGCAACATTTTAAAAAGATGAGATAAAAGCAAATGAGCATTTTTAAAAAAGGTATTTGGACAAGTTGCAGAAGTAACACAAGCTTCCCTAATGAGCTGGCATTGTTAGGTCACCTCCCATCTACTGTGTTGCATCTGGCTCCTAATCCTGTAAACACTTAAACACACAAAGAAGTTTACTTCACTGGGGCTATGTGTAAGTGCTGCTATAGAATATGGGTGGTCCAGCGGTTAGGGAGCTAGTCTGGGACTTGAGAGCCCAGAGTGCAATTCCTTGCTCTGCCACAGACTTTGTGTGTGAGCACGGGCAAGTCATTTAGTCTCTCTGTGCCACAGCCATAAAAGGGGGATAACAGCACTATCCTACCTTGTGGGATGTGGTGAGGACAAATACATTACAAGGGCTCCGAAACAATGGTAATGGGACCCATAGAAGCACTCTGGATAGATTAGGCCCGTAGACGGTAAGCTACTTGGGGTAGCAAAGCTCTACATGCATCTATAGCACTATATAAATAGTAATAGAGGTTTTACAGGAATGTAAGTCTGTGTGTGTATATATATAGCTCTGCGTTGCTCACCACAAGCAGAGGTTTGCTTGCTGTCAGGAGTGTCTGAGTGAAGACGAATTTCCAATCATGACAAATGAATGGGCAAAGTATCGGAAGGAACTTGTGTGCCAGGTTCTGACACCCTCACTCCTAAAAGCCTTGCTCCTAGAGTAGTCCTGGCATTGGTGGAGGGGTAAGGTGCTACTTAGTGTGAGCAAGGAGATCAGAATCTGGCTGTGTGTTTGCAGAGGAATTAAAGAATCAGCTCTATGCAAAGGAAACAAACTAACTGAGTTGGCTGAGCTCTCTGCATCTCCCTTTGTTGCACACCATGCTCCACAGAATAGGCATTAGGAGCCAGGAGCCACTACATGAATCAGATTGATTAACCTCTGCCCCTAGCAGGGGCCACAATGCTTCATGTTTCTTTGCTGGAGAATGGAACCTTCCTGTTCCCAGTGTGTTGATCCAGATACGCTCAAGGGGGATTTAAAATCCCCCCCCCCCGCTTTTTTTTTTTTTTTAAAAACATCAAGCATCAGAATGACTCGACAATGAAGCAATGGTGATTTCTGTGAGGGAATCTACTGACAACTAAGCAATTTTTTGAGGCTGTCAAAACTGTTCTATATAGGTTCTTATACTGTGCTAATCAGCATAATATCTGAGAACCTTCCAGTAGTGCATTAAGCACAATGTGACTCACATCTGTCATGTGTTATTTGTTCTCTCCCCCTCTCCCTGGGGGGCGAGATGTGCACAGTGGAGGGTCTTGTTTTGGTAGGGTTTCAGGGTATATTTTTAAAACTGTGGCTATATATTTATATTAAAGGAGGCAGGTCAAAGAAATGTGCCTTGCACTTGGAGTGAAAGGTGGTGAGGTTGGTGATGGGCCTTAGTTCCTGGGGGAGTACACTGCACAGTCTGGGAGTGCCTGCAGGAAAGCCCTGTCTCCTGCTCAGATGAGCTTTACCCTTATTCTAGAGAGCTCCATTGGGCACGAGGAGCAGAGCTGTTGACCATGGTCTTTATTCCCGAGCTTTATGTGGTCTTTTAGATACCTGGTCCCAGGCCATGGATCCCCTTGAAGATAAGGACCGAGATCATGACTTTGATTTAAAATTCTATGGGAAGCCAGTGCAGAGAGCGGGAGAGAGGTATGATGTGCTTGTGGTAGCCCATGTTGCTAAGGAGATGCACTGAAGCATTCTGTACTAGCTGGAGTTTCCTAGGTGCTGAATTCTTCATGCCCAGGTAAAATGTATGTTTAATTATTTAGATTTAATTTATGACTGTGGCATTGCTAGTGATTTATGACCAAGTCCCAAACATACACTTGCCTAGAAGTTGACATAGAAGGTCTCAACCTCAGAACAAATGCTGTATAATAAACTTATAAAAAAGAAAAGAGTCTATTATTGTTAGTATGGCAGCACGCAATGACCACAATCAAGTAGCAGGTCCCGGTGCAGTAGGCACTGTACAAACACCACAAAACCAGTTCTGTCCTAGAGAGCTCATAATCCAAGACAACATGTAGCCAATGCATAAACTATAAAGCATGGGACAAGCTAGCAGGAGAAACCAGTGTATCTGCATACTCACAGTGGTTACTAATCTAGTTATTGCCAGTCTGACCGTTTTAAAGTTATAACAATGCAAAAAGTAGCATTTTTTTTGCACATTTGTTGAAGTAACTGTTGTTTATTTAATGTCACCTTTCTGCACTGCCTACGCCCACCTGTTGCTAGTCACTGAAAGGATGCATTTCTGCCCAAGAATACCTGCAGTGTAGCAGAGAAATCAGCAGCAAGATATAAGCCAGAAGGAAGTGGTTATAGTATATGGTGCCCTTTTGACCTGATGGACAAGGTACTGCTGAAAATAAGCCATAAAGCAATAACCAGGGCTAGGTAAGCCTTCAGTAGAGGTCAGTGCAGAGTCATCCATCCTCTATGAGACCATCAGGAATCATTGTTCCTCAATGGCCCCTGGAGCAGCCTGACATTCCTCATAAGGGGTGAGCTGCTCTCTTCCCCTTCTTGGTCATCCAATGAGGGAGAATCACTGCCCTGGCTCCTTCCCGTACCTCCAAGCTGTTTTGGGGATGTTGTGGCTGGACCCTGGAAGGAGATGAGTACTATTTCTTTGAGTCTATTTAGGTCTCTGCAGAGAGCGATGTGCTTATTTTTTGGCCTCGGGCATAGTGTTGAAACAAAAAGGCGGATGTCAATAAACATTCTCCTTAAACAACTGTCAGATGTCCACGAGAAAATCTAAGGTGGTAAGAAAGAACTTTGGTGCTGGTATAGGAGCAGGCAAAGAAAAATGAGCCATTAAAAGCCTCTTCTGGAGACACAGGCCCAGATCCTCAAAGGCACTGGTTTCAATGGAGCCTAAATACCTTTATGTGGGCCATGATCTTTGATGTCATTTTGTAGTTTAGGTCCACCCTGGACATTCTTTTCACAAACAGTGCACCTTTAGAAATAAGCCTTTCAAAGCACTAGTGGTGTGTCACCAAATGGGTCTAAGGTGGCCATGTTTCAGAACCTTATAGTCAAGTCTGAAGGGGAAAGTGTTTCCCACAAGCAATCTTCTCCTCTGTCACTGTATAAATATAATTGTTATTCTGCACTTGTGCCATATCCAGCACTCACGTTTATATCACTGAGTACAGTAGGCAAATATCTCAAAAAAATGTTCCTAGACTATTCTTTCAAATAAAAAAAATGACCTATTTGAGTTGTGTTTGCACTTTTTTCATATTTACTTCCTGTGAATAGTCTAATGAGCAAGTTTACCAGCAGCAATGTTAATGCAATGGTTGAATTTGAGTAAATGGTAGAGATTTTTTCAGAGGCAGTGAACTTTAAACTTGTAAACATGAGTACTTGCATCAGAATCATGTTCCTAAGAGTGATGCCCATCCAATCAGGAAAACAAAAACATACCATGTGATCTAATTTTCAGAGTAGCAGCCATGTTAGTCTGTATCCGCAAAAAGAAAAGGAGTACTTGGGGCACCTTAGAGACTAACAAATTTATTTGAGCATAAGCTTTCACGAGCTACAGCTCACTTCATCGGATGCATGCAACCTAGGTAACCAATCAAAATGAACTAGACAGCTCAGATTTCAAAATATTCACACAAGCTGTAAACAAGATGGAGCACCAGAGTTATTTATAGAAGCGTTTGACAAATAATTCAGAATAATGAATAAATTCAAGAAAGTCAGCAGCAGCTCTGGGGTAACTCCTGCAGCTAAGAAAAGCCTACACGTGTTGACTAAATGATTGGCTATGAATTTTTCATTCTGTTCTCTCAGTGAGCATTCTGCATAAGGAACAAGTACAAAATAGCCAGTGGAGAGCCACACTGTAGTGCAGACCAGAGAGGCAGTTTGACTGCCCATCAACATTGTGATGCATTTATAAGGGTTACAGGTGAGCTGTGATGCGAAGGTGTTACAGGAAGGCACTTCAAGGTCCAGTGATAGGAAAGTGTGCTGTTACACAAGATCAATTGTTTACATGACATCTAGCAGCTTCCTCCGGTCTTTCATTTGAAATTTCTGGTCGTGACGTGTGAACCTCAGAAGCACTGGAAGCCTGGCTAAGCATCTAAAATCATCTTTGGTGAGGTAATCATTGCTCTTCCTCAGGAGATTCCCTTTCGACATCGATGGGCCACTACAGTAGTAGCCTGTCTGCTTTATTGTGCTTCAGCAGTTTCGCTTAAATGTAGGTGCACTTCTCTATTCCCTTGGGCCTACTGCACACAACTCAAATCAGAGGAGCACATGTAGGTTCCTGCCCTTTTGGTGAGACTTGCTAAGATGCTCACCTTGGCCATGATTCAACAGAGCATTTAAGAATGTGCTGGATTATGGATTTAATTCATAAATCAGACTCAGTAATCAACATTCACAGCTTTGTGCCGGTGTAGGGTGAGGGTGATACTTCAGATATGATACTCCAAGTACTTCACAATTGATTTCATTCGAGTTCATACTGAGACTCTCATTTTGAAATGTTGCTTTTTACAAAGAACAGAGAAGTTGTTCATGGTTTCATTTTGAGAGGTTGAGCAACCACAGCTCTGATTGACTTAACTGAGAGCGGCTGTTGCTCAGCCGATCTGTGAAGTTGCCACCAGTATTTCACAATTTATTCACTGCCAGAAGCATTTTGCATCAGCTCACATCTGATTAAGAAAGAGAACCTAAACCCAGAGGGAAATGGTTTAAAAAGATGATCTATTTTATTTGTATCTATCATTCATTAGATTTCCAAACCTCTCTCATGTGAAAGAACTGTCTTGATCTGTAGAGGAAAAGGGAGTGGGTTACAAAAATAGATCCTGTTACGAAAAGCAAAAGAAGTTGCAGGCACTGCATGCTACCGGAAGAGTTAGGAGGGTGTACCACAGTGGAACAAAGTACTGACCTGAAAGTCTTTGGATGGACTCATTTGGAGAGAAGGAAGGAGAGAAGAGAAAAAAAGACATAGTAAAGATGCATCTACACTTGGAGCTAGAGGGGTGATTCCCAGCTCCAATTGAGCTAGCACAAGAAAGCTAGAAGTGTAGCTGGGGTAGTACAGGCAACAGCGAGCAGCAACATGGGCTAGCCCCCTGGTTGAGTACAAACTGCCTGGATCCTGTGTGTACATACTTGGGGCGGATAGCCTGTGCCACAGCTTGCCATGTTACCATGGCTACCCTATTACTTTTAGCACACTAGCTTGATGAGAGCTAGTGCAAGTATGTCTGTGTGAACTGGGTATCACCCCCACCCCTACCCCTCCCGCTCCAAGTGTAGACACAGCCTGAGATCAGTACTGTGAGTGGAATCAAATCTGTATAAGAGTTAAGGGGAGAGACAGGGCGGGAGAGCTAAAATCCTGTATTGGAACTATTTCTGTTTTAGCAGATGTCACTGCTAAGTTTTGCTTCATGTTGGGAAGTAGACAGTTCAGATGGCAAAATTTGAGATCTTCCATTGCTGTATGCAGTGCTGTGGTAGCCGGGTTGGTCTCAGGATTTTAGAGAGACAAGGTGGGAGAGGTGATAGCTTTTATTGATCCAACTTCTGTTAACAGAGGTGGCAACCTTAGAGAGTAGCTGATTGGAACAACAACAAGTTGGTCCAATAAAAGGTATCACCCACCTTGTCTCTCTAATATCCGGGGAGTACCACAACACTGCATATGGTTAAGAGGGATGTATTTTATTTATTCCTGGCTTCCTAATCATCCCTACATGTGAAAGGCTGTCATTGGGAAAAGAGAATTTGGGATATTTATATGGCACATAAAATATCCACTGCTACAGTGGTTAGGATAAAAATCCATCCCCAAACATTTGGAAAGGATTTAAATCCTCAGGTTTCAAGACAAAAGCCAAACTAGCTAAAGGTAGAGAGGGGTAGTTTCCTCTTTGAGGTTTCTTGCATCTTCTTCTAAAGCAGCTGGTACCAACCAATGTCACAGACAGGACATCTAACTAGATAGACGAGTGGGCTGATGCAATGTAGCAATTCCTGAATTCCTGTGTTCTGTCTGGAATAATGACAGTGATGCTAGCAAAGCAGCGTCACTTGCAGTCTGTGCCTTTTCTGAATCCTGGTTCCAGCCCAATAGCGGATTTCAACCCTGCCTGGGGGAAGCCCCCTTCACTGGCTGCCTTTCCCACTTGCCCCACTCCTGGGGAAGAGCAGCCAATCTGGGCTGCTGTAAGAAGCAGACTGATCTCTCTCTCTCTCTCCTCAGGAGCCAACACTATTCCCATAGGAGGGGAGCGAGGAGACAGAAAGCAGCGAGCATCTCAGATTGTCTCTGCTCCCTCCTCCCCCTTCCCCTTCTATAGAGCAAAGGGACAGCTCCTCTGCTTCTGTCCCCTCCCTGCACCATCTTTCTTGGGATGGGGGTGAAGACCCTCTGGAGGAGCAGAAATGTGGCTGGGGGGAGGGGAAGACAGAACGGATATGGGGGAAAGAGCTGATGCGGGGCTAGGGGACAGGATTGATGTAGGAGTTGGAGCAGAATTCATTGCTGGGCAGGGGGACAAGCAAATGTAGGGATGAGACCTCCTACACTGGGGACCAAAATCACCTTGATAACTGTAGGAGAGTTGACAACATAATTGTTACACACTGGGGGTAGGCAGGGGTGGGATGTCAAAAATCAAAACAGATAAAAACCCCACAATAATTTTTTAAAAATCATGATTTGTCTAACATCATTTTATACCATTGTAGTTGGCAATACGGTGTCCTTCTTCGAGAACTCATAAAAGGCATCAGAGGACTTGGCAATTTTCTGGCTGTGGGACAGCAGGGGCTGATCTGATTGTTTGTGCCTAAAAGGTTGTCAAGAGCAGAGGTTCCCAAACTGGGGGTCGTGAGGTTATTACATGGGGGGGTCGCGAGCTGTCAGTCTCCGCCCCAAACCCTGCTTTGCCTCCAGCATTTATAATGGTGCTAAATAGATAAACAAGTGTTTTTAATTTCTAAGGGGGGGGCACACTCAGAGGCTTCCTATGTGAAAGGGGTCACCAGTATAATAGTTTGAAAACCGCTAGTCTAGAGAATGCATTGCAACATGAGGAGAGAGACTTTGCAGACAGGAAAGTAACCAGGAGTCCCTGCAATGTCATCCTTGGCTGCAGACTGAAGTTTGAAACCAGGGAAGTTAATGGGTTAAGGAAAGCAAAGCATCTGAATGGGTCAAAGTAGCAAAAGTGAGGATAACCTAACACTCTGTACCAAACATAGGCTCCTGTGGTTTGCCAACATCACACTGTTGAATCACACCCTCCTTAGCTGCAAAGAAATTCGCATATGAGAATACCTCTAATAAGAGTCTTGACAGTAGAGAATATGCTAATAATTTCCTGCAGATAAGACAAGATGTCTGTAAATGTATCAAGCAGGACTTGATAGCAAAATTCTAGGTGCCACCTCCTCAGCTCATTCTTGGACCACAAAGTTTTGCAAAGAACTCAACATGTGGTGTTCCATCAACGAAACATCTAGCATCTCTGAAAGACCTATCAGAGGTCATCAGGTCAAACACTGAGGCCCTGCTCCTGCAAAGCACTCATGATGGGTATGGGGGCACTAGGTAATGAATATTGCTCTGAAAATGGATTTTAGCTGTAGGGTTCCTGAGATGGAGGGTAGGAATGTCAAGGGGGCATGCAGTTTCAGCTAGGGTTGCTCCAGGTTTTCCCAGGATTGTCCCTTTTTTTGAGGTGGGCATCCTGGAAAATCTGTTCAGCTGCCAGCTGTTTTATGGGCTCAGGGTCATGCCACATATCCTTGTTTTTTGTACCTCAAAGGGGCAACCTTAGGGGATGACTGACTGAGACAAACCAGTCTCAGGCAAAAGGAAGACTTCACAGGTAGGCCTTCTAATAGAAGCTGTTGAGATAAATGACAATTTGGTTCTGACTTACACAGGGAGGGTGGGACTTTGAGACATGGGAGTCTCCCCTGAGAATAAATGTCTACACTGCAATTGGGAGGTGTGACTGCAGCATGTGCAGATGTACCCAAGGTAGCTCAAGTAACAATAGCAATGAATCCACAGAAGCATAAACAGTTGCATGGTTCACCCAGGACCCAAGGTGCATGCTTGAGTGGCCACCCGACCTGCTGCCACCACTTCACTGCTAGATGAAAGCTGGCTGGAGCATGCCTAAACAGGCTGCAGTCACACCTTCTGATTGCAGTATAGGTGTACATGGAGAAGGAAAAAAACCAGACTCTGGGGCAGGTGCTTTCTGGAAGCCAAACTGAGATCAGGCTGGTTCCAGGAGCTCCTGGGCTTCCTAGAAGAATGGGAAATTGGGCCAGTTCTGTTCCTGTAACTCCAGAGGGAAGTCGGTCTCACTGAGCTCATAGTGAAGAATAAAGTTAGCTGAATCGAAACATGCATATAGGCTCTTTTAAAATAATCTTTGCTGATGCTTTGTTCCATCTGCTAAATGAACCTACTTGTTCTTAGAAGGTTGTTTGTCACTGTGTATCACTGGCCCCAGACTCCCAGGGGGAAGAGACACAGATGTCCAGTCCGACCTGCATGGGAAAAAGCAATTGGCTTAGGTGGGGTGCTGTACCCAGATCAGGTGTAAGAGTGGGAGAATTGTGTAACTCTGTACTGGGATAAGTAAATGCATGAGACCTGACACCTGGGAAGAGGGGCACTCTGGGACAAGCAGGGCAGGCACCCCCGTAACCCTGATAGCACTTACGCACGTGTATCACTTTTCTCAAATGCACAATGCCATTGATTCCACAACATTTTCAGTTCCATTACACGTGTGCTGAAGTGCTTTACAGGAGCAGGGATTGAAAACATTTTTGAACCAGATTTGTCAGCCTCTGCTGTGTAATAAATATTCACGTTACCATTACCTTAAATGTACTCTGAGTCATAAGAACAGTAGGCCTCTGTTTTATGGTTTAAGGGCTTGATCCTAGGGAGTGCAGAGACCTCTCTACTCCCACTAAAGTGAACAGAAGAGGAGTCCAGTACTGTGAACTTTGGAGGATCAGGTTTCAGAGTAGCAGCCGTGTTAGTCTGTGTGCACAAAAAGAAAAGGAGGACTTGTGGCACCTTAGAGACTAAGAAATTTATTTGAGCATAAGCTTTTGTGAGCTACAGCTCACTTCATCGGATGCATTCAGTGGAAAATACAGTGGGGAGATTTACAGTGGAGGATCAGGAGCCAAAAGCCCAACCTTGCTTCCACTGAAGCTAACAATACCAGGGTTCTAAAACTGTCTCAGATTAGGGATCACATCTTAATACACAAATTGCCTCATGGACCATTGCTCCTCCCATTCAGAATCACGCAGACCATCTCACCTCCCAATGGCCATCAAGTAACATTCCCAGAGTAATGTTCCCTCTAATTTTTGACAGGCCGTTGTGCAAAAAATTTCTTCTGTGCAAATTGTTGTGCTTCTGTGCAAATTTTTGTGTGTGCGGTGTTTCGCCGTATGTGCAGGGTTTAGGATCTGTGTGCATGTGCAGACGCACACAGCTTAGAGGGAACAGTGCCCCAGAGGAGCTACAGCACTTGCTTCCATGGAAAAGTAATAGCAGGAAAGCACTCCGAACACAGAAGCTGTGAAACTCAAACTGCAGTCACCTCTGTCCACAAATCAGTTCTAACTTAACCTCCCTATTGCAAATCTTTTAGTTAACTCCCATGCATGCTGCCTTTGAACAGACGCCAAGAAACAGGCATTGTTCACCTTGCATGGGCTGTTTTCCCAGTTGCATTTGGCAGACAGACTCCCACGCACTCTGCTCTTACAGTTCTTACCCGTGCTTCAACGGGCCGGGCAGATCTTGTCCAGCCTGTGTTCTCCCTTGCACATCTGCCACATTTGTGCTTAGGGAATCCATTGCTCTGAAGAAGCTTCCCCCACCCCCTTTATTTTTCCCCATGAAACTTGTTTTCTTGACTATTTGTTGCCCCATCAGTCACTACTTCCTATCTGAGTGACTATGCAGTGTTGCTGTAGACATGTCGGGTTCCAAGATATTGCAGAGACAAAGTGGATGAGGTAATAGCTTTGATTAGATTTCGAGTTTACACAGAGTTCTTCCCCAGATCTGGTGACACAGCCAAACACAAGGTGCAACAGATTGTTTAGCATTAGTAGTTAACATGAATTCTAAGAGACCATTCAAGATTAAGGGGTCAGTTCTGGGGGGAAAGAAAGGGAGGGGGAAAGTGGGGATCAGGGTGGGGGAAGGATCATTGTTAGTGGGTTATACATTGTTATAATAAGCCATAAATCTAGCGTCCCTATGCAGTCCATGATTTTTAGTGTCTAACAAAGTTATGAATTTAAGCTTCCAGACTTGTCTTTTGAAAGTGTTGTGCAGGTTTTCTTTGAGGATGAGGACAGATAGGTCAGATATAGAGATCGCTTTGTGAAAAGTCTGGGATGTACACCTTAACACACAAAACCACCTTCACCACACAAGGACACTCTGCCAAAGGAGAAGATTGCATCCTGGAATGGACCACTCAAATACACTGAGAGAACTGGTTTCAATACAGAAATAAAATCTTCTCTGACCACACCCACCTAATTGTCACCTACCACCCCACACTAGAACCCATATGGGGCATCATCAAACAACTACCACCCATACTCAATGGGAACCCCATTCTGAAAGAAATATTTCCTGAACTCCTCTTCTGTCCTTCAAAACAACCCCCACAAGCTCATCATCAGATGCAAGCTCCCCACAGAACAACTCAGAGCAGCACCAGATGCTACAAGAACAACAGATGCAAAACATGCAGATATTTCTCTACTGCTACACTGATCAAAACACTCCACGATACACCCTTCAAGATCCATGGACCTTACCCACCCTTACTCATGCTGTGCACTAAATGCTCCAATAACAACTATGTAGGTGAAACCAGACTCTCTCGAATGAACTTACACAGGAAAATGATAAAAGGCAAAAATACCATTGTGATGCTCTGTACCTCAGAGGAACACCCTGTTCCCCCATGTTCATCCTTATAATATGATTGTGTGGTATCCAATGAAAAATTTGTCATGTTGGGTATCTTTGGAAGGCTCATGATGCACTGAGAATTGTTGTTATAGTGATGTTATAGGTTGGAATTTCATGTATATAGTTATGAGGTTGAAAGTGTGTCCTCATGGCTTAAAACAAGCCCAAGCAAAACTCTCCAGGAGCAGAGGGGCAGTTCACTCCTCATCAGGGCATGTATGGGACAAACCCAGCCCGCCTCACGGGAACAAAGGACGCTGGCCTAGGCAGCAACAAAAGGATCTGTTGGACTCTCAAGTGAGTCATCCCCATTCCCTAGGTCAGTTTGAGATTAAGATGAGGTAACGCTCACCTGCTTCTGAAGGGGGGGGTGGGAAGCCAAGATGGAAGAAAGAACATGATAAAAGGGAGAGACGTTTGCCATGCTCTCCATCTACAGATACCACCACCAAGCGACTGAAGTGCTGATCAAAGGGGAGAGCCTAGCTGAAGGGCAACCAGCCAGCCTGTAGTGAGAAGCATTTAAGTTTGCAAGGGCACTGAAAGTGTTAAGATCAGCTTAGAATGCGTTTTGCTTTTATTTCATTTGATCAAATCTGACTTCTTGTGCTTTGACTTATAATCACTTAAAATCTATCTTTTGTAGTTAATACATTTGTTTGTTTATTCTACCTGAAGCAGTGCGTTTGGTTTGAAGTGTGTCAGAGACTCCCCTTGGGATAACAAGCCTAGTAAATATCAATTTCTTTGTTAAATTGACAAACTCATATAAGGTTGCAGCATCCAGTGGGCATAGCTGGACACTGCAAGACGGAGGTTCCTAGGGTTGTGTCTAGGACCAGAGATATTGGCTAGTGTCATTTGGTTGCACAATCCAAGCAGCGGCTGGCCAAAGAGTGCTCACTCCTGTAGCTGGGAGCAGTTTACCTGCTAGAGGCTGTGCATAAACAGCCTGGGAGTGGGAGTTCTCACAGCAGAGCAGGGTAAGGCTGGCTCCCAGAGTCAAGGATTGGAGTGACCTAGAAGATAACTGGTCCAGGTAACACCAGGGGAATGTCACAACCGTCTGATCTGTGGGTGAACACTTTCCTCAAAGTGATCTCTCTGTACCTAACCTGTCAGTCCTTATTCTCAAAGGAAACCTGCATAACACTTTCAAAAGATGAGCCTCGGAGCCTAAATTCATGATTTTGCTAGACACTAAAATTCATGGACTGAACAGAGACATTATTTATGGCTTATTACAACAATCTATAACCTACTAACAGCACACCCTCCCCGCCCTTTCTCCCTATGACTGGACGGGTTAATGCAGGGGTTCTCAATCTTTTTCTTTCTGAGGCCCTCCCAACATGCTATAAAAATTCCATGGCTCACCTCTTCCACAACAACTGTTCTTTTGTATGTTCAGTAGCTTAAAAGTCAGGGCCAGGGTTAGGGGGTAGCATTCAGAGCAATTGCCTAGGGCCCCACACCATAGAGGGCCCAGCAAAGCTAAGTTGCTCAGGTGTCAGCTTCAGCTGTGTGCAGCTCAGGGTTCGGCTTCAGCAACTCTAATGATGGCCCTGCTGTTTGGTTTATTTTGGCGGACCCCTTGAAACCTACTCGCATCCTCCACCCGGGGTGCCTTTGATCCCTAGTTGAGAACCGCTGGGTCAACAGGCCACTTCACCTTGGATAGTCCTTTGAAATACATATTTCTACTAAACACTCCGTTCCACCTTGTATTTTGCTGTGACACTCTGTGTACATTTCCCAGACCTGATGAAGAGCTGTGTGTAAGGTCGAAAGCTTGTCTCTCTCACCAACAGAAGTTGGTCCAGTAAAAGATATTATCCCATCCACCATGCAGCTGAGTGACTGGCATTTTCACTGTCTCATGCTGCCCTGCCTTTTGCATCACCTGTTACTAATTCTAGTTTTTCCTTATTTGGCATTATTTAGACCAGCAACCACTTGCGCCTAAAGAGACCATTGATTCAAACACACCAGTCTCTGCTTAACCTTGTCCTCCCCCTTGTCCAGTCAGTCACTTGTCACCTTTTGTCCACATCCTAGACTGCAAGCTTGCTGGGGCAAGGACAGTCTTTGCAGGGCCGGATTAACCTTTTGTGGGCCCAGCGCCAAACATATTTGTGGGCCCCCATGGAGGCAATGGAGCATGGCGCAGGGAGGTCAGTCCCCGGAGCGAGGGGCTAGCCAGAGGCAATGTGGTATGGCATGGCAGGGGCGGTCCTGCTCTGCCCAATGCGAGGGCACTATTTACAAACCAGTAGTTGCCAGATGCACAGTGGCCCACTTGGCCCTGAGCTGCCAGCATGCCCCTTCCCTTCGGAGTTGGGCCTATGCCACACCACACAGCCCCCCGCTGCCCAACACCCTCTGACTCCCTATGGCCAGAGCCCCCCCGGACACACTATGCCCAGCGCCCTGCATGACACCACCCCTACCCTGCGCCCCTCTGCCCACAGCCCCACCACAACTTCCCAGCATCACCCACAGAACTCCCACTCCCTAGTTCCCCAACACACACAGAACCTCCCTGCCCCTTCACAGCCCAGCACACCCCCATACTCCCCACAGACCCACTCTTGAAAGCCCTGCCTCCTGGCTGTACTCACTGGCCCTGCTGGGAGGTGACTGTGTCTGCCAGACTAAGCTGGCAGCACAACCAGGGCTGGTCCCAGGGCCAGGAATCGCGCTGTCCCCTCAGGAGTGGCGCGATCAGCCAGGCCAGGACCTGCTCCGGCCAGGGTCCCCAAAGACACATTTGCCTGGAGGGACCCAGCCAGCCCTTGACACTGTTCACCCCCCCCCCCACACACACACACACCTGGCTGAGACAGGCCAGGCTTCTGCAGCCATCCCAGGCGGCTCAGCTGTGGGGAGACAGGTGGGGCCCCACAGGTGGCGGGAAGCAGAGACTGCCTGGAGCTGGAGGTGCACTGGGGTCCAGCCTGCGGGCTGAAAGGAGCACGAGGTGGGGGCAGGGGGCGAAGAGGAGCCCGCGGCCAGTTGGCGGAGCAGGCCGAGAGGAGCAAGTGGTGGGTGAGTGAAGCCTTCTGAGCATGGGCCCAGCTCCATGGAGCCACTGGAGCCATTGTAAACCCGGCACTGAGTCTTTTTGTTATTTATTTGTACAGTGCTGAATACTATGGGACCCTGATTCATGACTGGAGCCTTTAGGCACTACAATAAAGCTAGTAATTTAAAATCCCAATTACCAGTGATTTCCAATGTATCCTTCCCTTGCCAATACCAAGATCACAGCATTCTTCTTCTCCATAGAGGGCCACTATAAAGGCAACCACACTCTTTTCAGTCCTCCATCCTTTGGAAAGATCATGCCTGTTCATGGAATGAAATATCCTAATATTTGGACAGTTGTGCTTGATTTTATGAGTTTATATTTCGTCCATTACATTTGCTGAAATCGAGGTCGGGGGTATTTACACAGAATGCTGGGAGAAAGATCTCATGTATCATGTCAACAATAAAAAAAATATCAGTGATATTTCATAGAATATCAAGATTGGAAGGGACTTCAGGAGGTCATCTAGTTCAACTCTCTGCTCAAAGCAGGACCAATCCCCAAGTTTGCCCCTAAGTTTGCACTGGCAATGCAGTCAACATACATCTGCTCCAAATCCCTGAGTTTAGAAACAAAACTTGAGTGAGCAGGGCTGGAAATGTCAAAGCAATGACAGTCTCCGGGCCAGATTCCTTGGGTCAGCAGATTGACACAAAGGAGCCATAAAACAGGCAGATCTGTCCAGCTGAGGACTTCCCCAGTATTGGGGGAATTTCCAACTACCTCTTCCAACATCTCTTCTTGAAGGGCCCAGCATAGCAGACAGGGCTAACAGAAAAGAACCTGGCTGGAGTGCAGCTGATTTCCAGTAATCCCCTGCTGGTGTATTGTCCCCTAGGTACCACAGCACATTGGCACAGTTTAGAGCAGCCTGAGGATACTATATAAACCACATCAGGGACTGGGTTAGAAGAAAACTAGCCCCTAGAGTTGCAGAGATACAATCAGGTTTTTTTATGACCATGATGGTGGGTATCGAAGGCCAGGGGAGGCTATGCCTTCCATAACCCAGGTCATGGTCCCACTCATGCTCTGCCCTGATGCCCTGCCCTTGCTCTGCCTCTCCCCTGAAGCCAGTGGGGGCTCAGCTCCAGCCAGTGGCCTGGAGCTCGGGGCTTGGGCTGGCGGCCAGAGCTGGAGCTGCTAGGGGTGACACAGGCTGTGCTCAAGCCAGCCTAGAGGTTGGACCAGTTGGCATGGGTGGGGCTCCTCTGGTTGCGGGAGAGGGCAATTGGGGCTGTGGCAGATGGGCAGTGAGCTGGGGTGGAAGGGTCAGGGCCAGGGGGCTAGCCTCCCTGAAGCAGGAGTTCACCTGCTTCCTATGTTTCTGACCCACCCTCAGCTGCACCCTGGTGATATTGGGCACAGCAGCAAATCTAGGTCTAAATCTAAAGGGGAGTGTTCGCTAGCTACCACCCAGAGTGGCTGCAGTAGCAGGCTGTAAACACAGCTGGGAAAGGAATACAGCTCCCTGCTGTTTCCTTTCCCAGCTGTGTTTACAGCCTGCTACTGCAGCCACTCTGGGTGGTAGCTAGCGAACACTCCCCTTTAGATTTAGACCTAGATTTGCTGCTGTGCCCAATATCACCAGGTGCAGCTGAGGGTGGGTCAGAAACATGGGAGGCAAAGAAACAACAGCCACACCTGAAGAGGACAAGAGTATGAGAAATGAAATTCAGAGAGCTGCTGCATTCAGTTTGACTTGTTGTTATGGGGGAAATGGTGTTGCACTCCATTGCATTCTGACAGGCAAAGAAGAGATGCTCTCGGATATCAAAAGCCCTTGCCACCACAATCAGGATTTTTAAATATGAAAAAATGAAAAGAGTGGTATAAACATACTAATTCTGCCCAATGTGTTCCCAACTCACACTTTTATCATGAGACTCGCAATATTTGGTGTTATTCTTTAAGTCCCAGCTGCTAAATTAAGCAATTGCACAAGAATCTCAGCTTTTATTTAAAAGGAAAAAAGTTCAGAATCCTCCTGGTTGCAGGGAAAAGCTTTAAAACAGAACCTGTGTCCTAAATACTTAGAAACCAGAAGGCAAATCAAATGAAGGCAAAATGCATTTAAAAAAACAAACAAACAAAACACCCCCCCCCCGCTTCATGATTCTTAAGCCAGTCTCCCAGTTTTCTGGGGCTGCCTCTTGCTTTTCAAATGTTTGAGATTGGCAACATTGCGATGAGATAAAGATGGGAACAGAGGAGAAACCTAGGTGCCAAGTCAGTAGCTACTGTGCTGCCAGTGAAACGTCGTTTTACTAATAAAATATTACTCCAGCACTTTGAGAAGGGAGAAGGTTTGGCATGGAAATCTGTTCTCAGGACTATTCAGGCAGCGTGACTTCAACGGACAGAACCTGCCTTCTTGTGTTCAACTATGATTTCATCAGATTTAAAGTCTCTGTACTGAAGCTTAAATCAAGTCCCACAGCCAACCCAGAACCAGGCAGTATTTTTATCCCATGTACTATTAATCATCATCAGCCACCACTGACTGAAATCATTCACGCTTTCATTCCCACAGAGGTGTGTTCTTTTCAATGAAGAAATACGTTTCCTATAATAAAGCGCATTTTATTCTTAAGAAGAGAGATCATAAGCACCCCCCGTCAATTGCTAGGATCTCTAATTAAAATAGTACTGACCATTTTTTGTGGTCTTAGTACCTATCAAACTAGATTTTACAGAGGATTTCTACTTTGCAGCCTTATGTAAAAAGAGCCTGTCTAGCATTAGCACATGTGGGCTGACGTGTGGCTGGCTACATTTAAATATAAAGCGTGGAGAATTGGAAATAAAAACAAAACACAAATCACTTTAAATAAAACTAATCACTTGCCTTGCTGTCAGAAGTCAATCTTATTTCTGTCCTTCTTGACGTTCTTTCTTGGAGGAACATTAAGGTGCTGTGAAGCTGACTGCACTAGCACTGACTAGCTTATCAAGTGAGGAACCAACTCCAGGAAGTAACCACCAAGAGTGCAGCCTCTCTACGGAGTAAAACAAATGGCAAGGTCAACAGGAAGAATGAGTTACTTTATGGATATGCACAAAGACTTTGATTCTGTTGCCTTTACTTATGCTATGCAGCACCTTGCTCCTCGTTAGTCCCATTGCCTACAGCAAGAGTTGTTGGGCGCTTGGCACTTTTGAAGAACAAATTACTCATTTAGATGTTTAAATATGGATTTAGGAGACTAATCTGGGCACCTGTATTTTGAAAGTCTCAGGCTTTATTATTACTAAAATAGAGGACACTAATTGAAAGACCTGCAGCAGGAAATTTCTGCATTACCGACACCAAGGATTACACCTGAAAGTATATCGGTTTTCAAAATATGCTTGTAATAGAGTAATTGAGAACAGCCAAACTAAATCTACTCAGCAGTATAGAAAAGAGGAAAGATTATCAATATTTCAATAGGAAAATGTAGTTTCAACAGAAAAGGTGCAGGGGGAACTGACCACTTTGGGGGATACAGAATCTTGTACTATGTTCTGAATCCAGCCCAGGGCAGTAGTGCCTGATAATCCTAGTGCGCTCAGTGCAGTAACAACATGCCTAGAGGACAGGAAAATCTGAGTTTCCATGTCAGTGTCCCCAAACCCCCTTGAATTTCAGGTGCCAGGGTTATCTTCATGGATTGCTGTGCCATGCATTGCTTCCAGAGATTAAACAGCTCGGCCCTCCAGAAGAGGGGTTGGTGCCCTGATAGGGAAAAATGGGGTAGATTCCCTTTGCACTGCCACTGCCTTTTACAGTGGGCCATGAGTCTAAAATCATGGTCACATTGTGAGGAGGAGAGAATGGCAACTCTACCACCAGCCACAAATGAACATTGGCTGGTGCCTTTGGACTGTGTCAGGCCCCATCATTTATCTCTGGGGAAGCCTTCTTCTCATGCACATATCAGCCCATATGGAAAGTCCTTGGTTGTCAGTTTTTACCAAAAATTTTCCCGGGTTTTACATGTAACCCTTCTGCCCATCAGAGTTGGCAGCAACAAGGGCCGGGTTCAGTATCTAGGGGTTCCGTTCCAGTAACGCAATGCAAAACCAACTTGAGCCCCCACCCAGTGACCTGGGACAAATATATACAACCACCCCGGGGCACCACTAAGAGGCAATACTTCCCCTCTCGCAAGCACAGAGTCCAACAACCCCAAAGTCCAGCAACCCAAGTCCTTGGTGAGTCGAGAGTTCAAAAGTTCATCTGCAGAGTTTTAACTTCCCCAGCCTGTGTGGAAATGGGGGAAGTAAAGGGGTCCTTACGTGCTCGAACAACTGACTGCCCTACCTCTCTGTGGGTTTCTGCTGCAGCCTTCACCGCCAGCCATTCCTCTCCACCAGCTGCTCCTCTCCAGTAGCCATCCTGCAAATCGCTCCGTCAGCTACTCCTCCCCGGAAGCCGTCCTGTGAGCTGCTCTGCTAGCTACTTCTCTCAGGTAGCCGTCCTGCAAGTCGCTCACCAATATATCTTCAGGCCCCCTACTACTTAATACAGTACTCAGTGATTTCAGCTCATAGTAGGGGAGCCCCATTGCTGGTGCACCATTAGCCCAAAATGAATTCAGCCCTGCAGTCTGTAACCAGACTCCTAATGGAATCAAAATTAGCTCTGCTATTACACAGTGGAGAGAGAAGAAGGTGAAGTTGGCATTTAGGGCCCTTACAAGGGGCCCATACCACTAAGTACAAATGCCTGTCCCCAGCTTCTCTCTATTCATTGAGTTTTGGAACCCATGTCCCTTGCCTAGCGAGTGCTACTTAGCTGATGGTGAGTCCCTCCATCATAATGTAACCCTTCTGCCCATCAGAGTTGGCAGCAACAAGGGCCCGGTTCAGTATCTAGGGGTTCCATTCCAATAGCACAATGCAAAACCTGCTTGAGCCCCCACACAGTGATCTGGGACAAATATATACCACCCCTGCTGAGCGCCTGTAAGAGGCAATACTTCCCCTCTCTCAAGAACAAAGTCTGAGTGTAACAGAGAGAAACAATGTGGCATTATGTTGGGGAAACACCACCAACAGGATTCATAACCCAACCCATGAGCCAAACCCCTCCTCAAGCAAATTGGGCTGTGTCCTTTCCCTTTGGTTCTTGAATCCAGCAATTCAAAAGTCACCCAAAGTCCCAAAAGTCCAACAACCCAAAAGTCTCTGTCCCTGGTCAGTGAAGCCCCAGAGTTCAAAAGTTTATCTGCAGAGCTTTACCTCCCAATCTGGGTGAAAATGGGGGGTGGAAGGGGTTAAGGGGCACCTTACGTGGTCCAAAGCCAACAGCCCCACCTCTCCGTGGGGCTCCGCTCTGCTCTGCTCCACCAGCCGTCCCACGAATTGCTCTGCTCTACCAGCCGCTCCACTCTGCCAGCTGTCCCGCAAGCCGCTGTCCCACGAACTGCTCCGCTCCACCAGCCGTCCCGTAAGCCACTCCATGAGCCGTCCCGCAAACTGCTCCCCCCTGTTACTTGCTTCAGGCAGCCCTCCCTGCGCCCCCCTGCCCCAGCTCACCTCTGCTCCACCGCCTCCCTGGAGTGCGCTTTTGGCCGCCCCCAACCACTTGGCACTATGCAAATGAGATCAGCCCCTGAAGTTCTTTTCCACAACCCACCATCAGATGTCAGGATAGAGCTCATCCTGACTCTGCTTACACAGAGAAAAGGTCAAATGGTATCTAGGACCCTTAGACAAAACCCACGCTGCTAGGTAGAAGTACCTGTTACCACCCTCTCTCAACTCACTGGGCTTTGGAACCCATGTCTCCTGCCTAGCGAGTGCTATATAGTTGAGGGTGAGTCCCTCAATCAGAAAATGCAAAGTACAGTTCTGCTGTCCTTGATTCACACAACAAGGAGAACAACCCTTTATTATTCCTGCCGCAATAACAAGGAGATTAGGGATCCCACACCAGCCAAAAGTGACCATTTAGGCAAGCAATCCCATCATGCTGAGCACCTGGGCAGGGTGGGTGTTTCCATGCAAACAAGATCAGTTCCTGAAGTCCTTTTCACAGCTCACCATTAGATATCAGCGGAGAGCTCATTCCGACTCTGCTTACAAACAAAAGCCACTGTTCATTTTTTGCTATTTTTCATCCACATTTTGGAAGTCATAGTACTAGTATGACTAGTACTAGTATGACCCTAGTACTTCCCAGCCCAGATCCCTGCTTCAAAAGGAGAGATGGCAGCTCGGTAACCTGGATGGCCCCAGTTACCAAGCTGCTATCTTTTCTTCTGGAGTGGGAAGCTGAGTCAGAAGGATTGGAATGACGCAAGCTCTGGTGTACATGTCAGTCCCATGCCTACCAAATGCACATTGCCAGCATTTTAGGTAACTATCTCTGCTAGCAGCATTCACAGCAAACATGAGTTAGCGAACTCCTTTTTTGACAAAAATGAGTCAAACATGAAAAACCATATTCAACTATGTTTCAGAACGTGAGATGACTCTCAAAGTTAAAAAAATCCCCGAAGAGTGATATTTACCCCAAAACCACAATGTTAATTTTTTTTGCATTATTTTTTAATTTTTGTAATAAACACTCATTATAATTTCCCAGAAAATTTTGAACAAAATAAAAACTGAAAACAAAGAGCCTTACCCATATGCTATGCTCTGGTGTCTCCTATAAGGATGTTCCCAGCCATTCCTTGGCATCACACCACTGGGAAATACCACTGGAGCAGAAGGAAACTGACTCTCCTACCCAGGTGGCTGTGGTGTGGGACAGTGCTTCAAAAAAGTGCCTAGGGGACTGCACTGCATGGTGGGAGGAGGATGCCTGCAAAGCCACAGTTATCTATGTGTAGGAATAAGATAACATCTGTGGTGATTCAGAGGAACGGGGCATGTGGTATTTCACAAGATCACTGACCCACATTCCTGCAGCTTTTTAATGATGTAAGAGAGGAAGGATGGGCCAGAGGTTGGAGCATGTGACAGATTTCAATTGGTCCACTGAGCTGCTGGGGGGGCGGTGGGGAGCTACTGCCTCACCGGCAGGCCTTGGTCACACCTTCTGTCACTAGGGAATTAGCGGAGGGAGGTGTGCCGGCGAGAGTCAGTGGCACACCCCTCAGGCAGGGGGAGCATGGGCAAGAGTCAGTGGCGTGCCCCTCAGGCAGGGGGAGCACCGGCAAGAGTCAGTGATGCACCCCTCGGGCAGGGGAGCACCGGCAAGAGTCAGTGGCGCACCCCTCAGACAGGGGAGCACCGGCAAGTGTCCATGGCATTGTTGGGATTCTGCTACCCAAGGCGGGTTTGCCGGGGTAGGGGAACGCAGGCCCACCCAACTCCACTGCGTTCCAGCCCAGGGCCCTGACAGTGGTGGGAGGAGAGGGTCCCGCCACTGAGTCAGTGGGGAGCTGTCCGCACCACGCTGACCAAATACACCCACCACACTGTGCAGTTCTGCCCCTGGGCTACTTCCTACCCGGTCTCTCGAGCGGGTCCCTCTGATCCCTACAGCTCGTCAGGCTCATGCTGGCCCGGGTTACAGCCTGGCCCCTGCAGGTCCTCCGGGTACTAGATAGCTGGCAGTCCTGGTTGCCCCAGGCCTTTCTCCAGGTCAGGTTTCTCCTGGCCCAGGCCCTCCCCTTGCTTAGCAGCAGGGTCTGGAGGGAACAGCCAGCAGCCTGTGTCTGTCTCCCTCCCTGGTGCTGCCCTAACTGGGCTAAGGGCCCCTGCCCTTTGTACTTCTTGTTCCACCGCTCCCTTTCCGGGGGTGGAGTAAGCTTGGTCTGGCCCTGTCCACTCAGGCTGAGAGAGTGGCTCTTTACCCTCTGGTTCGGAGGGAAGCCACCCTGGCTCCCTACAGGCACTAGCATAGGACTCATGAGACGCTGGGTTCCCTGCTTCAATATGGATTCCCTGCGTGTCCCAGGGCAAGTCTATAAAGTTTGCAGATGACCCAAAAACTGGGGGAGTGGTTAATAATGAAAAGGGCAGGCCGCTAATTCTGAGCAATCTAGATCACTTGGTAAACTGGGCACAAGCAAACAATATGCCTTTTAATATGGCTAAATGGAAATGTATATCTATGGGAACAAAGAATGTAGGCCCAGGGCCATCCCTACCCATACGGAAAGTATACAACTGGGTAGGGCACCTGGAAATTTGGGGCACCAAATTTCCTGGTACTCTGAGCAACTGCATGTGCTCCAGCCCCTGCTCCACCCCAGCCCCACCCCACTCCACCCCTTCCCCAAAGCCCTGTCCCTGCCCTACCCCGCCTCTTCCTGCCCCTGCTTTGCCCCAGACCTGCCACTGAGGAGTGCAGCAGGGCTGGCCCTGCACTCACTGGTGGCAGGAAATGCAGTGGCCCAGCTCCAGGCATGCTGCCCATGAGTGCTGGGGGGTGGTTCCCCCCTGTCCCCCAAGTCAGCCCCCCCCGTGGAGGCAGGGGGCCTGCGAAGGGCCCCAGAATAGCTAGGGATGGCCCTGTGTAGGCCATACTTACAGACTGAAGGACTCTCTCCTGGGCAGCAGTGACTGAAAGGATTTGAGGGTCATGCTGGATAATCAGCTGAACAGGTGCACCCAGTGTGACACTGGGGCCAAAAGAGCTAATCAGATCCTGGGATGCATAAACAGGAATCTTGAGTAAGAGGAGAGAGGTTATTTTACCTCTACGTGGCATTGGTGAAACAGCTGCAGGAATACTGCATCCAGTTCTGGTGCACAATTTAAGAATGATTTTAATAAGCTGGAGAGGATTCAAGGAGCCATGAGAATGATTAAAGGGTTAGAAAACCTGCCTTATAATGATGGGACTGAAGGAGCTCAATCTATTTATCTTAAGAAAGAGAAAGTTAAGAGGTGACTTGATCACAATCTGTAAGGACCTACACGGGGAACAAATATTTAGTAATGGGCTCTTCAATCTAGCAGAGAAAGGTATAACACAATCCAATGGCTGGATGTTGAAGTTAGATAAATTCAGACTGAAAATAAGGCATAAACTTTTAACATCAAGATTAATTAGCCGTTGAACAATTTACGAAGGGTCGTGGTAGATTCTCCGTCACTGACCATTTTTAAATCAAGACTGGATGTTTTTCTAAAAGATCTGTTCTAGGAATTATTCTGGAGAAGTTCTATGGCCTGTGCCATTCAGATCAGACTCACAATGGTCCCTTCTGGCTTTAGACTCTATGAAAGCCACTTAGCATCTCCACTGTCAGTAAATTGGGGATAACAGCACTGCCCTGCCTTAGAGTGGTGTTCCCTGCCATTGCAGGGGCCTTGAGCACTGGTGCACCTGAGTCCCTCCTACTCTCTGTTTGTAATACTGGGCTGTAATACTTTGGTCTTGTTTCAGTTGTGGGGTTTAATGTGTGGATACTGGGTGGTGCTGGTGGCCTGTGATATACAGGAGATCAGACTACATGGTCTAGTGGTCCCTTCTGGCCTTAAACTCTATGGGTATGTTGCGAGGATAAGCATGCTAATGCCTGCGAGATGCTCAGCTAGGAATAAGGGGGGAGGCTGAATAAGTATCCAAGCTAGTCTAATAAATGTTTCCAGGTATATTTTTATTGTTGTAATGAAAATAAAATGTTCCCTTAAAAAAATAAAAGTAGTGTTTGCCAGATGCTTTCACAGTGGGATAGAGACAGAGCTTTGGGTTCAGCTCAGCTGTGGGAGAAGTTTCGGGGAAAGGATCTGTCTGCAGGTATCACTGTCCCCTCCCTGCGTCACCCCTATTGTTCCACTGGGGAAGTGGGAGACTGTGGAATAGGATGCTGGGGCAGATTCCAGGACAGTGTAGGAGGCCTGGGCTATTCAGATGAGGCCTTGTGTCTCTGCATCAGCTCTGGCTTCTGGCTGTGGTTATTGGCAGGGGCAGAGATGGGATCTCATGCATCAACCCTGTCCCAGTCTGGGCATTGCTCCACTTGCCCTTCCTAGTCTCCATATTATCCTCACCCAGGCACCAGACCTATCGAGGACACTGCAGTGCACGATATGGAGGGGGAAGAATGGTGCAGTAAAGATGTCTGGCTGAGCCCCATTTCCATGCAGTCTATTCATGGGCAGAGAGTCCCCTCTGAATACAGTTCTGGGGGCAGAGAGGCCATGTGGGCGAATGATTCCTTTCACCAAGGACTAAATTTTCCATAAACTTTGACAGTCTCACCTGCAGGATGTATCCGGGCATGAAGTCACTGCACATGGCTAAAAGTCACATGTGCATTCTCAACTATACAGTCTCATACTTGCTTGACTGTGCATGTACTAGTGGTCACGTGCACACACAGACATGTGGGTTACCCCAATGGACGCATCTGTATGTTTGGTGAGTTAATTTTGTGATGGCCCATTGAAAATTCTCTCTGGAGAGAGATGGAAAAAGATAGTGTGTCTCAGAGATCAAGGAACAAACCTCACTGGTACCCCTAAGACATTCCGACCGGCTCTGGAAAGGTCACATTATGGCAGTGTGATTAACCAGCCCCTGCTTCTGACCACTTCCCCTTCCAATGAATCCCAAACTGACATCACAAAGTCATTGTTCTTGACGTCACAGACCAAAATGTCGAGAGTCAAATTTGTCAGACGCGTTCAGAGGATATTGACAGGGCTCTTATTACAATTGGCAACTTTTCCAGGACTGCAGGAAAAAGCAGGGCTAAACTTAGTTGTTCTTTAATTAGGAGTGTTTCCATTTCCATCCAGTGTGCGAAACTGAACAAAGCAGTTTAATTGGTGCTTTAAAAATATAATACACGCAGAAATATTTCATACCTACCCTGGATATGGTATCCAGGCAGAACAGTCCAATTAGGGAGAAATTTAGGAACCAGGGGGATTCTGGCCTTGCTCCAAAGCCCACTGCAGTCAATGGAAAGATTCCCATTGATTTCAATGGGCTTTGAATCAGGCCCTGCAAGAATACTGGCATTTAGGGCTACCTTTAATTGTTATGCAGTGTTTAAATATCATGTAAGTGCCTTTGAAATACAACATGAATAAAAGACAGACTAATTAAACAGGTCTGTAGGGATGTCCCTTTCTAGACTCTCTTCTGCAAGTTGCTTACAAGAGTGCAACAGCTGCCAAAATGATAAGAGAAAAGAGCCAGGGACCTCAAAAGCTATTTTTCTTCTGCTATACAGTGAAATACATTCAAATAATCCATGTGATTTTCACAGCAAACAAAGGGAAAATCCTTGGGTGCCACTGAGAGGAAGCCAGAGATTGCTGTTAGAGGTTAGCAGGGGACGAAACTCTCAGAAGGCTTCCATGTGGTGTTAGCTCTGTGTGCCTTTCTGATCTAGAAATTTTGCAGGAGGTTTGGTACTTACTTATTCTGGTCAGGTGGGAAATGCCACAATAAACTGCTTTTCTTGTTTTTTTGTTTTTTGTTTTTTCTTTCTACTTCCATCTGTGGCCAAAATCAAGAAGTTCAGAGACGTGCAAAAATAAACATAAAACGGTGTTGGGGGGGATTTTTTGATGCAGTTATTTTTTTAGTCAAACTTCAGAAAAGGCTCAGGTTTGGTGCATGTTTTGCAAGGAGCTGCAAGTTGGTTCTTATTTTAGTTTATTATTTTAGATGGTACCACAGTGCATGGTAACAGTCTCACCCAATGTTAATCTTTTGGCAGATTTAGAGTCTTTTTGCACTTATATCTTCAGAAGGGCATCAGAATGGCTCTACTTCCTAGTTTTTCCACCTGGCAGATACACATATACCCCACTGTGCAGCTGTCCCCTATAATGACCTAATTAGATCAATGGTACTTCTCTGCAGGCCACAGCCAGTCATTCTGAAAACAGTCTGCGGCTCATGCAAATTTTTCTTAGAA
Source organism: Dermochelys coriacea (assembly GCF_009764565.3). Lineage (NCBI taxonomy): Eukaryota > Metazoa > Chordata > Testudines > Dermochelyidae > Dermochelys > Dermochelys coriacea. The sequence continues at coordinate 112,234,561 of NC_050073.1, forward strand.
AACCAAAGCTTTTGGAACAGAATGGCATTGAAGAATTCTTAACTAATAAATAATGAATCAATAATAATTTTACCAAAAAAGAAATTCGGAAGGACAGCTCTTAGGCTAAAATTCTGCACCGGATTTATCCTGGTGCAAAGGAGAGGACTTTGACTTCTTTGTTAGTGTGTCCTGCATACAACACACCAAGATACAGTCCCTGCACAAACATGCCTGATAACTTTAAAGTGAGGAAACCGAGGGCTCTGTAGACTCAGTCAAAGTTTTACTACTCTTAAGAGATGAGGATGACTCACTCCAAAAATATGGGCTTGATAGGAAAGAACAGATTGCCCCATTTCCTTTTTAGTCATTTGCCAGGTCATTAAACAAGATTTCAGCAGCAGACCAATCTGGAGCTAACATACATCATGGAGACACTGATGAGATAGCCTGGGATCCCAGAGGAAAATGTCTTAAATAAAGGCAAGACAGGAAGGGGGCGTAACCATATCCTCATCAGCATCCTGTCTTCTCTTGGACCATGTAGAGAGCTCTCCCCCAGGGCAGTGATTGCAGCAGGACTAGGGAGGATCAGAACATGTCCTTGTTCACTCATCAGCCCTACAGCGTGACAGGTGGAAAATTGTTTCTATGTGAATCTCTACAGGCACAATCCAAGCCCACTGACACCAGTGGGAGCTGCTCCATTAATGTCAGTGGGTATTGGGTCAAGGCCTGGATATAGGGTGACCATATTTCCCAAAAAGGGAAAATGGGATACCACATGGGGCTAGCCCAAACTGCCTCCCTCACCACGCAAGGCTGGCCTGAGCCACTCATCTGAGCCCTGCTCTTGCTCCCCTCAATGGGGCTGGCCTGAGACGCTCACCTGCACCCTGCTCCCTCATGGCATTGCTGCTTGCCCGAGCCCTGCCTGTAGGGTTGCCAGGCATCCGGTTTTCGACCAGAACACCCGGTTGAAAAGGGACACTGGCGGCTCTGGTCAGCACTGCTGACTGGGACATTAAAAGTCTGGTCAGCAGGGTTAAAGCAGGCTCCGTGCCTGCCTGCCCTGGCTTTGTGCAGCTCCCAGAAGCAGCTGCCATGTCTGGCTCATAGTCGCAGAGGCGGCCAGTGAGGCTCCACACACTGGTGCCACCCCAAGCACCAGCTCCGCAGCTCCCATTGGCCAGGAACCATGGCCAATGGGAGCTGTGGGGACGGTGCCTGCAGGCAAGGGCAGCGCACACCATGCAGAGCTGCCTGGCCACCCCTGCGCCTAAGAGCTGAACATGGCGGCCGCTTCTGGGGGCTGTTCAGAGCCAGGGCAGGCAGGGAGCCTGCTTTAGCCCTGCTGTGCCACCGACTGGGAACCAACTGAGGTAAGCACTGGCCAGCTGGAGCCTGCCCCATCTTGGAACCCCCTCCTGCACCCTAATTCCCACCTAGAGCCTGCACCCCACACCCACTCCCACACCTCAACACCCTGCCCAGCCCTGAGCCCCCTCCTGAACCCCAAACCTCTCATCCCTGGCCGCACCCCATAGCCCACATCCCCAGATGGAGCCCACACCCCCTCCCACAGTCCAACCTCTGCCCCAGCCCAATGAAAGTGAGTGAGGGTGTGGGAGACTGAGTGACAGAGTGAGTGGGGATGGAGTGGGGGTCAAGGGATGGGACCTCAGAGGAGGGATGGGACAGGGCAGGGCCTTGGGGAAGGAGTGGGGTAGGGGTGTTCGGTTTTGTGCGATTAGAAAGTTGGCAACCCTACCTGCCTGCTCCCGGCCCGAGCCCTGCCTACCCCACTGTGTGGGACTGGCATTGCTGCTTGCCCCCCCCCATACATTCCTCCCCACTCCACTTTTTTTTGACAAAAGTGGGCATTTTGTCCTATTTGCTCTTGCCAATGGATCAAATTGGCAAAAGCAAACAGGACAAATACCCACTTTTGCCAAAAAAGTAGGGACGGCCGGGACAGAGCTTACAGAAGGGGACATATGGTCATCCTACCTAGATAGGAGTGCTGTTAATGTAGCTACATTAGAGCTGCCAAAAAAAGCCAAAGGCTTCTGTGCAGATGGCAATGGCCTTCTCCAGGGTCTGCCACATCTGTGGGAGCACCCTGTGGCCAGTTCAGGTGTAGGGAGTGGAGAGAGGCAAGTGTTGCTCCATGATGGATAAACTGGTTCAAAATCTCTAAGAGGCAATGCTCACTGAGGGCTCCTCCTGTCAGCTCCCTCCCACAGGTTTTTCTGCAGGAGGAGCTGGTCGGACCTAGCGCCATTACTACTGTGCTCCTGCTGCTCATGGCAGTGAAACAGAATGAGAGGTGCAAATGCGTAGATTTTAAATGCACTGGTATTTTAATGCAATGTCTATTACGTTCCCACTGAATTAACAGGTGAGCCTGTCCAAGCTCTACTAGGTAAGATGATTACACTTGTGCACAAATATTTGTCAGATTAAAACAGTATCATTCATCGCACATAGGCGCTTCAGAACTCATTTTGCCTTTGACCTGTGTAACAACACGTGGAACTTCATCCATTGTCACACTAGGAATGACATGGTTTCTGTCCCCAGGGAAAAGGAATTCCTTAAATCAAAGCACTGAGATTGGAGAGTTAATCCTGTCTGCACTGGGTGAAATTCTTCCTTCTGCACAAAGAAGAATTTCATACTCAGTTCAACTTCCTAAATCCTATCCCAGCATGCACTGGGATTAATGTATCATCTGGGAAGGATTCTCCTGGGCTAGAGTATTCTTTGGTTGTTACCTAGTCCTTGTGAGGCATCCAGAATCTTACTTAGACTGGAAGCTGTTTGGGGTGAGGACCTTCTGTGTTTGCACAGCACCTAGCACCGTGGGATTTTGGTCCATGACAGAGGCTTGTAGGTGCTACCACAATACAAATAATAATAAACTAATAGTAAGGCTGTGACAGTAGTGTGATATGTATTACATCTGAGATCAAAATGTGAGTCACAAACAGCCTAGGTCAAATGAACTAATGTTATCTGGAACTCATTGGGATCCCTGTTTCCCATTCATGAAAGGACACTGTACGGGGAGACTTTGGCAAACCAGTAAAGTGCCTGAAACCATTGGGGCTTATTGCTAAAAGCAGCCAAGTCAGCAGGCTGTAAATTGGCAATTCAGCACTCTCAGTTTGACCAAGGTGGGGGGGGGGTTGGGGAGTTGGGAGTTTTGGGTGCCACAGAAAGGGCAGCTTGACCCCGCATCCTTCCTGATAAGAATTGTGTTGAAGTGGCTGATACATGCATTTTCGAAGAGCAGGATGTGCCCCAGGAATGTCTATTGGGGCCTCAAGGCTGCAAACTCTGGAAAAACCCACACCTGGTTAATTGATAATCAGAAGGAATCTCTTGCTTGACTATTGAAACTGCTTACTTAACAAGTTTTCTTTAAGGGACATGTCATTCTATTACTAATGTATAAATAAGGGGGAAAAGTGTGAGGTAGTGGGACTTTTTTTTGGACTCTCCCTCTGGATACATCTTGCAATCCCTACCGGCAGACGAAAGATTTGGCCACTGGAAGCCTGCCGCTGTGCCACTCGAGAGCCACACTCAGCTTTGGTAATTATCAAGGGTTGGGAGTGTTTTACTAACCTTTTGTGGAAGTGTGTTAGTGCTTGAGACTAAGTAAAGTTTAGCTTTAAGTGAAAGCACTCTTGTGTTGTTCTGTTTGTGCCAGCCATCTATTGGTCGGACGGCCGTGTCTCCCCTGATTCATTTCCTGACACCACCTTGCACAGAGTAAAAGTTACCAAGAGCTTTGGGTTGAAAGAACTTCGGGTAACAACACGTTCCCAAGCATGCATATCAATTTATACTGTTATTTCCACAGGATGAACTGCTGTCAAAGGGACAGTTTGCTCTACTTGCAAAATAAGGCAGTGTCAGATCGAACTTCAGCTCACAGGCCATCAACCAAACTAGCTGCACGAGTTCAAAGCTGTGCACTGCCTTTGCATACTGATATGAAGAACTTTGCCAGTGAGAAACACGTGTGGTTCTTTTTAAAAAAACAAAACGAAACAAAAAACAACCTCCCTCCTGCTCCCCACCCATTACGGGGCAAAAGTAGCTCCCCAGGTCAAAAGGGCACAGTTTCAAGAGATTGCCTGCGTGCATTGTAAAACAGTAAATGTAGTGTGCAACACTTTAATTTTTGAAATGAAAGAATCTGGACTGCTCAGGCGAGAGGTGTTGCTGGAAGGATTGCGAGCCAAACTCCTACTAGAGCAGTGTCTCAAACTTTTGTAAAAAGAAAAGGAGTACTTGTGGCACCTTAGAGACTAACAAATTTATTTGAGCATAAGCTTTCGTGAGCTACAGCTCACTTCATCAGATGCATTTGGTGGAAAATACAGTGGGGAGATTTATATACACACACACAGAGAACATGAAACAATGGGTTTTATCATACACACTGTAAGGAGAGTGATCACTTAAGATGAGTGATCACTTAAGATCACTCTCCTTACAGTGTGTATGATAAAACCCATTGTTTCATGTTCTCTGTGTGTGTGTATAAAAATCTCCCCACTGTATTTTCCACCAAATGCATCCGATGAAGTGAGATGTAGCTCACGAAAGCTTATGCTCAAATAAATTTGTTAGTCTCTAAGGTCTCAAATACAGACTAACACGGTTGCTACTCTGAAACCTGTCAAACTTTTGTATTGGTGACCCCTTTCACATAGCAAGCCTCTGAATGCGACCCCCCCATATAAATTAAAAACACTTTTTTATACATTTAACACCATTATAAATGCTTGGGGCAAAGCGGAGTTTGTGGTCGAGGCTGACAGCTCATAACCTCCCATGTAATTATCTCCCAACCCCCAGTTTGAGAACCCCTGTACTAGAGAGCTGATCCTGCATTTCTTGGATGGCCTGAACTTGTAAGGAAGCTCATTCATCCCTGTTTGTAAACAGACTCAAGTCAGCTGCCTTTTTTCCTTTACTTTATAAATCCAAGTTTAACCTACCTTATTTTTCCTGGAAGACTCCATGCAGAGCTGGAGAACTAATCAGACTATACCATCACAAACACCAACCAAGGGGAGCTTGATCAGTTGAGAGGGGAAGTGTCTTTTATTCTGACTGTCCAAAACTCTTTGTTTTTGTTATATGCCAGTTTAATTCATGCCACCTATACTGAAAGAAAAGAGGCATGTGTTAAGGATTCAAAATGCCCCTCCCCCTTTTAATCAAAGGCTGAGCAACCTCATAAGGAGATCCCATTTTCTAAACAGGGCACTGAAGTACAGACAAATTAAATGCTTCATCTGAAGTCTATGGAAGAGTCAGGAATTGAACCTAAATCCTAGCCTGCTGCTTTAACACAAGACCATCCTGCCTTTTTACCATACAGTGCAGCTGCATCATTTTGAAATTGTAGCCCTGTACTGTCTTCCCCATGGGTCTGTCTGCGCTTGACAAATGGCCACTAAATGTGTAGCATAATTACAAAGGGCCACTAGTGCATATGTTGCATCAATTCCCCTGTGCATGGTCAGGGAGTCTTCTGCTGTGATTACATAGCAGTGACTCTCCAGAGCTGATTGGCAATAAGACAGTCACTTATTAAATCCAGGCCTTAGAGAAACACTGATACATATTGTCCTTGTTCAAAAGTCAGCAGAATTTATTATTAATTATTATTATTATTGTAATGGTAAGTTTGTACTGTACAAAAGGGGTGTGTGTAGCTTTCAAAATCCTGTGTCATGTTTGGAGGAACTGCAGTAACTGCACGAACAGCCTGCATCTTAGATTACCAGAGCTCTGGGTACTTATTGTTGTAATGCACGCGGGAGAATGCTTTCAGTTGGAAAGCAGGAAATGTTCTGCAAAACCCAGATAAAATGGAAAATAATAGTTTGTAAATGGTTTGATCTACTTATTCATATGCACAGAACCAGCCCTTCAACAGCCTCAGGAAAGGGAAACAGGAAGCAAGGGGAACGGAAGGAAATTAGGAGTTCAGAGCAGCAAAGTTTAATTAGGGGTCTGGACTTAAATACTGGAATCCTCTCTCCAAAGCAATGTATGTTATATGACTTTGCAGTGCTAAAGTCTTTGATCATTCAGGTGTCTGCAGCGAGGAAGGGTCTGCGGATCCACTCTTACTTGCTCTGTAATTTAAATCACTCAGAGTCCAGATAATCTCCACTATTACATCATCTTTAAAAGCCAAGGTGAACAGGCAGGAATTAGTAGCTCTCTTTGGCAGTCATAGCAAAAGCAGACAAGGATCAAGTGGGCTGGAGCCCGACTAACCTTCTCGCCCCTAGAGACATCTCCTCTAGCTCAAAGCTTGTGAAGCAGATCGGGGGCAGTGTGGAAACACGCATTTCTGGAGCCCATGATACACACAGGAAACTGATACCATCTGTCACCTTGGCACCTTTCATGAGTGTTACATTTACTACCAAAGAAACCCAACAGTGCATGGGAAACATATCTGAGGACTCCTGAACACTGAAGAATAAGAGATTTCCTGTGTGTTAGTACAAGTCTTATTAGTAAATCCCATATTTTAAATGCAGCATTTTCACCTTGATTCATAATCTTTAGTGAACTTGTGATGCTCTGTACCTCGGGGGAACACCCGGCACCCCCCTGTTCATCTTTATAAAATGATTGTGTGGTATCCAATGCAAAGTTTGTCATGTTGGGTGTCTTCGGAAGGCTTATAATGCACTGAGCATGGTTGTTATAGTGATTGATTGTTACAGTAATGTTATAGTTAGGTTATAATTTCATGTATATAGTTATGAGGCTGAAAATGTATCCTTATGGCTTAAAGCAAGCCCATTCAAAAACTCTCCAAGAACAGAGAGGCAGTTCACATCCCATCAGGACATGGATGGGACAAACCCAGCCCAGCCTCACAGGAACAATGGACACTGGCTTAGGCAGCAACAAAAGAATCTGTTAGACCCTTGAGGGAGTCACCCCCTTCGTTTGGGACTGCGATGAGGTAATGCTCACCTATCTCTGAAGGGGGGGGGGGGAAGGGCAAAGCCAAGAGGAGAGAAAGGACCAGATAAAAGGGAGAGACATTTTGCCATACTCTCTGTCTTCTACATCTACAGACACCACCACCACCAAGCGACTGAAACACTGATCAAAGGGGAGAGCCTGACTGAAAAATAACCAGCCAGCCTGTGTTGAGAAGCATCTACGTTTTTAAGGACATTGAAAGTGTTAAGATCAGCTTAGAATGCATTTTGCTTTTTATTTCATTTGACCAAATCTGACTTGATATGCTTTAACTTATAATCACTTAAATCTACCTTTATAGTTAATAAATGTTTGTTTAGTCTACCTGAAGCAGTGCGTTTGATTTGAAGCATGTAGGAGACTCCTCTTGGGATAACAAACCTGGTGCATATCAATTTCTTTGTTAAACTGACTAATTCATATGAGCTTGCAGTGTCCAGCAGGCATAACTGGACACTGCAAGACGGAGGTTCCTAAGGTTGTGTCTGGGACAGGAAATATTGGTTAGTGTCATTTGGTTGCACTATCTAAGGTGCCAGAGGCTGTGCGTGAACAGCCCAGGGGTGGCGGTTCTCACAGCAGAGCAGGGTAAGGCTGGCTTCCAGAGTCAAGGATTGGAGTGGCCTAGCAGATCACTGGTCCAGACAACACCAGGGGGGAACGTCACAGGACTTCAGAAAAAAAATCTGACTAGGGCTATGTCGGCACTACAGAAGTTAGAGCGGCGGAGCTGTACGGCTGCAGTTGTGCCACTTAAGGTCTCCTGTGTTGCCGTTCTGTGCTCTCCCACTGGCATAATTAAACCACCCCAAGGAGCGGTGGTAGCTATGTCAGTAGGAGAGCATCTCCTGACAATATAGCGCTGTCCACACCGGCACTTTTGTCGGTGACACTTATGTTGGCCAGTGGTGTGGTTTTTTCACACTCCTGGCTGACAAAAGTGTTGCCGACGAGAGTGCTGGTGCAGACAAAGCCTCAATCTAGATCAAGTGAGAAAGTTAACGGTATGCATTCTCTTGAGACCATTCCCTATTCCTTCCCCAAACTAATCCCCCAAAGCAGCCAAGGAAAACCAATGTTAATTTTCTTGATATTTCTAAAGAAAAACAAGCAGGAAAAAATATTTAAAAATCACCCCCCAATTTTGTAGGGCTTCTTTAGCCATCAAAAAGGATCGGGACACACGTATGATTTATCAAAAATATCTTTTGAAATCATCCTTACAAATGCTGTGATTTGAACCCAGGAATAATTTTCTCACAGTGTGATTAGCAACACTGGACTTCTTATCAGAGATTTGGAATTATGGATTACTTCCATGTATTCACCACAATTCTTTTAAACAATGCTGGAAATGCAAGTTACAGCCCCAGTTTCCAAACAGTGCTATTATGACCTGCTAGAGAGAGATTTTTGAGGACATTTGGGAAAGAACTTTTTTAAGCAGAAAGATTCTTTATTCTTGTATTAAAATAACTGTTTCATTCCATGCTCTACTGACACTAACAATTCTATTAGTTCTGTAAATAGTGACCCCACAATGAGTTATAAAGCGTAGCTTTACATGGTGCATTTTAAAACACAAAGGTGGAGAATAAGTGCCTATCACATCTTGAGAAGTACAAGTATCTGATAGTGTAACAGACCTTGTAGAATGTGGGGCTTAGTGGACAGAACACTAACTGGGGCACAGGGAGACATGGGTTTAGCTCCTAGCTCTACTACGGGCCTGCTGGGTGACCTTGTGCAAGTCACGTCCATCCCTGTGCCTCAGTTTCCCCATCTGTTAAATGGGGATAACGATACTGTCCCCCTTTGTAAGATATTTTGATATGACTAGTGCTATATAAGAGGTATATATTTTTTAATATTGGAGTAATAAACATGGGGTGAAATCCAGGCTCCACTGAAGTCAATGACAAGATTTCCACTGACTTCAGTAGGGCTAAAATATCATAGAGTCTTGTCCTGAGTGTCTATCTCAGGTAGCCACACAATCAGAACCTATTAGCCAATCCAGTCCAGTCTTTTAGCAAGCCCATTTCACAAATGTACATTACAATGTGAGCAGAAAATTGTAAACCAATCTGAGAGCTCCTTACGACTTCAACTTATGTTGATGCATACAACAGACAAGTCAAAACTGTGTCTGTTTCTTCCTTTGGTCATATGGCTCTTGGGAGCCTAATTAAAAAAAAAAAGAATTAGGATTTTTCCCTTGCTAAGAGGGACTTCTTCTCATCCTTCATTGGGAGGGGGACACTGCAGAACCTTTATTTGAAGTCCAATTGGAAGCACTGAGAAAGACACTGGAAGGTTATTTTTTTAAATTGATATAGAGTTGAAAGGCCCAGATATCAAAGGGCCTCTAACAATGTGGACCCACATTATACATGCCAAGGGTCTATGTTTGTGTGTAGAAATGTGAGCATTGTGTGTAGAAATGTGAGCATGTGTAAAGAGGCACAGCCACTAATATTGCAGGCACATGGTCAAGCACCTTTTGAAAATACATTAAATCTACTACAGCCAGGCAATGACTTTGCTCTAGACTTTGGATATGGCTCCACTGAAGCTGGAGGTATCACTTCCAGCTCGGGAGATACATCCAGGGTAATTCTGACTGAGCTAACATGCTAAAAATAGCAGTATAGCTGTGGCTGCGTGGGCAGTGGGATTGTCCCAGGTATGATTGTATCTAAAAATAGGTCCAGACTCAGAACAGCCCCCCTGTCCCCCTGCCAGTGCAGCCACAGCTACATAGCTAATTTTAGTGTGCCAGCTTGATCAGAGCTAGCATGGGGATGTCTACTCGAGGTGGAATTCACAGGCGCCAACTTTGTCATTTCTCCAGGGGTTCCTCGCTTAGCCCCAGACCTCACCCCCACTCAACCCCTTCCTCCAAGGCCCCACACCTGCCCTGCCTCTTCCCACCACTGCTCCTCCCCCAAGCATGACCCATCCTTGCTCCCTCCTCCCCTGCAGCGCCTCCTACCCGCCGCTGAACAGTTGATCACTGTGGGCAGGTGGCACTGGGGGCGGGGGGGGGGGGGAGGAGCTGATCAGCAGGGCCACCAGTGGTTGCAGAGTATCCACTATTTTCTTTCTGTGGGTGCTTCAGCCCCGGAGCACCCACGGAGTCAATGCCCATGGTGGGATTTACACATCTAGCTCTAGTGTAGACATCCCATTAGGCTCAGAGAAAGCTGCAGCTACAGGGATCAGTATTAACCATTGACATATCATTCACCCCACAAAATATCCTGTTTCTCATGTGCTAACGTGCTTTGTGTTTAACAGCCACTGGTGATTGCAGCTCCAGGCAGACTTTCCCTTCAGCTGACCTACTAAAGGCTGAGATAGCGCTAGGTCTCTTTTAAGGTCCAATTATTATTATATGACACCCTATCATTATGCATTATATTGTGGTAGCATCTGGGAGCCCTAGTCCCGGACCAGAGCCCCATTGTGTGAGGCGCTGTCCAAACACAGAACATAAAGCAGTCTCTGCCTCAAAGATGCAAAAACTCTTTGGGTCCCAATAAAGCAAAGCACTTAAGTAAATTCTTAGGCCCACCTTAAGCAGGGCATGTGCTTAAGTGCTTTGTTGAACTAGGGCCTTAGTGCAAGGCCTTCGCTAAGGAGTTTTATGTGAGCTGCTGTAAAAAGTAAAGGAGTACTTGTGGCATCTTAGAGACTAACAAATTTATTAGAGCATAAGCTTTCGTGAGCTACCGCTCACTTCATCGGATGCATTTGGTGGAAAAAAAAAAAATTTTTTTTTTTTTTTCCACCAAATGCATCCGATGAAGTGAGCGGTAGCTCACGAAAGCTTATGCTCTAATAAATTTGTTAGTCTCTAAGGTGCCACAAGTACTCCTTTTCTTTTTGCGAATACAGACTAACACGGCTGCTACTCTGAAAGCTGTAAAAAGTGGCTCCCTGGTCTAAGAAAACAAAATGGGAATTCCGTGGTGGCCCTTATTAGCATGTGTCAGGATATTTTTAAAATACTGTTTTTGTCTGCGAAAACTGGCTGGACCCTCAGCCACGGGAACTTCAGCTAATCCTGTTGTGTGGAGTTCTTAGTGTGTTTAGTTCTTAGGCCCTGCTGATCAGTTCCTCCTCCTCCCTCCTATTGCCTCTCACCTGCCACGGATCAGCTGTTCAGCGGCATGCAGGAGGCACTGGGGGAGAGGGGGTGGAGCAAGGGTGGGATGCGCTTGAGGGAGGGGGTGGAATAGGGCCAGAAGAGGCGGGGCAGGGGTGGGAAGGAGTGGAGTGGGAGCAAGACCTGGGGGAAGAGGTGGAGTTGGGGGTCAGGCCAGGGTCAGAGCAGGGGTCGAGCACCCCCTGGCAATTCAGAAAGACGGTGCCTCTGATGTGGGCATAGGAATATAGGAACTGGGAATAAGGGTCTCAGTTTCTCAAGCATATGCACGCACATGCTCGCTCTTTCCCTTCCCTTCTTTAAATCCTTGCTTAAGACGCACTTCTTTCTGCTTCCCCGCACCACTGGTCTTTCTTCACTCTCACTTCCCTGAGCAGTTTTCCCAGGTCTCTTACCAAGTTTGTCTTGTGTCTCCCAAAATACAAGGTAAAATATTTGGGGCAGGAAATGTGCCTTATTCAATGTTTGCAAAGTGGCACGTTAATTTCAGGTTTCATTTTGATAAAAGGTTTCAGAGTAGCAGCCATGTTAGTCTGTATTCGCAAAAAGAAAAGGAGTACTTGTGGCACCTTAGAGACTAACAAATTTATTAGAGCATAAGCTTTCGTGAGCTACAGCTCACTTCATCGGATGCATTTGGTGGAAAAAACAGAGGAGAGATTTATATACACACACACAGAGAACATGAAACAATGGGTTTATCATGCACACTGTAAGGAGAGTGATCACTTAAGATAAGCCATCACCAACAGCAGGGGGGGGAAGGAGGAAAACCTTTCATGGTGACAAGCAGGTAGGCTAATTCCAGCAGTTAACAAGAATATCAGAGGAACAGTGGGGGGTGGGGTGGGAGGGAGAAATACCATGGGGAAATAGTTTTACTTTGTGTAATGACTCATCCATTCCCAGTCTCTATTCAAGCCTAAGTTAATTGTATCCAGTTTGCAAATTAATTCCAATTCAGCAGTCTCTCGTTGGAGTCTGTTTTTGAAGCTTTTTTGTTGAAGTATAGCCACTCTTAGGTCTGTGATCGAGTGACCAGAGAGATTGAAGTGTTCTCCAACTGGTTTTTGAATGTTATAATTCTTGACGTCTGATTTGTGTCCATTCATTCTTTTACGTAGAGACTGTCCAGTTTGGCCAATGTACATGGCAGAGGGGCATTGCTGGCACATGATGGCATATATCACATTGGTAGATGCGCAGGTGAACGAGCCTCTGATAGTGTGGCTGATGTGATTAGGCCCTATGATGGTATCCCCTGAATAGATATGTGGACAGAGTTGGCAACGGGCTTTGTTGCAAGGATAGGTTCCTGGGTTAGTGGTTCTTTGTGTGGTGTGTGGTTGCTGGTGAGTATTTGCTTCAGATTGGGGGGCTGTCTGTAAGCAAGGACTGGTCTGTCTCCCAAGATCTGAGAGAGCGATGGCTCGTCCTTCAGGATAGGTTGTAGATCCTTGATGATGCGTTGGAGGGGTTTTAGTTGGGGGCTGAAGGTGATGGCTAGTGGCGTTCTGTTGTTTTCTTTGTTGGGCCTGTCCTGTAGTAGGTGACTTCTGGGTACTCTTCTGGCTCTGTCAATCTGTTTCTTCACTTCAGCAGGTGGGTACTGTAGTTGTAGGAATGCATGATAGAGATCTTGTAGGTGTTTGTCTCTGTCTGAGGGGTTGGAGCAAATGCGGTTATATCGTAGCGCTTGGCTGTAGACAATGGATCGAGTGGTATGATCTGGATGAAAGCTAGAGGCATGTAGGTAGGAATAGCGGTCAGTAGGTTTCCGATATAGGGTGGTGTTTATGTGACCATTGCTTATTAGCACCGTAGTGTCCAGGAAGTGGATCTCTTGTGTGGACTGGTCCAGGCTGAGGTTGATGGTGGGATGGAAATTGTTGAAATCATGGTGGAATTCCTCAAGAGCTTCTTTTCCATGGGTCCAGATGATGAAGATGTCATCAATGTAGCGCAAGTAGAACCACTAACCCAGGAACCTATCCTTGCAACAAAGCCCGTTGCCAACTCTGTCCACATATCTATTCAGGGGATACCATCATAGGGCCTAATCACATCAGCCACACTATCAGAGGCTCGTTCACCTGCGCATCTACCAATGTGATATATGCCATCATGTGCCAGCAATGCCCCTCTGCCATGTACATTGGCCAAACTGGACAGTCTCTACGTAAAAGAATGAATGGACACAAATCAGACGTCAAGAATTATAACATTCAAAAACCAGTTGGAGAACACTTCAATCTCTCTGGTCACTCGATCACAGACCTAAGAGTGGCTATACTTCAACAAAAAAGCTTCAAAAACAGACTCCAACGAGAGACTGCTGAATTGGAATTAATTTGCAAACTGGATACAATTAACTTAGGCTTGAATAGAGACTGGGAATGGATGAGTCATTACACAAAGTAAAACTATTTCCCCATGGTATTTCTCCCTCCCACCCCACCCCCCACTGTTCCTCTGATATTCTTGTTAACTGCTGGAATTAGCCTACCTGCTTGTCACCATGAAAGGTTTTCCTCCTTCCCCCCCCTGCTGTTGGTGATGGCTTATCTTAAGTGATCACTCTCCTTACAGTGTGTATGATAAACCCATTGTTTCATGTTCTCTGTGTGTGTGTATATAAATCTCTCCTCTGTTTTTTCCACCAAATGCATCCGATGAAGTGAGCTGTAGCTCACGAAAGCTTATGCTCTAATAAATTTGTTAGTCTCTAAGGTGCCACAAGTACTCCTTTTCATTTTGATAAAAGTAACAGTGATGAGTAAACCGCAAATGGCTCAGTTCCCATGCAATAGATGGATGCTAATTTGAACTGCGTGGGTTTGCAAAATTAGGCTTGAAAGCTCATGAGAATAGAACTTCCCATGAGCTTCTGGTCCTTTCTGCTTCTGATTAGATGAGATATAACGTGAAAGAGAACAAGCTTCTCATGTTGCATTTGGGTAACAGCTTTCACTTCCAGTCCCAGTCAGATTCTAGAAGTGTATGTATTAGAGTAATATTTATGACTGTTATGCTGGCTAAGGTGCCAGCATATTCTAGGGTCCCCATGCCTCATTTCAATACTGACAAACACGTAACTGGAATCAATCATGTGTTACTAGTGGTAAATAGGTATTAGAGTTAAAAAGAATATGCTTAGTGTTCAGGGTTTATTGAACACCTGCAAATTGTTCCATGCATTAATCATAGAAGTATAGTACTGGAAGGGACCTCCATAGATCATCTAGGTACCCTGCACTCAAGGCAGGACTAATAACTAGATGATTCCTAACATACGTTTGTCTAACCTGTTCTTAAAAACCTCTAATGACATAGATTCCACAACCTCCCTTGGCAATTTGTTCCAGTGCTTAACTACCCTGATAGTTGGGAAGTTTTTCCTAATGTCCAACCTAAACCTCCCTTGCTGCAATTTCAGCCCCCTGCTTCTTGTCCTATTCCTAGAGGTCAAAGATGACAATTTTTTACCCTCCTCCTTATAACAAGCTTTTATGTACTTGAAAATTGTTATCATGTCCCCCCATTTCTCCAGACTAAACAAACCCAGTTTTTTCAATCTGTCTTTCTAGGTCATAGTTTCTAGACCTTTAATCATTTTTGTTGCTCTCCTCTGGACTTTTTCCAGTTTGTCCATATCTTTTCTGAAATGTGGCACCCAGAACTGGACACAGTACTCCAGCTGAGGCCTTATCAGCACAGAATAGAGCAGAAGAATTACTTCACGTGCCTTGTTTACAATACTCCTGCTAATACATCCCAGAATTATGTTTGCAACAGAGTTACATTGTTGACTCATACTTAGCTTGTGATCCACTATGATCCCCAGATCCCTTTCTGCAATACTCCTTCCTTGACAGTCATTTTTCTTTTTGTATGTGTGCAACTGACTGACTGTTCCTTCCTAAATGGAGTACTTTGCATTTGTCCTTATTGAATTTCATCCTATTTACTTCAGACCATTCCTCCAGTTGTCCAGATCATTTTGAATTTTAATCCTATCCTCTTGCACTTGTAACCACTCCCAGCTTGATATCATCCACAAACTTTATAAGTGTACTCTCTATGCCATTATCTAAATCATTTATGAAGATACTGAACAGAACCAGATCCAGGACTGATCCCTGTGGGACCCCATGTGATATGCCCTTCCAGCTTGACTGTGAACTACTGATAACTACTCTCTGGAAATGGTTTTACAACCAGTTATGCACCCACCTTATAGTAGCTTCATCTAGGTTGTATTTCCCTAGTTTGTTTATGAGCAGATCATGTGATAAAGTATCAAAAACCTTACTAATTCAAGATATACCACATCTATTGTTTCCCCCCTATCCACAAGGTCTTGTGACCCTGTCAAAGAAAGCTATTCGGTTGTTTTGACACGATTTGTTCTTGACACATCCATGCTGACTGTTACATATCACCTTATTATTTTCTAGGTTTTTCAAATTGATTGGTTAATTATTTTCTTCATTATTTTTCTGGGTATTAGAAGTTAAGCTGACTCATCTGTATTTCCCCTTGTAGTCCTTATTTCCCTTTTTTTTAAAGATGGGGATTATATTTGCCCTTTTCCAGTCCTCAGAAATCTCTCCCGTCTTCCATGACTTTTCAGAGATAATCGCTAATGGCTCAGATATCTCTTCAGTCAGCTCCTTGTGTATTCTAGGATGTACTTCATCAGGCCCTGGTGACCTGAAGACATCTAACTTGTCTACATAAATTTTAACTTGTTCTATCCCTATTTTAGACTCTGATCCTACCTCATGTTCACTGGCATTCACTATGTTAGATGTCCAATTGCTACTAAACTTTCTGGTGAAAACTGAAACAAAAAGGTCATTTAGCACTTCTTATCTGCTGTCCCACACACAAAAAAAAGCCCATTGACACCAGATGAACTATTGTGGAACATCAGAGGACAAAATATTTTGTTGATTGCTGTCCTCCATGAAAAGGAGACATAAAAGTGATTTCTACCCATCAGCTAAATTTGCAGCTTGAAGCAGAAGGGGGGGAAGGAATAAAATGCCCTAACAGAGAAGGACCGTATCTCTGTGCTGCTTGGACTCTGTGGGAGGTGCAAAGTTTCTAGGCATAGGCAAGAGATCCCTAGAATTTAGTTTGGGTTAGCCCTTAAGGACATATATAGCTTGCTTACTATAGAATCTTTTATTACTTCTTGAAACTTTACATTGTAACTCCTTTGTGTGTAAGTATGCTTACCTGCTTTAGCATTGTAAATAACTCTTATTTCCTTTTCCTATATAATAAATATTTTAGATAATTTATTATAGGATTGGCTACAAGCGTTGTCTTTGGTTTGAGATCTAAAGTGCAAACTGACCTGGAGTAAGTGACTGGTCCTTTGCAACTGGAAGTAACTGAATATTGCTCTGATCTTTGGCATAAGGGGACATCTATCACAAAGGAACACTCACCTGGAAGACAGGATAGATCGGCGTTCCCAAGGAACTGTCTGTGACTCCATATTTAGGCTGTTAAAGTGCCTGAGAAGTTTGAAATCTAAGTTATAGAAGCCACAGCCAATTTGGGGTTTGTGCCCTGTTTTTTGACAGTCTGCCCTGAGGTTGGCACCCACTCTTTTGAGCCTTTGCAAGACAGCATAACAAGGATTATCATTTATTACTTGTATTATGGCATTGCCTACATCCCACAAGTGAAAGTAGGCAGAATATATCGGAGAAGTGTTGGCTGTTCAAGTGGTGTGAAATGAAGGCTTTAGTTTTGTGGAATACTGGGTTATAGTAGAGTGGAAGTGGGGGGCTGTCTGAATGAGACAGCCTGAATCGCACAGGAAGAGGGGCTAATATCTTGGTTGGAGACTAGCTGGAGAAGTCAGGAGGACATTAAATGAACAACACAAGGGGAAGGGTGCTAAAAAAAGCAAATAGGGTACAAATTTAGTGTCTTGTGAGCAAATTGAACCAATGTGACAAAGAAAGTGAAGAGAAGAAATGTTTAATTTGCTTCTATCCCAACGCTAGGAGTCTGGGTAACATGCAAAAGGAATTGGAAATTGTCACTGATGTGACAAAATTTGATACTATTGGCATTGCTGGTGAGATAAGTTGCATGACTAGAAAGTTAAAATCTCTGGTTTATAACCCATTCAGGAAGGATAATGTGGTTAAAAGAGGTGTGGGGTAGGGTGTGGAGAGGATGGTGCTCTATGTTAATGACATCATTACTGTATTAGATAACTCATGCACAGGATCTTGCATATATGTGGACCAGTGTGCTAAGTAACGAAGTCCAGGAAGAGGTGCTGGTGGAGGTATGTTTTAGACCACTGAAGCAAACCAGAGAACAGGATGAATTATACCTGAAGCACTTGTCTGTAATGTGTGGAAAGAAAAACATGGTATTATGGGGATTTATGCCAAAAGTCTCATGCAGTCAGTAGTAAAACACCATTAGTTTCTGAAAATTATAGATGATGATTTTCTATTTTCTAACACAAAAACTATTGTACCCAACATGAGGTAACTCTGTTTCATACTTTATGATGGATGAAAATGAATTCATCACTGGACTGGAAGGTGGTGGTTGCCTAGGGACCAGTGATCATGACCTGATTATGCTCTACATGGGCAAACAGATGACCGTCACAATCAACAGTATATATATGGTTCTTCAAAAAGGCTAACTTCCCAAAGCTGAGAAAAATTATGAGCAAAATTGATTGGGAGGAAAAATGTACAGAGAAAATAAAATTGAAATAAAATTGGGAGCTCTTTAATTGAGTTTATAAGATGGCTAAAAAGTCACAATTCCACAATCAAAAAGGAGGACAACTTTGATTAAAAGCCCACCCCTACTTTAGCAAAGAAGTGAATGTGGCAATTAGAAATAAAAGAGTAACAACAACAAATGGAAAAAAGGGCAGATAGCAATGAATATAAATTAGAAGTTATGATGTCTCAAAATTGATAAGGGAAGCTAAAGACATCTGGGAAAATGCATTGCTGACAAAAAGAAATTTAAGTGGGAACAAAAGAAATTCTAGCAATGGCATAGTCCTATAAATAGATAGAGATGCTAACACTATTAGTAATCATGTAGAAAAGTCAGAAGTGTTGAATAAATATTTCTATTTTGTATCTGAAAAGAAACAGGATGACATACTCCTATTCATGAGGATGATGAAGTACTTTCCAGTCTGTTAGTAACTGAGGAGAACATTAAACAGTATCTACTAAGGATAAACATTTTAAAATCAGCAGGTCATAGTAACTTGCACCCAGAAGTCCTAAAAGAGCTGGATGATGAGATCTCTGACCTGCTGATGTTCATTTTTCATAAATCTTGGAATAACAAGGAAATTCTAGAAAACTGAAAGAGTGTTAATGTTGTGCCAATATTAAAAAGGACAAATGGAATGACTTGTGTAAATATAAGCTGGCTCACCTGATATCAGTTATAGACAAAATAATGGGAAAACTGATATGGGATTCAACTGATGATTTTATTGCTATCTTTTAATTCTTTAATACTACAAGAAGGATGTGGAAAAATTGGAAAACGTCCAGTGGAGAGCAACAAAAATGATTAGGGGGCTAGAGCACATGACTTATGAGGAGAGGCTGAGGGAACTCAGATTGTTTAGTCTGCAGAAGCAAAGAATGAGGGGGGATTTGATAGCTGCTTTCAACTACCTGAAAGGGGGTTCCAAAGAGGATGGATCTAGAATGTTCTCAGTGGTAGCAGATGACAGAACAAGGAGTAAAGGTCTCAAGTTGCAGTGGGGGAGGTTTAGGTTGGATGTTAGGAAAAACGTTTTCACTAGGAGGGTGGCGAAGCACTGGAATGGGTTACCTAGGGAAGTGGTGGAATCTCCTTCCTTTGAGGTTTTTAAGGTCAGGCTTGATTTAGTTGGGGATTGGTCCTGCTTTGAGCAGGGGGTTGGACTAGATGACCTCCTGAGGTCCCTTCCAATCCTGATATTCTATGATTCTATGATATGATATGAGTTGTAAATATCCCAAATCCCTACGTAAAGTAATTGTACTGTGCCCAGTTCTTAACTGATGTAAATTGGTAGACTAGCTCCATAGAAGTCAATGGAACTAAAAAAAGAATGAGGAGGCCTTATGGCACCTTAGAGACTAACACATTTATTTGAGCATAAGCTTTCGTAGGCTAAAACCCACTTCATTGGATGCATGCACAAAAGCTTATGCTCAAATAAATTTGTTAGTCTCTAAGGTGGCACAAGGATTCCTTGTTCTTTTTGCTGATACAGACTAACACAGCTACCACAGTGGAACTACAGTGAGTTACCCTCAGCTGTGGAGCTGGTCCAGTTGTATGCTGGAAACCTGAAATGGGATTTTCTTTTGACCTGTTATCATGATAGCACCGTCTGGTATATTTTTAACAAGTTGGGATTCCCCCTATTTCTTTAAATTCAACCGAACTCTCACTTCCTTTAACCATTTTCATCAGACTCCAGTCTCACCCCACTCCCACTCAGTTGAAGAAACAGCTCTGAAACGGAGCCGTCTTTTTTTTTTTCTTCAAGAAACCCTGTTTTCTTAGTGCTTTCTGGCTTGTTCTTTCTCATCTGGAAATCCCCCATAATTATGCCATGAATAAACTTTCAAATAAACCCCAACCTCAAATGAACTGAATTTCAGTAAGTGATATTGAATGTCATTCAAGTTAGTAAATCAGTTTGCTGTGTAAAGGATTTGGTGGGTGACTGATATTACCTGGGTTCTGGAGGTACTGTACTAAGTTTACTTGCAGTAAAAAGGCTGCTAAACTTTTAGGACTCATTCAGTATAAAGGAACATAGTATATGGCAGCTGCAAGATAGAAATGTGTTTATTCTGACAGCAAATAGAATAATACAATGGAGTCACAGACAGTCTTCTTAGATACTCCAGTCTATTTTGCCACCCAGGCAAGCTGGACTATGTGATAAATGGTCACTTATACCAAAAAAAAAAATCACAAATATTCCAGGTGACACCCAGCCACAAGAGACCTGTCACTCACCCAGCTTGATTTGCATCCTGTATCTCACACCAAAGACAACACTGATAGCCAATTCTATAGTAAACTAACTCAAGGTTTTATGGGCTATGAAAAAGGAATGAGAGTTATTGAGCAGTTAAAGCAGGTAAAAATATATGTACATGTGAGTCAGAGTCTATAATTTCAAAAGCTAGCAGAGATGTAGTAATTTGCCAGTTTCCCAAAAGTCTTTCAAGGCAACTCAGAGTAACTCTGCGAATCTCTGTCTTCTTGATTGGTTATTCTGTCCTGTTAGTTCATCATCTCTCGATTGTTTGTATTCTTTTCATTGTGTCCATACGTATAGCTTCTTCTCACAGAAAAGAAGCTGACAGTTCGGCTACCCACGTGGTCTCTTTCCTTGCTTACAGACAGCATCCAGCTTGAAGCAAATACACACCAGCAACCACACACCACACAACAGAACCACTAACCCAGGAACGTATCCTTGCAACAAAGCCCGTTGCCAACTCTGTCCACATATCTATTCAGGGGATACCATCATAGGGCCTAATCACATCAGCCACACTATCAGAGGCTTGTTCACCTGCACATCTACCAATGTGATTTATGCCATCATGTGCCAGCAATGCCCCTCTGCCATGTACATTGGCCAAACTGGACAATCTCTACGTAAAAGAATAAATGGGCACAAATCAGACGTCAAGAATTATAACATTCAAAAATCAGTTGGAGAACACTTCAATCTCTTTGGTCACTTGATTACAGTGGCAATTCTTCAACAAAAAAATTTGAAAAACAGACTCCAGTGAGAGACTGCTGAATTGGAATTAATTTGCAAACTGGATACAATTAACTTAGGCTTGAATAAAGACTGGGAGTGGATGGGTCATTACACAAAGTAAAACTTTTCCCATGTTTACTTCCCGCCCGCTGTTCCTCAGACGTTCTTGTCAACTGCTGGAAATGGCCCAGCTTGATTATCACTACAAAAGGTTTTTTCCCCCCCGCTCTCCTCCTGGTAATAGCTGACCTTATCTGATCACTCTTGTTACAGTGTGTATGGTAATACCCATTGTTTCATGTTCTCTGTATATATAAATCTCCCCACTGTATTTTCCACTGAATGCGTCCGATGACATGAGCTGTAGCTCATGAAAGCTTATGCTCAAATAAATTTGTTAGTCTCTAAGGTGCCACAAGTCCTCCTTTTCTTCTTTCTTTGATGACACACAGAGGAGTGCATTTACAGTCTTTTATCTCTGATCATCACACACCATGACCATTTGCCTTCACATGGTCAAGAATTAGCACTTTCCTGTTAAAAGTTCGTCATTTGCATTACCCAAGGCTTCTTTCTCATGTGATGGCTTATTTAGTTACAGGGGTATGTATATACAATGTAAATGTTTGCTATTACATGCTAAGGTAGTGGCTCAACCTTTCCAAACTACTGTACCCCTTTCAGGAGTCTGATTTGTCTTACATAACCCAAATCTCATCTCATCTCACCTCACTTAAAAGGGGGTGGGGATAGCTCAGTGGTTTGAACATTAGCCTGCTTAAACCCAGGGTTGTGAGTTCAATCCTTGAGGGAGCCATTTAAGGATGTGGGGCAAAAATTGGTGTTTGGTCTTGCTTTGAGCAGGGGGTTGGACTAGATGACCTCCTGAGGTCCCTTCCAACCCTGATATTCTATGATACTTGCTTACAAAATCAGACATAAAAATACAAAAGTGTCACAGCATACTATTACTGAAAAAGTTCTTACTTTCTTCTTTTTACCATATAATTATAAAATACCTTGATTGGAATATAAATATTGTACTTACATTTCAGTGTGATACCTGAGCCTGTTTTTCATTTGTGAGACTTGTCTGAAGCCTAAGCTCCAGGCAGCGGGGCTGAAGCATGTAACTTAGCTTCATGGGGCCACCTATGGCATGGAACCCCAGGCATTTGCCCTGCTTGCCACCTCCTAATGCCAGCTTGGCACTTGCAACTTCCAAAACCTGTACTGTGGACCCCCACCACCCCAGGGCTGCAACCTCAGGCTAAGGAACACTGATCTAGATGAGTTGAGTACCCCGTGGAAGACCTTTGACTATCCCCAGGGGTACACGTACCCCTGGTTGAGAACCATTGTTCTAAGGTACGGATAAGTGAAAACAATGCAGCCTCCCATTAATGTGCATGAAGTATAAACACCAAATACGTTCTTTTGCATTTAACAATCACTTTGATCTGTACTGACACATGAGTGAACTGGCCTGACTTCAAGCTGTGAGTTTTTCAGTCTTTAGCTGACGCCTATGGCCTTGGCATGAGCTGGCACCTGGTCTGCCAGCATCACACAGTGTATTATGAAAGAGCCACTGACAACTCATGGAAAACACTGGAAGATACTCTGTTGAGAACACTGCATGTTATTTGCTCTCTGTCTTCACCTCTTTTTAATTACTAGGGATGTTTGCAGGGAGGGAGAGCAGCTGATATGGGGAGCTGCCATTGGCTGCTGAGCACCCACTATTTTTCTCCCGGTGGGTTCTCCAGCCCTGGAGCACCGACAGAGTCCGTGCCTATGGGTAGAGCTTTTGCCATCCCTACACAGGTTGGGAGACAGTGACATTACTTACATGAACTGTGACCGTATAGATCATTGTTGCAATTACGGTCCTATAGTGGCTCCAAACCTTGTACAAAGGAGGTCAAGTAAGGTGTCTATGAAAAGGTTATGATTTGCTGGTTATGATTATGCTATCTGTATACAGGTATCGATTTTGTATTTAAAGTTATAAGTATTGGCTTTATACGGTCTATATTTCAAACATGTGCTATGCTTCTGGGTGACACCCCAGATAATTTGGCATCAGCACTGGCTAGCCTGCTTGATGGCCCATCAGCTATACAACTGACCCATTGAGAGAAGGCAGATACACCTCGTGACTCAGCAAGGCATGCAGGGACATGCCTATGGACAGAACTCTAAGGTTTTTCCATGCCATGTGCTGGGTAGCTTGTGTTTGGAACAAAGGAAGCACAAGCCACATGGCAAAAGGACTATAAAAGGCAGCTGCATCATCTCCATTTTGTCTTCAGTCCTGCTTCTTACCTCTGGAGGAACTATGCTACAAACTGAAGCTCTGAAGAATGGACTGAATGACCCATCTGAGCTGTGGATGTACTCCAGAAACTTAACTTAAGCCAGCGGTTTATTCCATCACTGCTACAAGCCTGAACCAAAAACTTTGCCATAACTGTATGTAATTGATTCCATTTAACCAATTTTAGCTCTCATCTATATTTCTTTCTTTTTATGAACAAACCTTTAGATTTTAGATTCTAAAGGATTGGCAACAGTGTGATTTGTGGGTAAGGTCAGACTGGTATATTGACCTGGGTCTGGGGTTTGGTCCTTTGGGATCAGGAGAACCTTTTTTCTTTTACTGGGGCATTGGTTTTCATAACCATTCATCCCCATAAGGAGTGGCGCTGGTGGTGATACTGGGAAACTGGAGTGTCTAAGGGAATTGCTTGTATGACTTCTGGTTAGCCAGTGGGGTGAGACTGAAGTCCTCTCTGTTTGGATGGTTTGGTGTGCCTTAGTAGTGGAGGAACCCCAGCCTTGGGCTGTAACTGCCCTGCTCCAAGCAATTTGTCCTGAGTTGATACTCTCAGTAGTGTCCCGCTAGAGGCCACATCATTACAAAGACCCTGTTGTGCAGAGAGCCACTCCTACCCTCTTTCTAAGCCCTTTTACACTACCAGAGCTGTGTGTGAAGGGGCCTCTGGTTAATTGAGAATTGGACCCAAAGAAGCAGGAGACCAGTCCAAGCACAGAGAGACCCAGGCAGGAGGTGCAGAGCCTAGAGAAGAAAACTGGGAGAAACTTAGGGAGCAAGTGGGGAAGGAAGAAGAGAGGACAGTAGAGAGATGTTGGGCCTGAAAGTGAGGACAAGGAACCAGTAAGAGACAGGCAGTCAGTTAAGGGATTTGAAGGACAGGGTGATGGGAATGGGAGACTTCTTCAGCAGTGGCATTTTGGATAGGCAAAAAGGGAGGTGTGGGGAAGGAGGAAAGGAAGCTGTTATAGAATCAAGGGGAGAGATGAGCAGGCATGGGAGAGGGATTTCACTGTGAGCAGAGTAAGAAAATGGCCACATTTCAGGGATATTTAACAGGCTGAAGAGTCGGGGGGCAACAAGACTGAAAGTGGAAGGGGATGGAGAGGCTGGGAAAGAGGACAGCAGATTCCTCACTAGTGTTGGAAAAGGAGGTAGTGGGGAAGAATTAGGTTTGGTTGTGAAAAATCACATTTGGGGTGGGGGTTAGGGTTGGGACATCCAGGAGGACAGAGCTATAGATGCCCAACTAGTCAGGGAAGCAGAAGTCAGGCCTATCAGGTAGATTTAAGAATCATCTTCAGAGAGGTGGTGGTTGAAATCAGGAATACAGAGACATTTGCCAAGGAAGGGACTGAGGACTGAACCTTAAGGGACATGGTCATGTGGGAAATGACTGGCACTGCTGCAAGATGGGCCAAAGAAGCAGCTGTAAGAGGAGAAACAGGAGAGAGCTGCAGAAGCCCATAGAGCAGAAAGAGCTAAGGAGAAAAGGCTCAAGTGGGCTGGAAGCAGCAGATGGATCAAGAAGAAAAATAGATGAACACTTTGGAGTGAACTAGGTCATTCCTGACCTTAGTGAGTCAGGGCAGCTGTGGTGGAGTAGGGAGGGCAGAACTTGATGGGAGGGCGCTGTGGAGAAAAGGTTTATACAGTGTGAGTAGTTAACAGTCGGAAGAGCTTGGAGGCCATGGGAAGGAGGGCGAGGGGACAAGAATTAGATAAGCAGGTGACCACCACTCAAAATCCTAATCAAAGTTAATAGTGCTATTCCATGCCTGCTGCCTGAGTGGGAAGAATCTGCAAATGTACTAGGTGGGACAGAAATTCTTATAGTTTTACAATTGGAAATTTAGGAATAAATTGATTCTTTTGGAGAAAAAATTAAAACAAGCCTTTAAACAATTCATTAAAAGGGGACAGTTAAGTAGTAATTTCTAATTTACTAGAAATTGCAAATCTCTCCTCAACTCAGCATCATAATACGTGTTTGAACAGTGATACTCAAACTGCGGCTTGTGAACCGCAGGTGGTTCTTTAATGTGTCTCCTGCGGCTCTTTGCAGCACATGATATTAAAACACTGTGATTTAGGTATTAACCAATCTAAGTTTTTAACAAATCAGGATGCTTTTACTATGCTTTTAGCCAATTGTAGTTGATAAAATAATAATATTTGGTCAGTCATTTAGCTGTGAGAATAATATTTTATATACATACACACACACACACACATATACATGCACACACACACACACACACTATTGTGGCTCTTTTAGATTATGTTGATCACTGATTTGGCTCCTGAATAGGGTCACCATATTTCCTTATGCTGAATACGGGATATCTGGTAAAATTATTCATATTCAAGCAAGTTGAACGTCAATCAGAACTATGCAGTACAAACATTTAAATTATCAAATTGACTGAGCCCCTGTTAAAAAGAAATAATGCATACTTGGATTCTTTTTATTTACCTTCTTATCTTTAAGACTTTAGGGTTCAAACGGGGAAGGATGACACACACACACCCTACCTCCCCCCCACACACACACTGGGAGAGGCGACACACACACACTCCCATACACCTCTCTCACATGGGAGGAGGGGGGTGATGGACTGACCAGATTCTCCTTGCCTGGCGCTCTCTGCCCTCCATGCCTGACTGGGCCCTCAGTACGGACCCACCGCTCTTGGTACCTGGCGCCATGTCTTCCCAAGGCAACACATGGGGGATGGACGCAGGGTCACATGCCCTCCCTCTGCAGATTTCTGCCAGGGTTCACACCAGTATGGGGCCAGCAGCAGCCTTTCTGCACTGCGTGGGAGGGAAGGGATGGGAGCTGCTTTCAAGCCACAGGGGAGGGAAGGGATGACCTGGTAGTGTCTTTGCAGAGCTCATCTGCCCCCCTCCCCCCCACCACCACACACCCCCTTTCCCCCCTCCCCCCATGTGGCTGAAAGGAGCTTGTCCCTTCCCACATGCAGAGTGTCAAAAGGCAGCTAACACCTCCAGGTTGCTGCTAGCCACCGACATAACTCAGCCACCCCCAGCTACGGGGGGGGGGGGGGTTAGGCCCTAAGGATGCATTATGCAACAGGGCCCAGGGAACCTGACTGCAGGGGCTTCAGCAAACCTGGCCAGAGATGTGGCTCAGCAGCAAGGGTGCCTAGGGGACGGAGCAGCCCTGTGCTCCCTGGGGGCAGGACCCAGGATAGGAGGGGCAGATGAAGCAGGTGCTAAACCCCTCCCACAGGGGCTTCTGTGGTGTCTGCAGGTTTGGGGCATGAATAGGCTGGAATTCACTTTCCCCCCCAACTCCAGAGCTTAGCGGAGGGGAGGAGAGACTTCCCCGTGCCAGCTCTGTGTGGGGCTTTGGCCAGAGGGTCTTGGGCTTTCCTGGGGGGCCAGCCCAGCCAGAGGCAGTGGGGGAAGGAAGGAAGGAGCCTGCCGGCCAGGCTATCATGAGCTGAGAGCTCTGACCAGGGGCTGGTTCTCTACACAGTATTGGGAGCGGGACATGCTCTGCTGGGGGATATATGGAGGAGCAGCGGGGCTGGGGGTGAGGGCATGAAGGGGCAAGGCAGGGAGAGGACAGCGAGAGGAGGAGCACGTAAAGAACTGATGGATGGGCAGAAGAGGTGACATGTAACCGGCCGCCGCCTGGCGCCTGCAGTGCCATAAATCTGAGAAATCTCAGAAATCTGGCATCTGCCGGCCAGAAATGGGACAGGGGGCAGGGCCCTGCTGGCCAAGAGCTGGCACGCAGCGGAGGCTGCGCTGGCGGACCTGCTGGGGGGGGGGCCGACCGGCCCCTTGCACTGTATCTTCGGCCTGCCACCAGCCTTGCACACCTACCCCATCATTGGCCACTGGACCCCACAACTTACTGCCAGTGGGCGAGCAGCTAGGAAGCCGTGATCCGGCCAGCAGCAGGACCCGTCAGTACTGATGCGGGAAGGAAACAGAAAATATGGGACAATTTGCCCATTTAAAAAAAAAAGTTGGGACACCTGCAGGAGGGTTTAAATACGAGACTGTCCCTTTAAAAACAGGTTTCAGAACAGGATGTCTGGTCACCCTACTCCTGAAGCACTGAGATCTTAGAAGTATAGTATGTTAAACTTATAACAAATAATGTATCTTTCCTAGCAGGACATCTAGTGATTATTCAGGGTATTGCAACCTTGTTAATTAATACTGCAGGGTGCTGCAGACATGAACAATCCCCACTAGAAGGGAGCAAAATTTTCCAGACCAACCTTTTTTTCCTGAAAAAAAAAAAAAATAAAAAAATAAAAATGCAGATTCAGCAACGCCAAAGCATTTAACAAATTCATATTGATTTTGAAAACTTGTTCTGATTAATCTCCCCACCTCCCAAAATTCAGAAAACATCAAAATTAATCCTTTTGATTTGTCATTCCTGAATTTCCTTCAATTTTATTTTTAAAAATTCAAAAATGTTTAGAATATGAAATAAAACAAAAACATTGAGTTGAACCTAAAACATTTAAAACATTTTTTGTAACAGCCAGTGAGCCAAAAAAAAAAATCCATCTCTATCATTTGCACAACAATTATTAACAATTATTTCCTTTAGACTCAGCTGAGCCTTTCCAAAACCTGATGAAAATCAATTCATTTCATGATGCAAAAAGGAAGATTTTTGACATTCATAACATAGGGAACTAATGCGGAGTGTAGTCAAAACGAAAATGACCTCTTTTAGTTCCTGGTTCACTCTCCTGTCTGCATCACTGGGAAATTGAAATGGCAATAACACTAGCTTTTGCCACATCCCTTTCTCTCTTTTGTTCTGTCTCTGGAGGTTTTGAATATTTAGAAACAAAGTCATATTACTTAAACATTCAGGTCCCAGTCCTTCCTTTAGTGCATATGGTTCAACGGGAGTTAGGCATGCGAGATCTGCAGGAGGTGGCCCATAGATTCTAGAGGATTCAACATAGATGGAAGAAAAAAAAATGTGATCACTAGAGATTATGTGGATTCAAAATCCCCCCCCCCCCCGCTCATAGTATCAGATTACCTGGGTTAGGGATTATTGTTAAAAAAGACATAAAAAATTCTCACCACCAATCATCCAGTTACAAGTTACGAAGCTTTCATAAGAAACAAAATATTTGGTCCAAAGTTTGCAGAAGTGGCCAGTGATTCTGGATGCCTGACTTGAGACATCTGGGGTCTGATTCTTAGAAAGCAAGAGCACCCACAATCCCAGCTGAAGTCAATTAGAGCTGTCAGAGATCACCACCCTGGGAATATCTGGCTCATGGTGTCTCAAACTGGGCTTTCAAGTGTAACCCTTCTGCCAGGCCGAGTTGATAGCAGCAAGGGCCGGGTTCAGTATATAGGGGTTCCCTCTCAACAACGCAATGCAAAACCGGCTCAAGCCCCGACCCAGTGACCTGGGAAAATCTTACACACACCCCTGGGTGCCTCAAAGAGGCAATACTTCCCCTCTTGCAAGCACAGAGTCTCGGTGTAGCAGAAAATCTTTACTAACATGAGGTAAACGACATCAGCATTAAATTGGGAAAACACCACAACTAGGGTTCATAAACCAAATGATGAGCAAAGACCCACCCCAGCAAATTGGGCCATGTCCTTTCCCTTCGGTTCTTGAGTCCAGCAACCCAAAAATCACCCAAAGTTCCAAAAGTCCAACAACCCAAAAGTGCAGTCCCTAGTCAGTGCAGCCCAAGAGTTCAAAAGTTTATCTGCAGAGTTTTACCTCTTAGTCTGGATGGAAATGGGGGGGGGTGTTTAAGGGGCACCTCACGTGGTCTAAGGTCGACTGCCCTGCCTCTCTGTGGGGTTCTGCTGCAGCCTTCGCCGTGAGCCCCTCCGCTATGCTCCACCAGCTGTCCCATGAGCCACTCTGCTCTGCCAGCTGTCCCACGAGCCACTCCGCCAGCTGCTTTGCTCCACCAGCCATCCTTTGAGCCGCTCCAGCCATCCTGCAAACTGCTCTGCTCTGCCAGCTGCTTAGCAATATATCTTCAGGTCCCCCCACTACTTAACACAGCACTCAGTGATTTCAGCTCTTTGTGATTTCAGCTTGTAGTAGGGGAGCCTCAGTGCTGGTGCACCATTGGCCAAAAGTGAATTCAGCTCAGCAGCCTGTAACTAGACTCCTAAATGGAATCAAAATTAGCTCTGATAGTCCACAGTGGAGAGAGGAGGAGGTGCAATTGGTGTTTCAGGCCCTCAAAACAAGCACATACCACCAGGTAAAATGCCTGTCCCCAGCCTCTCTCAATTCACTGGGTTTTGGAACCCATGTCCCTTGTCTAGCGAGCGCTACTTAGTTGATGGCGAGTCCCTCCATCATAAAACAGTTCCACTGTCTTTGATTCACATAATCAGGGTAACAACACTTTATTCTTCCTGCCTCAATAATAGAGAAACTGACCACTTCTGCACATATAGCCTCCACGGTTTCTTGTCCAGAATAGTGCTATTTTCCATGCAGACAAGTGAATAACTGTGTTTTTTCCTGACTCAGAGTCACATCCTTTCCAACACAAGAAGACATCACCCAAATGGAAAAACAAAGCCTTACCAAACCAAAATACTATGCTTCCCACACAATTCTTCCCTTCGGAGAGAGGGTGAAAGACCAAACCATATGTAAACAGAGATTAGTCATGTTGCTTAGAGCATGACTGTCAGTGTTCAGTTACTATGGATTTGAGGGCAGTGTAAGAAACTTAATAGAATAGAATAAGCAACTGTGTTTGTTGGTGAAACTCTTCCAAATTTTGGCCTGCAGTAATTCATGAATATGTCCCAAAGTGGAGTGTTGCCATGAAATCTATATTTGCTATGGGGACATCGCTACCTTTTGCCATTTACCAGATGAACAAGTTGTCTCCAAAATAGCAGTTTTTCTCTGTGAAAGTTCACCCATCAACAATACATGGTTCCATAGTTCTGCAGCCCTTGTGACATGATCCGCAGTAAACAAACTCAATTTGCACGTAGCTAATACAGAGAACACCAAATAACAAAAATACACCAAAATCTGAACATGTCTTCCTCCCCTAGAAACGGAATGCAGTGCCACATCATTTAAAGAGCCAGAAGCCTCCTCTGGCAATTATAGCAATTAGATTAGGAAGGCCTAGAAATAACGTTTTGCATGATACCAGTGTTGCTAACATAAATTCCTCTCTCATAGTCAGGTCAGGAGATTTATCTCAATCAGAATGGGCCTGTCATGAGAAACTTCAACCCAAGGGAAACAAGAACACGCAGTGATTTCAACATACAGCTTGGTTAGCTATTCTGTTCTCCACTGACATTCAGGGAGCTTGGGATAGAAATAGTTGACTTAAGCCTGCAAGTTAGTTAGCAAAATAGTCATAGACATGTTCTTCACTGAACACTAACTATTAGTGGCAATAAGAGTTTATCACCCCTGTTCATGGAAAGGAGACTGTAACTGAGTGGAGAATGCAGCTGCCTGCCTGCTGAGAGGCACATAACTGGGGCTGAAGCTTTTGGAGTAGCTTCTGCCACAATTCAAGGTGTAGGTGCCCTGGCTGATAAGTGTAGAGATCACCTCTCTCTCATTCTTTATCTCAAATAAGATCAGCTGGGAAGTCCTTGCTTTGGAACCTAACAAAGAACATGCCAAGATGGCTGTGGCTTTTAAGCCCTACGTGGCAGGTGATGCAGAATTGTCCTTTCCCAGGAAGAGCCCCAGGGAGCAGAGGGACACTGTGGAACCACACAATAGGGAGTCAGAGGGGTAGCTGTGTTAGTCTGTATCAGCAAAAAAAACGAGGAGTCCTTAAATTTGTTAGTCTCTAAGGTGCCACAAGGACTCCTTGTTGTTTTTACAATAGGAAGTGTTTCTCATTTGCCCCCCCTGTGGTCTCACAGGCTGCTCACAGTTGGGACATTTCTGATCTGGCTTCCTGGCTCTCGCACTCTTCAGGACGCAACACAGGACCCATTCGTTGGGATTAGCCCGTGCCCAGCTGGTTTGGTCTCCAGTGTGTTGTGGGATTTTGTTTTCTGTTTTCACAAGGGAAGCCAGCACTAGAGAAAAGGGTTAATTCATGGAAATATTAATCATGAGAAGGTCCTCGGCTTAACAAAATAATTATCATGGAGTAATCTCCTGCCCCAGTTTTTACAACCCTGCGGGTTAACTGGATGGATCTCTCTTCTCTGCAGTATCTTCCTTTCCTAGCCCTTATACATCCTATCAGAGGAACTCTGAATAACATCGTTTTTTTGTTTGGTTTTTTTTGCAGTCACAAGGAAAAACACCTTCAGCCCTTATGTTGCTATTAGCAAAATCTGTGGGCGCTAAGGCAATACATTCTTGACCAAATCATGTGTATACTGCTTGCCTGGCTGCCTGGCACCATACAGGCCCTCTCTCTCTGCAACCAGTTGGGAGAAAAGGGCTCCCTCACTTTGTCAGCTGAAGGCTTGTTGAGCAGATCTGAGCTGCTGTGTCTCTCTCAGGCTTAGGAGGTTTTTCTCCTCATTAGCAGAAATTTGCTTTTATTGTTAGGCTTGCAGGATATGGAACCTGAAAGCTAAAGCAGCTTAATTCTACTTAAAAAGCCCCTGGGGAAGAGCCTGCGTGTGACGGTGAAAGCAGCGCACCAGAGATATTCATTGCTGAATGACAGTCGGCTTGTACTTTTTACTTGGTTATTTATTAAAGAGACCCTGCAGCCAAGTGAACAGACTTGCTCTCTCTCTCTTGCTCTCTGAGCATTTAAGCTGCTCTCATTTACATTTTGTGTTTGTTACGCTAGGCTGGCTTCCTTGATAAATATCTCCAGACGAATGTTGCCCATACAGAGCTCTTGTTCCTACATGATGGAAAGCATCCCACACCTTTTCACACAGAGGAACTGTAGGTGATACAGAAAGGCAGTGGCAATTTACTGATTTGAAAGGGATGGGGGTGGGGGAGAGAACCCCCTCCCCAGTGAATCTTATGCAATAGGGAATAGTTTTTTCTGGGTCACTTGTCATCCAACTGATTCAGAAGTTACTCAGGGGTATAGCGAGTTAGCTAAGAGTGTCCAAAAGAGGCAGATTCAGGCATACCCAGCCAGCGGCGGCTGAACGGGCTGCCCCATTGCTGGTAGAAGCTATTTAGAGGGTCTCATATTAACAAGCAACATGACTGGGAATGTTTGCACTAACATACCGCCCAACCCTGCTCCTGTGAAGCCAGTGAATACTTGTCATGTGTGTCTTTAAGACCAGGGCACCCCTATATTCCCAGCTTTGGCCAAGTTCCCCCTGTTCTGAGCCCCACCTTCTAGGGAATGACCCTGTCTGACACCACACAGCTCTGGCCCTGCAGAAAGGATGGCTTCCTGACCTACATGTCCCCTTAGTCATGTAATAGGGGTACGAGTAGCGCTTTCACTGGGGGGTGGGGGGAGGGCTTACTAAAGGCCTCAAGTGCACCAGATGGAACCCTCACTTTCCCTCCCAGGAGCAGGGAGCAGAGGTGTTTCTCCCACCCACTACTGGCCCAGGTCGGAAAGAAGCGAGTTCCTACTTCCCATTCAAACCCCTAGAGAACCCAAGCTCTCAACCTAGGAGTTGCAAACACCCTGTATTTCTTTATGGCTACATGGTTGAGGGTGTAAGGGGGGGCGGAAAGTCCCAAAGCCTTGTTGTTATTATTATTGTTGTAGCTGTTGGAACATGGGGTTACGGTACAGAAAGGACTAAGCCCACCAATGTAGGCTGAGGAATCTCTTGTGCTCCATTAGACCCTTACCAGACAAGTACGACTTTTTAGGGACCTCAGGATTGGTTAATTGCTCTTCCTCCTCATCCCAAAATCACCAAAGAAAAATAGCAATCCCCAGCATTCTGTACAGCCACCCATTATTTAAGGTGCTCCTTGCGCATAAAATCTTCAGCGCAATGACATTTGGGATGATGGGTTGCAGTTATTTTGCAGCATCAATGGAAATTTCATGCTGACTTGGATAAGGAACTAAGTGAGTCAGGCGAATGAGCTATTTTACTCTCTCCCTGACCTCAGTGCAAATGTACATAGGCCTTAACGCTTCTGGGGATAATTCGCTCTTAGATATTGACCGGTGTGTTTCGTAGGCTTTTTAGAAGTGAATTTAGGCTGAGATTGTTAGAAGAGCCTAGGGGACTTGAGCACTTTTGAAAATTGCAGCCTCAGGACTTGTACAAAACGCCAGCTCCAAGACTGAACTCCTGAATTTACCCATGCGTCGGGTAGAAATTCCCCACCCTGCTCCATCATTGTGCTCAGTACTCACACCCAGGGTACATGCTCACACACACTGCCTCAGCTTTGTCCCAGGATTAATCTTAGGGGCAAAATGATAGCTCATTTCTCTCCATTTTCTTTTGGTCCCTAGCCAACAGGTACCAACAGTGATTTGCAGTGTTGGTGATGTCCCCTAGAACAGTGATTCTCAACCAGGGCCCCAAGGCCCCCTCGGGGGCCGCGAGCAGGTTTCAGAAGATCCGCCAAGCAGGGTCAGCGTTAGACTTACTTGGGCCCAGGACAGAAACCTGAAGCCCCACCACATGGGTGTGAAGCCTGGGGTTCTAAGCCTCACCACCCAGGGCTGAAGCCGAAGCCTGAGCAATGTAGGTTTGTGGGGGGCCCTGTGGCATGGGCTTCCAGGAAATTGACCTGCTTGCTACCCCCTAACACTGGCCCTGGCTTTTATATGCAGAAAACCAGTTGTTGTGGCACAGGTAGACTGTGGAGTTTTTATAGCTAAGGCTAAGATTTTGTCATGGACATTTTTAGTAAAAGTCAATTTGATAGTCTCTAAGGTGCCACAAGTCCTCCTTTTCTTTTTGCGGATATAGACTAATGGCTGCTACTCTGAACCAGGTCACAGGCAATAATGAAAAATTCATGGAAGCCCGTGACATGTCCCTGACTTTTACTAAAAATATCCATTACAAAATGGGGAGCCTGGACAGCTGGAGATGGCCTGGGAGCTCCAGGGGCCACCTCCACTGGTGGCTCTGAGCTGCAGAGCTCCTCCTGCCACCCACATCAGCCTGGAGCTCTGCGGGTCCCCTCTGTTGCCTGTGGAGGCTGGGAGCAGTGGGGGTCCCCCCTGGCAACAGGGGACCTTGCAGCTCCCAGCCAGCGCTAGCTGAAGTCACAGAGGTCTTTGGAAGTCATGTGACCAAATCACAGCCCTAGTTATAGCATGCTGGCAGGGGCAGGGAATCTCAGAAAGAAAAAGGTTGAGAACCCCTGTACTAGAAAGTGGACTGAGGCAACCAACCAGCTGTAAGACGATAACACGCTTTCACTGCCTTTAACCTGAACTGGCCAGATCTTAGATGGGAGAGGAGTGAATGGGAGAAAGAGAGAGACAGAGACAGTTAGTTGCCAGAAAGGGTTAAGCTACAGAAAAAAGAGCTGAAGCTAGGAACAGTAAAAGGAAAGACAGACGGAAAATGCCAATAGAACATATTGAGCCAGTTACTCAGCTGGGCTAACACCTGGGCCAATTTACACCAGCTGAGGATCCAGCCCATAAAGTTATTTCATACTGTTATAGAAAGTTTGTTTGACATGACATTGATGGTTATTGGGTTTCATGCAGATATTGCCCCCCCCACCCCCGTGCTCTTCGTTGCCTCCAAGCCCATGACATTGATGGACACTTCTGCAGTGAATCTATATAGTTCATGAGCCCACTGGACCTTTAAACTTAATTAATCTGTTCCTGCTACTCCAGAGATGGGTGCAGCAAGCACTGAGCTGATGGAGGTGAAACAAAGGCCTTATACTAGGTTTCACCAGAGTGTGGCAGGCAAATCCTGTGCTTTTTCTTTTAGCTGGAAGCGTTTCTCTGGTCTGCAAACGCTGCAACTCAGGGCCCCTTTGCTATGCTTAATGCTGTTACCTCTCTCTGTTGAATGACCTTGGTTTTGTACCATTAAAAGTTAACATTTAACGCGTTACAGACAGTACCTGCGGTACCCCTTCTAAGTACAGGAGATGCTCTCATTAAGTCAAGTCCACGGTACAGTGTTTATGAATCTTTCTTTGAAACTTACCTTCCCTCCACTTTTAGCTTCATAGTCCTGTGTTTGTTAAAACGTTAAAAAAAAAGAGACAAAAATAAAAAAAAATCCATTGGCCAGCCTGATTCTGTTCTCATTTGTACCAGCATAATCCCATTGATTAAAGAAACAATACTTTGGCTCTATGCTATGGTGTGACTCCAGCTTTATAGTTTGTACAGTAGCTAGCACATGACTGGGGCCCCCGGACCCTGCTGTAATACAAACATTATATTATTACTCAGACACCCATATAAATGACACCAGAATCAGGCCTCTCTTGTTTTTCGGTGGTTTATTATAGTGTTGATATGAAAGAGATTCTGGCCTGATATTTAGTCTGCTAGATGTAGTCCTGAGGCCCATTAAAAAACCCAGCTCAGGTTTCTTTTATTTCCCAAAGGAAAGGGAAAAAGAATGGAGTGTAGAAAACCTCTCAGCGTTTACTGATTAACTTTTTATACCCATCCAAAGCTCATTTAATAGGCTGTGCGTCTGACAGTAGGCTGAAGTCAGTGGGGTTGCACTGTTAAAGCAGCATATTGCAGAGAAGAACAAGGCTCTCAAATGAGCCCCAATTCAGGAAGGTACTTAAGCACATGCCTAACTTTAAGCATATGTGCAGTCTCATTGATTTAAATTCAGTCTCTTTTGGTATAAGGTTTAAAAAATAGAACTTTGACTTTGAAAACTCTATGGACATTAGGCCAAAGGCATTTGACCTCCTTGTGTCTCAATCAACCCATCCAGAAAATGAGGGTGAAAAATCAACAGCACCTCATTAAAAAAAGAAATTGATACCGTGACTGATCTGAGCATCCCTTAGTAAATCAATTACCAAGTAAAATGGCTCTCAAGGAGCTGTTATGTCTATTGGGAAAAGACACCCACTTCAGAAACTGTCCACACATATATCTATGTATAAGTGACACATGGTAGTAGCCAGAAATGAGCTATTATCATTCCCTATCAATAAATAACACATGTGTACACTGTCAATCAAAAGCAGGAACTAAGGACAATGCACACGCTAGTGCTGAGAGGCTCAGGTAGACAGCAAAAGGTTTGGATTCACATCAAGGCTTTCCATCCAGCTGCCCGTCACGCTTGCTCTGCCTTCCTCCAACAGAAGTGGCCCTGGCCCAGTTTCACATCCTTGCCCACCCAGAGGGATCAGCTTGTTAATTCAGGTGTTCCTAGGCTTGCAAATGCTGCTCCTTCCAATGGCACTTCCCAGGATGCTAAGTACTTCCCTGGAACACACAGAGCTTCAGAAGGCATCTCCTGTACCTGGGAAATACAAGGAATGAGGAGAGAGCCCTGGGGACCTTTAAAATTAAAATATAACCACTAACAACAAGTTTTGGCCTTAACCCAAACCGACTGCATCCAGGGACGATAGAACCAATTCCAGAAAAAAGTCAGAAGTGGCTTAGTCCAAAGCAATTGTCCAAACCAAATCTGAACCCTAGGTTTGGTGATTTCATTCTAATGAAAAAGTCCTATAGAACTTAATAGACAAGGATAAGTTTTGTGCATCACCCTATAGATTATTTCCTGTAGAATTCCAAAGGATTTGTTCCTCTCTCTTTATTAAATAATACTGGTGACACCCTGGCCTCACTAAAGTCAATGGAAAACCTTCTATTGACTTCAACGGGGTTAGGATTTCAGGTTTTTTGAATAACTTCTATGGCACCCCATTGGTTTTATTGCTATTGAGATCTATAGGATATTTCCAGAAAGGGAAATAAGAGCTCACCCATCTCTTCTCATCATAGAATCATAGAACCACAGTGTTAGCAGGGACCACAAGGGTCATCTAGTCTAACCCCCTGTCAAGATGCAGGGTTTGTTGTGTCTAACCCATCCAACACAGTTGGCTATCTGGCCACTTTTTGAAACCTCCCAGTGAAGGAGATTTTTCCTATCTCCTTTCCTTTCCATAGCCAGTTATGATGAGGATAAAGTACAGTTTAAAGCTGGATTGAAATCATTTTACATAGAGCACTGCGCAATTGTTAGATGGTGATGACGTTGGGTCACTTCTCTCAATAGCAGTCTTGACTATGATTCAAGCAATTGACATTGGGAAATAGATGAAGCAGTTCTTAGCAAATAAAAATCAGCCCTTACTCAGAGCCAGCCCAAAACCTTGTCAAGATTCAGTCAAATGTAGAGAAGGACACATCCCCGTTCCCAGCCCAAACAGATCACCCTTCTCCTCCTG
Organism: Dermochelys coriacea; assembly: GCF_009764565.3. Lineage (NCBI taxonomy): Eukaryota > Metazoa > Chordata > Testudines > Dermochelyidae > Dermochelys > Dermochelys coriacea. The sequence goes on from NC_050073.1 coordinate 112,272,218, forward strand.
AGACCTGAAGGGCTCCTAACTCTCATCCATCCTATTCCCTTACCCATCCATAGCTTCCTCTACCTTTGGGAATTCCAGTGATAAATTATTAACCTAGTTATTGGTCATATGAATGGCTGTTTTATGGTTTCAATATTGTAAACTGCATTAACAAGTGTTTCTCTATGCAGTATGCCCACGCAACATGGCTCAGAGAGTACACTTACTGAGATGTAACCATAAACCTAGTAGGCAGATCTATATGCCCAATGGAAGAGGATGCCAACCTTGTAATATGTATTTATGGACTCAGTGCAGAACTAATGTAGTGCTGGATGATTAGAGATGCAGCCTCTCTGCATGGTGTTTCTTCCCCAATTTAGTTTAAATTAAAAAACCTGTCCCAGAACGAAAACAACAAACATCACATTTGTCTGTCATGTCCCTTATGGAAAAGTCCTAAAGAATTTAATAGGGATGAAACAGGCAGGGTTTTATTGACATAATTCTCAAAAAATACAGCACCAGAAAGACTGTCTCAGGCAGGGATGTGCGATTTGTACTGGTCATTCCCCAGTGCACTGGTCTTTGGAGAAAGTCTTGTGATGAACAGATGATTTTAAGGTCCAGGAAGCAGTTCAGGTCTTTGCTTTAATCATGCAAAGCTGTTATATAGAGCCCTAGAAGTGGGTGTGTTTCAGTGGTGGGTGAAGTGAATATCCTTGTTGCAAGGGATTCACTGGGAGAACTCTTAATTTGTGAGGTTATTGTTGAAAGTTGATTGGACTGATACAAAGGTATCCTAGGGAGGTGCTAGGTACAAATAGATAATATATATATTCTTTAAAAGGTGAATTACCTAAAATTCCAATACTTATATGATATAAATATTACACTACACACAGAATAATGCAATTAACTATTTACTTGTATTTGTCCAGGAGGAGCAAGAACATTTTGTGGGCTTTCTGTCAGCTAACCTGGGAAATTCCCATCACCAGCAGCCACTGGAAGCCCTGATTTCTTGTTCAGTGGAATATCCAGAGTTCATCACTAGAGGCACTATCTCTTCAAACACACTACAGACACAATAAGGCTCTGTGATCCAGACATCTATGGAACTACCCAGATTAGTTAGAAAATGTCTGGACACCAGAGTCCTTTGAACCAATTTAACAGCTTTGTGGCCAGATTCTTATTCTGTTACTTGTGTTGAATAGTACTTTACTCCATGAGGTGTCTTACTGAAGTCAATGGAATGTCTTGTGGAGTAAGATGCTTCTTGGCACGAGCAGGGCTATCAGAATCTGGTCCTTAATTTGGAAATGCTCTACACAAGTCAGATCTGTGGTATTACAGGTGAAGTCAATTGAGTTGTGCCAGTTTTCAGCTACTAAGGATCTACCTTCCTATTCACACCTTGCTTGGCTATTCAGTGTGATGTGCTTTTATAGCTGTATTAGTTCTAAATTTCAATTGCAAAGAAAAAAACACAAACAACTGGTCAATGTATCAATGGAAGAAAAATCAACCTTGAAAGGTCTAGAGTGTAACCTTTCCTATCCTTATTTATCAAGTTCAGATTCTTTGAACCAGCTATTTGCATATGTTAAAATCTATTTTCAGTTATTCATTACATAGGGCTAGTTTTTTTAATGAAATGTGACCTCAGGGCTCTATTAAAGTCTAATTAAAAATCAGTCAAAAGCCCCTCTTCCAGTGTTTGTGCCTGCAGCAGCATTTCCACTGTGGTATCAAAAGCGTAGCTCATTACTACTTAATTAAATTTTGACTCTAAAAGCTGCAAGTCCTCAGTGGATCTGCTGGAGTTTCAGAACCTTGTCTATGTAATGCTGGCTTGTTCATCTTTTGTTTGCAACACTCATGACAACGTGCAGAGTTCTGCAGGCTCCATGCTTCTGTCAATGGCACACTAGCTTTGATCGAGCTACCATGGTAAAAATCAGTGTAGTCAGGGCAGTGCGGGTGTTGGGATGGACTAGAGGCTCAAGTAGGTAGCTAGGGTCTCTGATGGCACTGCACTCTGGCTGGCTAGGCTGTCCCATGGGCTGTACCACTGCTGCTGCACTGCTATTTTTAGCACACTAGCTCAATCAAAGCTAGCATGGCTTTGTACACCCAAGCTGGAAATTACACCTCTCACTCCATTGTAGACATACCCTTAGAGTAGCCCCAATGATGCTCCAAATTGTGCCCGGGGATCATACCATCAGACAACTCAGGATAAAACTTATATACCTATAGACACCTTAGCTGGGAAAAGACTAAGCAGGGATAAATCTGCAAACACTTGCAGAATAACACAAAGAGGGATTGTTTAGGGTGTGATGGGATGAAAGCTAGGAAGAGACATTTAGGTTGCATGCTATGTAAAAGTGCCTGGCAGAGAGATCTACTCACTGCTGAACAACCTCCCAAAGGAATCCCCATCCTTTTGATCAAAGCACTAGAAAACATATAATGGAGGAAAAATCTTGCCGTGGCAGGAGGATGCACTGGTTAAGATAATAGTCTTGCCCTGCTCTAAATTAGGATTCTATATTTTTTGCTTTAGGTTGTTTTTGATGGAGAAGGAAAGTTATACCAAGACAGGGCAGCTTCGGACAATTCCACGTGCTATTTCTGCAACTGGATCTGTGCAGAGCCTGATCAGAGGGAGTCAGCCCACACCAATCCAGTTGCAGGATCAGGCCCTTAGTTCTTTTGTCTCTTCCTTTTTATCTACTTATGTCTCCCTTTTCTTCTTTCCACCATGACTCTGTCTGGCATGAAACAGAATATGACCCCTTCAGTACGTGCCTGGTGCAGCCCCACCTTAATCCATGTTCAGTGGCATGCATGCCAGGCTTTGGAACTATCAGGAGTAAGTTTCCAAGGAATTATTTTGTCATTTCATGCAAAATAAATGAACTCCGATAAGGATCTGCAATCTGCTTCCATAAAAATCTATAGCTACCATATCTTGTGTCTAAATATTTTCTCACACGGACACACAAGTAGCTCATTCTTCTCCATAAAAGCCGGAAAAGGCTGACGCGATCAGCTGTTCCAGCTAATGTCGGGGGAGGGAGGCCTTTTGCTCTTTCGTTATCAGCCGTCACCACGAAGTGCTGGGCAGGGAGGGCGCAGCATCAATGCAGGAAAAGGGTTTCATAGCTGGAAATAGTCTCGCAGGGGTTGCTCCAAAGGCTGGAATTCTTGGCAGAAGCCTTTCATCAGGGGCTCCCTGAGAGAGTTCTGCACTATGTTCTCAGCCTTTTGCTAACCCCTGCAACATTACCCATCTTACTGGAATGTTTCTAAAACTACCATGCTCCTGCCGAAAGGAATTCCAGAAAGAAAATGTCTGTCATTTAATATTAAATATCTGATAGAAACCATCCAACCTATTGCACACCAGGCATCTCGGACATTTTCTCTAGGTACCTACATGGCTCATGTTGCTCCAGGAACTAAAGTCTCCCATGCACTAGTTACACTTCTCACAAAACCTCATGAAGAGGGGGTGCATTATCCCCATTTTATGGATGGGGAACTAAGGCACAACAATATTAAGGGCCAGGTTTTCAAGAGAGCAGTGTGAATGGGGGGTGCTGAGCATTGGAAAACCTCCCTCCTTCAACAATTTGTCTAAGGCAGGACTAGAATCCACATCTCCAGAATCACAAGGCCACTCAGCTATTAGCTATGGAGAGCTGGTGCCAGCAAATCGACCCACTTTTATTTTTCTGTTACAAACTGTGGGATGTACAGATGGATGCACAACAGGCAGAGAAGGATGATGATTCCAGGCCTAAGAAAAGATTTCTACTCACCACATGTTAAATCTGCTGCGGAGGGAAAGATTGGAGGGGAGAGGGGCTTTTCTTTTAGTTATTGCATCTTAGCTCTTTAATAGAGATGGGCTTATCCTACTTGCCCACAATCTAAACATTGCACTTTGGGGAACCTGAAATCTGAATCCAGCTCTGCATTGTGCACTTGCAGTTCATCTCTGCTTCTGGAGCTCCACTGAGCCCAATTACAAGGAGGCAAACAGCTTGTCACAGAGCTAATGATATTATTCTAGAAACTCTGAACTTGTTAGGGGAAAGTAGCAGCTATCTCAATTTCAGATATATACAAAATACAGAAGAAAATTGCTAAATGGAACTACACAAAACTTCAGGAGCGGAGGTGGGGAAAATACTTGTGAGCTGCAAAAGAGGGTCTTACGAAAAAAGGTAGAAAGGCCCTAGATCAGCACAAGATAGTTAACATTGTCTTTTTTAATATTAGTAACATGACAAAAATGGAAAGTCTTCTTGCCTTGAAATTCTCTGGTTGCTGTTTTGTTTGCTCCTTATTAAGGAGTTAATAAACAAAACTGTTTGGGTTAATTTTATCATGTGTATTGCAAGTTGCTAAGTAACGTGGCTCCACTCTGCCTGAAGTCTGCATTGTGAGACAACTGAGGAAGGCATTAAAGTGCTATAAAATAAATGGAATGGATCACGTTATACTGTACCAAGCCACAGCTCAATGGTCAAGGTTTTTTTTAGTTGAGAGGTTACTGTTTAAAAAGGTGTCAGTTTGTGATTTACGGCAAAAAGTGGCCAGTAGCTTTGGTTTTTCTGAGGTCACAGGCAGTGGAAGCTAGCAAAAATCTAGTGGGATGAACCATGATGCGATTTCTGTCCAGGGAGAGTAGTCAGTACTTCTTGAGGAAGTCCGGGATCATTTGGAAAGGAGCAGATGCAACCTGGATGACCTTCAAAAAGGAGATTAAAACTACTTCTCCTACGGGGGATTGTCTGCAGGGTGGGAAAACGAGCCCCATGAATTGCATTGGTGTCACACCATAAGCAAGAAAAAGAGAATTCATAATTAGAAGTAGGTTGGGTCTGTTCAGATACACCTGGGACCCACTTGACTCATGGGATTGAAAGGAAGCCTAGAGGTAGTGGGGTCAAATATTATTACTATCTATCCTGCAGAAGTCCAGACTGGAACAGAACAAGGGTGAGGGGAGAAAGCAGAAAGGCCAGAGGGGAGGTGGTTGTAGTCAGGATGGGAGAGAAGCCAAGCTGGGACAAGGGTTTCAGCAGTACGGATGGTGAGGAAAGGATGGGTATCAAGTGATGAAAATGCATTACAATCAAACAGGGAGATGCTGTCTAGCTTACTAGATCTTGGAACCAAACCAGAGAGTTTGGCAAAGCATTAAAATAGACAGAAAGCCCAACTCATTTCAAAAATGATAGTATCATTTGTATATGAATGTAAATTGAGGATTATTGCTGCAGGCTGGTGAGAAGGCAGATACCGTGTGTTAGGTCAAATTTCATACCAAGAACAAGTGGCAAGGAGCAAGGAGCTAGTTTTGATGTGTGTGTGTGTGAGTGAGACAGAGACAGACAGACAGAGGTGAGAGTCACAAGTCGGCGCTCTTACAGTTTATACATTTTTTAGTGACATGCAAATTGGGTCCAGTCTTTGAAGAAACGCTGTGTTAGTTTTGTTATGTACTTTCTCTTTGAAAGGTGCTGTTGCTCCCGGTCAGAATCTCTCTAACTAAAGTCAATTCTTCGGACAGTTACTGCCTGGGAGCTAGGCACTGGTGTTTTGGGGCCGCGATCCCTGACAGAGAGGATTGCCTGCACACTTTTGATAACTATCTCTGTTCAAGGACTGGTGTACATAGTGCAAATAAACAAGTTACACCAGGAAAATATGCAGATTCTATGTCACCAATTTCTCCTCCAGTGGGAAACTGACCTCCAAGGCTTCAAAAACTGCTACTGCTCAAAAGACAGAAAATCATTAAATATTGTGAATGCTACTGAGCAACTCATGAAACAATTTCCCAAACATGAAAATTCCCTTTAAGTTCAGCGGATTTAAATCAGGGCTATAGCGTCTGAAATCAGGGCAGCCTGAGAAGAAACAAAATCCAAGCATAATATTCTTTCAGGAGATTTTTCAGAAGCAAATATCAGAGAAAGTGGACTTTTTGCAACTTCTCTTGTAAACTATTTTTTGGTTTCCCAAACTACTTTAATTTCAAAGACTTTTTCTCCTATAACTTCAAATGCTTTTTCCTCCTTAAGGGTGATTTACCTATTAACAAACCATTACAACAGCAAGGGCTGGATTAAGGCATATGCAGGGTAGGCTCAGTCTAGGGTCCCAACTCCTAGAGTTATGGGATTACATCAGTATTTTAGCTTTCATTAAAAATAAAGACCTTGTGGTTACAAAGAAAAGCTTGAAAACCTGAGCTAAGTGAAACAGATGCAGTAATGCCTGCTTAAATCTGCAGAGAGCCAAAAGCAAGATCTCCGAGAGGTGTGAACTGTGCCGTGCCTCTCAATGGGGTGTTAACTCCAAGATTCACTGCTCTGTGGGGCCCACCACCACCTCTTCAATAGAGTCCTGTGGGTGTAACAGGAGGGGAAGAGTGAAGTGGGCTCAGAACCCCATTCACTCACTGAGACACAACCCTACTGATGGGATAAGTACTGAGACACTTGCTCCTCATCACTCCAACTACTGCCCTTCCCTCTCCAGAGGGAAGAGTGGAACTCCTGCTGCTCCTTATGGGAAAGGACCCCTGCTTCCACACCTTGGGCCAAAAGGAGTCCCCATGCCACAGCCTCTGTCTGGGAAGGGAGAAGCCCCAGCACCGGCACTCAGTGGTAAGGTTGCCAACATTGTATTTCAAAAATAAGGGACTGTTTTCTTAGCACTCCGCCCCACCTGTTCTCCAGATATTATTATTATTATTATTATTATTAATAATAATAATAACAAGCAGTACTCACCTACATTTGCCACAGATATTTCTTGCTGCTCTCAGCAACTCCTAATCCTGTTGTACAGAGATGAAAAAATAAGGGACATCCCTTGTAATAAGGGATTGTTGGCAACCCTACTCAGTGGGGGCAGGGCTACATTCCCGGGTTGAAGCCACAAGAATGCCCTTTGTTGTAATGGGACTAGGGCACTGTAATGGGACTAGGGCACTGGGGGGAGGGATAGCTCAGTGATGTGAGCATTGGCCTGCTAAACCCAAGGTTGTGAGTTCAATCCTTGAGGGGGCCATTTAGGGATCTGGGGCAAAAATTGGGGATTCATCCTGCTTTGAGCAGGGGGTTGGACTAGATGACCTCTTGAGGTCCCTTCCAACCCTGATATTCTATGATTCTAATCACCTTAACCCAGCCCTGGTTAGGAGACCTGGCTTCTTTCTCAAGATGAAGAGAAACCTGTGCTGTGCATTAGGGATATCAGAAGAGTGTGCTCAGACACTGAGTGTCCCCAGTGGAAGTTTTCCCTCTCTGCTACTTTTCCCTACACCGTCTCTGTATTTCTTGTGCACTCTGTCCCACCTCTGCTCTCCCCTCTCCAATCCCACTAACTCCCCATCCTGTCTCATAAGACAAACATTATTGTGTTCATGTTTAAGTCAAACCTTTGAAGCCATGACATCCCAGAACAAGTTATCCTATCTCAGTTAAGCCCAGATCTCCAAAGAGATTTATGCTCCTAACTTCCATTATTTCAATGGAAGTTAAAGCTTAAATCAATCTGGGGATCTTGGGCTAAGTTCCAACCAACTCCCATTGATGGGTTGATCTACCAAAAGCAGGTGAAAAATCTGTTGATGTTTTCACAGCCTTTTGTCCAAGGTAGCTTGACCCTTGTTTCTCATATTCCACGAATTTCAGCCCTGTGCAGAGAGGCATCATAAAGCCTATGTACCACTTAACGTCCACTCAAAGTAGGGCTTGCATGGGACGTAAGTGACATCTGGGCCTCACGCCAGCCCTTTGTACAGGGGCAATTTTCATTAATTGAGAGGAAAGTTAATTTTGGAGAAATTAAGGAAACTGAATGTGGAAAACTATACTCTATTCAGAAAGGTTTAGGTTGATATGGCAACAAAAAGTTCTAAAAAGGGTGAAAAGCAAATAATATTCTGTAACTATATAAATAGTTGCATCAAGTTGTTATGGAAACCCAGTAAACTGGGTTAAGTCGGGCTACTTTCTCTCTTGCCAAGGCTTTCTGAAACAGCTCACAATATCACAACCTCATTACAATGAGATAAAGAAAAAGGGGGCATGGCAATAGAGAGTGCTGCTAAAAGATGAAGTTGGATTATATACGGATATTGTAATTCTATAGAAACCATGCCAAGGTAAAGATAAGAACTGCTATCAGTATGAACTGAGGGCAAGACCCTCACCCTCCACCTCCCAGTATATCAAGGAAAAAGACCAGAGAAGCTAATCTGGCTGGGGAAGTATTGCCCCAGTGCAGGCACTATAGAAGACAGCTGTAAATCTGCCTCCCAAAAGGGGAGTACTAGGGCAGGATGGTCACATTGCAGAGATTCTGGGCAGTGCTATGGCCATAGGGAGCCCAGGCCTATGTAAGTTATCCTTTACCCATCACTGTTGACAATGTTGAAATGCTAATAGTGATCTTGGGGGACCTAGCCTACCCATTGCTCCCTTGGCTCACGAAGCCATACACCAGCCACCTCGACAGCACCAAGGAAAGATTCAGCTACAGGCTCATCAGGTGCAGAATGAGAGTTGAATGTGCTTTTGGCAGATGAAGGGGCATTGTTTACTCACCAGATTGGACCTCAGTGAGAAAAACATCCCAATGGTTTTAGCTGCTTGCTGTGTCCTGCCTAATATTTGCAAAGCAAAGGAGGAAAAGTTGGTGCCAGGTAGAAGGCAGCAGTGAAGTGGCTGTCTGCTAGTTTTGTGCAGCCAGACATAAAGGCTATATGGCTCAGGGAGGCTTTGAAAGAGCACTTTAACAGTCAGACACAGTAACCCGATGTTGTGGACTGTGCTTTGCAGCCTTTGCCCAGCCCTGACGTTTTGGGGGCTGTTTGGAATTGTGTGGTGATTGGTGTACATATATGAATAGAACACTGTCTGTTAAAGCACCTATTAATTCTGCGGGGCTTGCTGCAACCTTTATAACTACACTGTTTTTGTCACCGATCCTATGAGTTCTGTCATCCTGTACAACAACAAGTAGTGGGTGCTTTCAGTGCATTCTGCAGCATGTGTTCTGAAGTAATAAAAATAGATAGATTTTTACTGTGTACCAAAACCAGTGCATAAAAATGACATGCAATTTAAAAATAAATGCAATAACTTCTGAAAGAGACTCTGATATGAATGAACAGAACAGAACTTAACAAGGGGAAAGTGGATACTTGTGTCCTCCTATGTTGGGGTCAGGCACCTTCAGTACATTTAAGCATTGTAATAAAAAACACATTCACATATTCAAGGTCCCTTCCCCTGCATCAGGCTCACCTGTGCTTGGTTGCTGGGAGTGACTAGACTGTGGTGGAGTCTCTTCTCAATATTTCCTGCTGACTCCAGGCAGTAACAAGTCTCGAATATGTAGCCAGCATGCTTGGCTGAGCCATTACACACAGCAAGAAAGAGTTGCCACATGAGGTGCAGTGCCAAGGTGGGCAATGAGGAAAAGGCATTTCAAAAATATGCAGGGTTGTTAAGGTGGGCGCTGGCAGAAGCAGCTTCTGGTCACAGTGAGCTCTGGGCGGTGGAGTTCATGATTGTAGCCAGAGTGGTCAGTGTTGGACATTGTGGGACAGCCACTGGAGGACTGTTAGGGTTGATATAGATCAGTGGTTCTCAACCTATTTCCCATTGTGGGCTGCATCCAATATTACCTGTATGGCCCTGAAGATGTCATATGGGCCTCAGCTCTGTGCTGATTGGGCTGCAAGCAGCCTGTGGGCCACAGGTTGAGAACCACTGATATAGATCATGCAGTGTCTACACTTGCACGGCGTTGACCTCTGAACATCAACCATAACTGTGCTCTGTTCGAGGAGGGGGCATTACGGCATCATAATGGGGCACGTACTGTATATCGCCAGGAGACAAATTTGAGTGTGGATGTATGGACAACTAGGTCGACGCAAAGTGAATTACGTCAACCTGTCTATGTAGAGTAAACTAGACCTGAACATCTAACTATAGACTTGTGCTAAGTTACAATATCTGAGACTGCTCATAGTTTTAGCTTCATTCTGCATTATAGCCCCTTGAATCTCCCTACATAGTTCCAAACACTACTTAGTATTCACATCCTACCAATATTAGTAACCTGTCTGCTTGTTCTCTGAGTTATCATTTATCCTAGCTACATATGGAAGATACAAAGCAATGATTATTTGTTGGGAGCAATGTGACATGTGGCTTTGCTCTGAGACATCAGGTCTTATCAAGTCTATAAAACACTATGGGTCTGCATATACCTCAATCGCAAGGGTATCCTTTGATATGGGCTGATTGCTTACTTATTTGGAAAGCAAATACCCTTGTAGCAGAGTAGTAGATTGAGTTGCAGTTACAGACTAGCTATATATACAGCAAATGTTTTTCACAATGCAGTCCCATGGAGGGAGCAAGGGTCAAGATTAAAAATGTAGTTTGCTTAGTTCTGAAACTGACATGCTAAATATGAATCAAAGGGGCCCATCCTTTGATGGGAACACAAAAAGGCTGCTGGGAGAATATCAAAGCAAAGTGGCGAATTACACTTTGGGCACCAATCTTTTTTCCTAATGATTTTCTAAGAGGAAATATACCTGGAACATCCAAGTCATATCTATAGGATACTTCTATTCTTTGGTTTAGAGAGAATGCTTTGACATCCAATTTTCAACCAAAGCCCATTTGTGAGACACACAAAAGCATCACTTGAATTAGCCTCCTCCTTGTGGGATGCACACTGTATTGTATTGTCAAATGGGCGATTTTTAGATCAGTGGGATTGTTCTCAATTCCAGTTCACATCCTTAGGAATTTTTTCTCTGTGGTTTCCTGTAATGAAATGCAACTTGATCTTTTTGGAAGGCTACCAGGCAGGTAAATTAGCTAGTCACATTGCTTTTGCTGCCCTGTTATTGTCGCTACATCTGCCTATGAAAATCATTCCAGCGATATAATTGTTTATGGTATGCACAGCTTGCTTATCTTTAGTTCCACTGATCTAGCTCCCTGGCACCCTATCACTCTCAACACAATCAAGATTAGAGTCAGATGGAATGAGGTTGTTGAAAGCTTTTCTTTTCATATTTTCAAAGATGTGATAGCAAAGGGAATTTTAAAAGGGCATTGTTAAGCTGATGTACAGTGGGTATTCAATCACGATAAAAAGCCCTCTGTCACATATTTGATTCACCTTTCTATGGCTTAACAGTCAGCATGCAGTGTTATGCCACAAGGGGTTACTGGAATGTGCTTTGTTCCCATGTATAAATAGATAGCTTTTAAATATGAGCATTCAAAAGTATGCAGAAGTGGACAGGATGTTAAGACCGAGAGCTCCTTTTCCTCTGGAGCCGTGCAAGAAAAGTTTCACACATAAAATCAGCAGAGTTTGGCTTTTTGCCTGTTTTGCAAGAAGTGTTGGCGGTGGCAGGGAATCTTCTTTCACCCTGGGAGCAAGTTTTTGCCTTCATCTCTTCTGCCACTAAAAACTGCCATTTGCTTTATGAAAGAATAAAAATGTCTCACAATGGTGAAGGGCGGAACCTGAAGGTCAAGGGATAAACTCTGCTCCCTTGCAAAACATTTCTGAAAGCTTAATCAGCTACTCTATGATCATGTCAGCACAGAGCTTCCCTGGACACGGAGAGTCGGTTCTGTACAAAAGTGACAATGCTGAGGTGAAAAATCAATCACTTTTTTGATGTTTGTTTAGGGAATACAATGGAAAATGAGCATATAATTTCTCACTTCTACGTTGCAGGTGGAGGAAAGAGGAGGGGGGAGGGTGCTTTTGTGGTGGGGCTAGTGATACTGGGTATGTCATTTAGCCTCAGCTCTGGGACTTTTAGACTGTAAATGTCTCAGGGGAGGGACCATCTCTCCCACTGTGTTTGTACAGTGCCTAACACAAGGAAAGCCTGGTCTGGTAAATAAATAATCAAAGGAAGACATGACAGAGACTCCATGAAGTCTGCTAGGGATTTTATATGGAAGGCACTCAGATACTACAGTGATAGATGGCAGTATAAAACTGAAAGACAATAACAATAATAATAGGGTAGGAGACTTGCAGTTGCCTCATAAGCAGACTGGAAGAGAATAAAAGACAAAACAACCAACAGTTAGGAAAAAAAAATAGCCCTGGTAAAGCCACTCCTCAATTAAGAACGATTGGAGGACAAAAGGAAAGAGAATGGTGGTGCAGGCATAATGAGACCAACAGCAAGAGCATTAAAGAGCTATAACTGAGGAATTGCTACGCTGGCTCTTGTTAGCCAGAATCAATGGTCTATGGACTCTCCCATGGAAAAATTCACAGGAGGGGGAAGTTGTGTGGAAAACATAACCATTCTCCCCTTCATGGGGAGTGGCCAGAGACCATGTGGAGAAAGCAGGAGGAATGGCTTTTAACTGCATGAAATCCAAGGGTCCCTAGGAACCTGCAGTTCCACCCCTATAGATGGCAGAGCATCTGCACAGAACACACACACCTCCATGCGGGTTGGGCTTCCCCTTCTCCGGACAGTATCTCTTACTGAAGAGCTGTGCTGATTTGGGTCTATTCCCCCCACGGGACCTGAATGCTATCTACCTCTGGGGTGGGAAAGGTGGGGGGGTCAAAGGAGCAGAGCTGATGTTACTGATCCACAACATGCATTCCACTGGCTTTTTGACCAGCATTTCTGCCAATTTTGGAATGGGGCCAGGAGAGAAAGGGCTTGAACAAAAGGATTAGTAAAAGAGATGGGTGAACTGGTTTGGATAAACTGTAGACTGACCTCAGTTATGACCCCAAACTCAATCTTCACCAGAGCCAACCATATCTGAAATATAAATAAGTATGATTATGCTTCTTTCTACAACTTTTCACGTTCACACATCTTGCTTTTCTGGGCTGGGCAACATCTGCATATTTCTGGCCTGATTTTAGAGCAGGAAGTAGCAGAAATGAGCAGAGAGATCATAGGCTTGCGAGAGATAATGCCCAAGGGTCTGACAATGTAAAAGCTAACTACCAGGTACGATACTTAATACTATGGATCTATCCATGGTAGAAAACAATATAACCAGTAGCAACTATGGAGACTACCAAGATCCATAAACAATTAGTTGCCCCTAACTTTCTTCCATTTTGAAAGATTCTACCAATCAGAGCTGTTCCCTATTTTTAAAATGAGGTATAAATCGCTAGAATCCATAACACATTTCAAAACTGAAACAACCTTAAGGGCATCCATAGGCTGATCTATTTGGTGCTGACCCAGACTGAACTTTGAGGTTTTGCAACATTTGACCTTGTTTTGAGGGCTACCTCACTGGAAGGCCAATGAAACGACAGTTCTTCAGATGTCATTTAGCTAAAGAAATCTCACACAAAACACCTTAAAAATGTACCCCTGAATCTCAGTGCACAATGCAGTGGTTCATCTTCAGTCTTTTCTAATCTCTTCATAAGGAGTGGGCTGTGTGGTGATTGGGAGATCTTAGTTGTTTAAAGCTAAGTTCCAAAAGAGACCTTTCCCTGTGTCTACACATCCTATATTTCCTTGTTTCACTGTAGTTTGAGCCTGCTCAGGCGTATTAACCAAAGGAAAGTTGATGGGTGAATTCACAGGACTTTGCACCTAAACAGGTTCAGACATTTTCAGTAATGTAACCTAGTGGAGACAACTGTAATATTTGTTGCCAGTCTTTCTTATATTACACACACACATGCGTGCACACACACACCCATGCATATTTTCAGTGTCAGATATTGTAACAATCAGCATTATATAAGCAGCATGTTCATTCAATAAATATTCTTACAAGTGAAGTAAGAGAAAAGTGTAGCCTCAAGTTCTTCTTTTGGGGCAGTACAGTTCCCCAACTTTGCCATGTCTCTTCTGTTCCTAGTGTTCCCTCCATCTCTTAACTTCATGTTCTTTCTGGTACCATTGTTTCTTCAGAATGCTCCCTGCAATCTCCTGCTGTTTTTATGCCCACTCACAATGTGCCTTATCTTAGGATTTCGTTTCTGCACTGAGCCCTTTATTGAACAGAATCTCAGCCAAGCAGCTTGTCATTACACAACAGCTGATTGTGAGTTGTCACAAAAATTGGGGGAATTGTTTTCTAGAGATCAGATCCATGAGCCTGACTCTTATTTTGCACCATGGTGGCTAAAAGGTCATTGTAAGTTCCTGGCAGATATGGGACCTTTTAGACATATTGCCATTTCCCCCCAGTGCTGGAAATGTTTTGCATAGTTTGCAGATGGGTTAGATGATTACCTAAAGCAATGCATGAGGGTAAGGAGTCTTGTAAATAATGAAACGGGAGACTAGTTGAAACTGGTCTCCTTTTTCACTTTGTTCAATGATATTTAAATATACACCCACACAAACTATGTTCACTCTGAGCAAAACAGTGTTCCCTACATATTACAGCAGGGAGGGAACTATCCTTCTATGAGGGCACCAGCCATTCCAGGAGAGTTCTCCATTTAAACATGTTTGGTTTTTTAAAAGTCTTCATGTATACAACATACAAAAGTCATCCGTACACTGGTGTGACGTTTGGCATGGGGCGGCAGCGGGGGCAAGGGGAACAGCTTGCCCCTCCCTGATCCTGGAGCTGCTGGGGGCTGGCTAGCATCAATTAGGGCAGCTGTAACTTGCAATCTGGTTGCTGTGGCCCCACAGATCTTGCAGCAGACAGTTGTCGAATGCTTGGCCAGGCCCCTTCTCCTGCCCCAGCATGCCCCCTTTCTGGCCACTGTGCTAATGCTGCCTGTGGGGCACACACAGGGACAGAGTAACCTATTGTGTGTCTGTGTGTCTGTCTGTCTGGTGCCAGGCTGACATAAGAAAGAGTGAAGAAGAAATGTAGAAGTAAAGCATGGTGATTAACGATAGATATTCCTAGTGGCTATCTCAAAACGGACATGTCTCAATAACAGGATATTAGTTTGATACATTAAGAACTTGCTAACACTACCAGCTTCATTGAAATTAACTGTCTATCATGCAGTTAACAATAAGGAAGCAATGAGACAAAACCTTGTTTCATTTCTTCCAATCATCAGCTTCCAATATGCAACACAATGAATCTGATGGGTTCTCATCACATAAATTAGGGCTTTATTCTCAGGCCACTTCTTAAGTCATAATTAAGTGATGGAGAAACCCAAAATCCATTAACTTGAGAGGGAAGGAGCTGACTTTCAGATGGGACAAGAGAATTGACTCTTGCTATTTAAACCACCTTGTCTGTAGAGGAAGAATAGGGTTTAGAGAAGGATAAGTGTCCAGTTTCTCTAGAGTAACAATTTCTATGTTCTTAGGCATTTCAGATGAAAGCTTCTTCTTCCTCCCCCTAAAAAGATGATCTGCTTTATATGCACTGCTTTCCTAATTAAGTGGTCAAGCCCAGCAACAACAATCTGAACAAGTTTCAGAGTAGCAGCCGTGTTAGTCTGCATTCGCAAAAAGAAAAGGAGTACCCGTCGCACCTTAGAGACTAACAAATTTATTAGAGCATAAGCTTTCGTGAGCTACAGCTCACTTCATCGGATGCATTTGGTGGCCAAATGCATCCGATGAAGTGAGCTGTAGCTCACGAAAGCTTATGCTCTAATAAATTTGTTAGTCTCTAAGGTGCGACGGGTACTCCTAATCTGAACAAGGAAACACATTTGTGAAGAAATATGTTTCGATAGATGATCTTGCCATGCATGTAGGTGTCCAATAGTTGTAAGTTGTAGGATTTGTATGCTCACCCTCTTTGTATCACTTCCACAAACTGAACTGAGTCCAAACCCATTGAGATGTATGGGAGTCTTTCCATTGACTGCAAGATGCATTGGATCAGGCTCACTATCTTGGATAACTTTACCTCAGATCCTTCATTCCAGCGGAATTGTTCTCAATGTAGGATTGGGGGAGGGGAGGAAATGGCTCCAAGCCATTCTGCTTCCCTGACCCTCAGACTGTGGGATCCTGGCATAATTTATAGCAGCCTCTGCTAGAGATCTTGAACCCTGGTTCTGCCCCATCTCAGCTCTAGCCATGCTCACTTCCCTTACATGACATACAAGCATCCCTAAAACACCCACAAGGGGAACAGGCACTGGGTTTTTAGTCCAATTTAACAAGTTTAAAGACTCCACAAGCTTGCTGTGGATTGATTAATTTGGACCAATATGCTTTGGGAGATGGCCACTATATTTCATCCATTTACTATACTATTGCAGTACCTAAATATAAACTGGGCTAGGTTTTTCCAAAGGCGCCCAAACAGATCTCTATTTGTGCATGAGCAATCACTAGCAAATGTGCGAGTGTGCGCGTGCACCCCCCCTTGCATTTACATAGCTTGCTTGCACTTAGTTTACACTTGCAAGTAAGGATTTACGTGCACAAACCTATCATTCACATGTACAGTGATGGAACACAAAATTTGGTTTGTGCAAAATCAGAAGCCATGAGTCTAAAATTTGACCCTCTGCCATTAAGGATGCTCAAAGGAAGTTGCCTTTGCTACAGGACCAATGGATTCTAATTTTCTATTTCCTGACAACTACACCACAGTCTTTGCGGGTATCTGCGATCTTCTCTTGCTTTCAATAGCTTTATATAATATTACTAGTCAGCTTTGGATAATATTACACTGGGTTCTTTTGAGCACTTGTAAGATGTTTGCACATCAGCCAAAATGAAACACTAAACCAATTAGGACAATAAGATGACAAACTGCTAGTATGCAATAGCCAAAAAGAGCTTTGAATAATATTTCATAAGTTTATTGAAAATGCATTTGATGCTATAGTTAGTCATAAGCAAAGTCACCAACAAAAGATAACTCACAACAAGGACTGGATTCTCCAGTCTGCTAAGTCAACTTTGGACATTAAGTGGCTGGAGATGGTGAGGGGAGAAGTCCACCTTCAAAGGTGAATTTGCCATTGGTGGAAAGCTGGCAGAGCCAGCTCTTCGACCGCCTATACCAGCACTCCCCTTAGCATAAGGAGATGGAGGTGGTGTGTGAGGGACGGGGAGGGAAGGGGCATGGCAGAGTGAACCCTACAGTACTGACATAAAATTAGAGCTTATACTTTGCCATTTCAACTTGTGCCAGGGCTGAGCTGCTCAGGGCAAGGGAGCACAACCAGCCCCATGACAGTCCCATCCGCTCACCGCATTTGAGCAGAGCCTAGGATGTTTCTGTCCTTTTGCAGAAAAGCAGTCCATTGCTTGGCTTTTAATGCTGAAGTGCGCAACATTAATAGCTGACATCCAGGGGTAACATTTAATATTGAAAGCATGTTCACAAATAGTAGAGTTGTACACACACCAACCATTTCTGCATGGTTGTTAAATTATCCCCTTACCCACAACAAGGAGAGTTTAGGGTACTCAGTTTTATTTATCTAATACTTATACAATTGGGCTGCTTGGTAATTTTTTGACAGAACAAACTCCTTTTGTTGAAATCAAAACGGTTTGATGGAATGTGCCAGATTTGACAAACATTTCAGCAAAAAAAGGTCCCAGGCCCAGGATGGACTTTTTTGATCAAAACACACACACAAAAGACAGTGCACAGCCCACAATAGCCCAGTCATTAGGGCACTTTTCTGGGATGTGGAAGATCTTGGTCTGAGTCCCAAATCAAGAAGATCAGGGACTTGAACCTGGGTATCTCACATCCCAGGCAAATACCATAACCACTAGGCTGTAGAGCACATTTGTCTCTGATACAATGAATATGTATTTATGCAAGAGTAGAACAGTTCCAATGGGCTAGACAAAGGGAGACAGCCCTAACTCAGGTCTCCCACATCCCAGGTGTGCGCCCTGTCCACCAGATATGCTCTCTCTCTCTCTCTCTCTCATTTTTTCCACCAAAAGACCTTGGGAAGGTCTCTGGTTCATCATGCTGTGGAACTGGAAAAGTTTCCAAGGAATGTTCGCAGTGTGGGAAAGCCTTTTGCCAGCCACTTCTATTACACAAGGCACTTGTCAACAGCCATCTATGGCCCACACAATGTCACCAACATAAGACACGAAGGACCAGATTTTCAAACATCTGTGAAAACACCTAGAAGTGTGTTCCTATCAGGGTTTTTCCTCATGCTGGTGTTGCATGCATGCAACTCCAGCAAAGGCAAGGTAGAACATGTCCTTTCATTGGGATGTCACAAGAAGAGGGTGGGCCACCTGGCTGGAAGTGATCCTAATGCGGCAGCGTACTTGCTCCAGAGAAGGAGCCCTAACTGTCTAAAAATGCTGCCTTCTCTCAACAAAAGTCCACCCCCTTCTCTGAAGGGTAAATCCCTTCTCTACCACAGCTTGTGAATTGATCCCCCTTGCACCTGCAGGGCAAGTCTGTCCTGATATATTTGATTTAGAGGGGGTGCAAGGGAACAGACTTATTTTGTTGCCCCCACCTCAAAAAAAAAAGTTCTGGAGATGGGAGAGTGCCCAGTTTCACTTGAATCCAAAGCCAGCGTTTTGACATTGAAGTGCTGCACAAACAAACTGAATGTAACTTGACATCCCATTAGGAAACTTGCTAATTGGCCAAAGAGCAATCCAAGTGAAAAATAGTGTCTGCATTTCAGATTGGAGGTACAATCTCTGAAGCCAATTAATGTGCAGGTACAGAGTGTCTCAACCTTGGTTTATTAGCCAAAGATCCAGGTTTTATAGCAGCTGGTGTTAGCCTGGGCAAGCCTGGACTTGCAGTCTGACCTTCCTGAGGTGTTTAATTGTGTGCTTGAGAGCAAGGTTTAAACAAGTCATTGAAGGCTGACAGATCACAGGTCTACTGCAGTACTCAGGATTCTGCATGAGATCTGAGGCTTTTGAATTGTATGAGAGTTGGCATCAGTGTACAACCATGAACACCTGAGTACAGAGCAGCCTCAGTCACCTGAAATTCCCTACTATCCAAAACAGGATCTTGTTCACCAATGCCTACTATGCATCATACATAGATACTCTGAATACAAAATGATGGGGTCTAACTTAGCTGTTACTACTCAAGAAAGAGATCTTGGAGTCGTGGATAGTTCTCTGAACACATCTGCTTGATTTGCAGCAGCAGTCAAAAAAAGCTAACAATGTTAGGAACCATTAGGAAAAGGATAGATAATAAGAAAATATCATAATGCTACTATATAAATCCACGGTACACCCACACCTTGACTACTGGTTCTGGTGCAGTTCTGGTTGCCCCATCTTGAAAAAGACATACAAGAACTGGAAAACGTACAGAGAAAGGCAACAAAAAATGGGAGTATGGAACAGTTCCCGTGTGAGGAGAAACTAACAAGACCAGAACTGTTCAGCTTAGAAAAGAGACAGCTGAGGTTGGATATGATAGGTAGAGTTCTATAAAATAATGTATAGTGTGGAGAAAGTGACTAAGGAAGTGTTATTCACCCTTTCACATAACACAAGAACTAGGGGTCACCCCAATTAAATTAATAGGCAGCAGGTTTAAAACAAACACAAGGAAGTACTTCGTCACACAATGCACAATCAACCTGTGGCACTTGTTGCCATGGGATATTGTGAAAGCCACAAGTATAACTGGGTTAAAAAAAGTTAGAATAGTTCATGGAGGATAGGTCTATCTGTGGCTATTAGGTCAGGGATGCAATTCCCTGTTTTAGGTGTCCCTAAACCTCTGACTACCAGAAGCTGGGAGTGGACAACAGAGGATGGATCACTTGATAATTACCCTGGTCTGTTCATTCCCTCTGAAGTGGCTGGTGCTGACCATAGTCAGAAGACAGGATACTGGGCCAGATGGACCATTGGTCTGACCCAGTATGGCAATTTTATGCTTATGTCACCACTGACCATATCTTCCAATCTCACCTATGTGCTGGTGTATATGAATGTCTGGTTCTGTAACTAACGCCGCAAAGTGAACATTCCCTAACGCACAAATCTCCCAACTGTAAGTGAGGGCTGGTATAAAACTGGTGTACATGAAGTGTTGTAGACCCTTATCCTCAAACTGGAGATATTATTGTAGATGGTTCCTAGTCATGTATAGTCATAGGCATAGTCATGTCCTGTGTTATGTGACACCCACATACTCACCTGCTATTCACAGTCTGCATTACAGGTAGCCCATGAAGGGAGAACTGTTTTCATGAGGCCTGGGCATAGAATCATAGGACTGGAAGGGACCTCAAGAAATCGTCTAGTCCAGTCCCCTGCATAAGACCATGCAGGTGTGCAGGGAGTAGACAAGGAATTGAAGAAGCCTCTGGCTATATGCTTGCCAGAACAGCTGGAAGGTGTCAGGGAGGGGGAAATAACCTGCACTAATTATAGAGCTCATCTCCAGGGAAAGTAGAGACCATATTGTACTTCTGAAGCAGCAAAGCTATGAGTTCCCCCTTATTCAGGTCTTATGGTAAAGCCATAAAAACCACAATGTAGCCCATTCAGCTCAACTGGAAACACTTCTCTCTCAGAAATGGTTTTGTTCTCATATCATCTTTAAAAAAAAATATTACCACATGTCCAAAAATCGGCCTACAACTTCTTGACACAAGTTAGCACACTTCAAACACTTTCCTTCTTGCCCTGTTCATTATATTGGAACTCCCAGTTGTCAGCTGTTCTTATGACTTGACAGGCCAATATAAGCAGCTTTTTGTCACTAGTTAGTAAAGCCAAGGTAATATTCCCAGGCAATGATAGATTAGTCAAATTTTGCTTTTCCCCCCTGTTTGCAAAGAGCCCTTGTATAAGTATTTTCCCCAGAAGAGTGAAATCCACCCCAATGGAGGGGAGCTAGAACAAGGCCTACGTGACATTTAAGTCCCAGTTAAACCCAGCCCTTGCTCTGTGGATGAATAAAGGGCTCCAGTCTCCAGGGCTATCAATGCAGCACCTTTCACCAACACCACATTCACTTTGACTCATTTCAGGGCAACAAACCATTACAAGAGATGAGTAGTTACTAAATTTATGACCTTTTTCTTAATGAACTGCCGTTACCGCTTTGCATGCTACATAAGTTGTCAATAGGAATGCAGGACATTGTGAACAAACAGGTTTACTTTAATCAGGAGCAGAAACCCAGGACAAACTTTTCAGTAATTAGACTATGCAAGCTGGGAGACTTCGGCAATTCTTCAGTTAAACAGCCTGTGAAAATCTCACTGCTCACAGCAACTTTGCAGGAAATGGATGTACACCCTGATTATCTGATTTGATTAGTTCTGTGTATCAGCAGAGGGCAGCAGCTCAACACTGATGCTTCCTCTACTGCAGGGATTTGCAACTTCTCTTGGTCTGAGAGCAGTTTTTCCTACTGGCCTCTGTAGTCATAGAAAGTCACAAGCAGGTTTTGGGTGACAA
This sequence comes from Dermochelys coriacea, assembly GCF_009764565.3. Lineage (NCBI taxonomy): Eukaryota > Metazoa > Chordata > Testudines > Dermochelyidae > Dermochelys > Dermochelys coriacea. The sequence continues at coordinate 112,293,624 of NC_050073.1, forward strand.
TGTCACATCAATCACATGTTCTTAAAACAAATCCAAACAGCCCTTTTAACAGGCTGGGAGTGTTTGGCTGAAACCCACACCCTGTTAACAAGTGACCATACAACTGGGGAATGGTAAGTGCATTTTGCTAACTCACTACAACAGGTTGCTTATTACCTCACCTTGATATAAGGGAGGTGGGAATGGCTGTCTATAGAGATAAAGAAGACAGAGGGTGTGGGCTGAGCAGTCATCAAAGAGGAACTCAAGGAGCAGCCAAACCTGGGGAGAAGGCTCAAGACTCAAAACTGTTTCATTTGGTGTTCCTTTTGAATGAAATTAACTCTGAACAGAGGGCCAGCACAAAATAGAACTTCAATAGACTTAAGTGGTCCATAGATCCCGTGTTGACCTTTCACAGGGGTGAGCTCCACTCTTTGGAAATAAAAGCAAACCCAAGGACAGTGTTAAGTTCTGATTCACGACAATGTGTGTGGACTTTTTCTGGAGCAGCCTGGGGAACCACTTGCTCACACCCCATGGATACCAAACAAATGATCCTGAAGACAAAGACTTAAAGAGCCCTTCCCAAAAGGGAAAGGCAAAGTGTGCAGAAAAAACAAGATGATCCTTCCCTACCAACATCAGCTGTCTCTTCAAACACACCTTGCCAAGACCTCAGGAAACCGACCATTTACCCCACCCTGAAAATATGTACAGTCAGGGGGAAGAGAGCTAAAACCAAAGCACACCAAGCTATATGGCAGTGAAATGGATGAAACCACATTTACATGATCAGATCCAGGTACGTGTAGTATTGTATATTGCCCACTTTCCTTAGAATAAAAAAAAGCACTCAAGTGGCAGTAATATGTTGAGAGCACTATGGGACACTTATTTACCATATCTATTTTGGCAAGCTTAAGTCTGCCATTTGCTATGTGAAAACTATACCACACAGTTGATCCCAGGATTTAGAGGTGGGGCAGGGTGTGTGTTTTTAAAAAAAATAAAAATAAAATAAAGCATGATGCAGTTGTATAAATGGTAGTAATTCAGAGCCATCCTCTGTTTTATAGTAGGTCAAAACTATACCACAATGGGAAGCCAAAAGCTGCAACTTTATTCAGGAGAGAGTCATGCAGATGTACAGACATCACATGTATTCAACTCCACCCCCTTAGCCAAAGGGTGGTTCTTTGATCCCAGACTAGTCTGTTCCATCTGCGAGTTTTACAGCTCTTGCTTCCTTGCTTGCTTCAAAGGCCCATCAGTAGCACTCTGACCCAGTACTGTGCTAGTAGCTTTGGTAAGTTGCCTATTTACCACAGGGGGGTGGAAAAACTATAATTATAAGTCACACTTACTTGGTATAATCTCCCCAGAACTGTTTTCTCTCTTCTATCTAATAGTGTTTTTAATCTTGTGACCAGATGGCAATCTGCATACTTGAGCTGTCAATGCTTGACCCTGATCAGCCCACACTGCCAGGCTCCACATCCCACTTATTAGATTTTCAAACAAGCACCTTTGTATTTTCTCCCATGCTGCTCCTCCTGCTTGGGAGGTAATCCCCATAAACACCCACCTTTGGATCCCTTGTTATACTCTCCGTTGCTGTGATGCCTACCTTGACAATGGTGAGGTTGCTGGCGTGCTGAGCCCACTGTATATCATGCTGACTAACAGAGTTTCATTGTTTCCTTGAAAAAAAGAAAAGTACTTGTGGCACCTTAGAGACTAACAAATTTATTTGAGCATAAGCTTTCGTGAGCTACAGCTCACTTCATCGGATGCATTCGGTGGAAAATATAGTGGGGAGATTTATATACACACACAGAGAACATGAAACAATGGGTTTTATCATACACACTGTAAAGAGAGTGATCACTTAAGATGAGCTATTACCAGCAGGAAGGAGGGGGGGAAGGAGGAAAACCTTTTGTGGTGATAATCAAGGTGGGCTATTTCCAGCAGTTAACAAGAATATCTGAGGAACAGTGGGGAGTGGGGTGGGGGGAGAAATAACATGGGGAAATAGTTTTACTTTATGTAATGACTCATCCACTCCCAGTCTCTATTCAAGCCTAAGTTAATTGTATCCAGTTTGCAAATTAATTCCAATTCAGCAGTCTCTCGTTGGAGTCTGTTCTGAAGTTTTTTTGTTGAAGGATAGCCATTCTCAGGTCTGTAATCGTGTGAGCGGAGAGATTGAAGTGTTCTCCGACTGGTTTTTGAATGTTATAATTCTTGACGTCTGATTTGTGTCCATTTATTTTCTTGTACTCCTTTGTCTATCTGCATCCATCTGTTGTCCCTTGCCTCATTCTTACATTGTAAGCTTTTTGGGGCAGGAATAGTTTTTTTATGCTGCCTCTGTGCAGCGCCTAGCACAATGGGGCCCTGGGCACTACGGTAATACAGATAATAAATAGTAATAACCATGACCAATAACGGTCTGTGAGGTCTTGGCCTTTGTTCCTCGCTATCCTAAGTGAACAAACAACATGGGAAGGGGAAGGTGATCATGCTACAGCATTTCCTGCCCCTTTCCCTCAGGGAAAGGCACTTCAACAGCTTTATCCGAACTTCAAACTAATGCATAGCAGCCTTAGCACTTCTGCACTAGTTTCCCTCTCCAGGCCTGTTCGGACCCAGATTTTCCATCTTCAGTCACTTGTGATACACGTAGAAATCCAGCATTATTTTTAACCTCAAAGGAGTCACCCACGATAGAGTTTCATTTAGAGTCCTAAGTAGCATTAGGCCAGGTCAGATTTTTTTTTTTTAAATACATACCCAGTCTGCTTTCTTCATTTCTGCCAGAGAATATCCCTCTCTCTCCTTGAGGCGCCAGTTTAAATTCCCATCAGAATTTATTAAAATTCTGGGAGGGGGAGGGATAGCTCAGTGGTTTGAGCTTTGGGAGGCTAAACCCAGGGTTGTGAGTTCAGTCCTTGAGGGGGCCATTTAGGGATATGGGGCAAAAATTGAGGATTGGTCCTGCTTTGAGCAGGGGGTTGGACTAGATGACTTCCTGAGGTCCCTTCCAACCATGAAAATCAGAGCTTCTGCAGCAGCTAGACACAAGGAGTATTCTCAATCTGGTTATTTGCAGGACCAGGACTAAAAATCTGGGTAAACAAACACCCGGGAAAAACGACATCACATGCAAAAATATCGTACTCACTGAAACTGCTCACATGTGTAATTTATAGTACTTAGCTCTTCTATGTCCCGATCTACAGCCTATTGAAGTTAATGGAGAGAGACTTTGGATTAGCCATTTTCATCCATTGACCTCAGAGCACTTTAAAAAGCAAAGGGGTATCATTTGCCCCATAATACAGAAAGAAAACAGAGGCAAAGTTGGTTGCCTGAGATCAGACAACAGATCAGGAGCAAAACTGGAAACAGAACCCAGGTCTCCCAAGTTCCAATCCAATGCCTTGCTCATTGGACTGCTACATCACCTCCCCACATTAGTGTTTGAGGGTTTGGGCCCAAAAGAGTACAAGATGTTCAAGGGCAGGGACAGTACCTTTACACTTCTGTGCAGCATTTAGGCACACCGTTGTTTGCTCTAGAAAGAAATACAATGTCAGACACCCTCTGATTAAGCACTCACCCAGTTTACTCTGCTCTGTGGAAAATGTATCCTGATGTATTTCCTAGCTGTGATTTATGCTCTTATTTGTAGGCATTTCCACAGCTCTCACTATGACAACATTTTGTTCCACCCAATTGTTGCACGTTCCATGCTCTACGAGATCTATTCAGTACCCCCTATCCCCATCCTTACCCCCAACTACTGAATTACTGAGCAAGGAATTATTGTTCTGTGCAGTCACAAAGGACATTGTCTGTCCTATGGATGAATCTGACATTAATTTGACATCAGATCTTTTGTTTCCTGAACTTGGACTAAGAGCCATAGTCTGCAGTTTTCTCTGCTACTCATTTAGAAATACTAGGTCTGTGCTGACACTAGTCGGTTTTGGGATATCTCACAGTATTTCACGCTGCCTGTATGGAACCATTGTATGGTAGTAGTAAAGATGGCAGTGAACCTGGTGTAGACAGGGCATTGATGTTTCACCACCATAGTGTAACTCTCCTTCGAGGGGATCTAAGTGACAATGGTGGAAACATCAGAGAACCTCAGTCCCCTGGGTACACTGTTGCTCCCACAAATTGAGCTGATTTAATAGCAGTCAAAGATGGGTAGATTTCCCTAAAATATCTGGTGTAGACAAGGTTTATGAAGAGAGTCAGTGTTTAGGGATGAAGAATTGCAAACCTGCATTCTAAGCACAAAGCCGTAGTGGAGTAGAGAGAGATTCCACACTAGATGGCCTAGAAATCTTTAGCTTTTAGACATCGTTCTTGAGCCAAGAGGTTGGAGGTGTGAATCTTTGTTTCCTTACATTTATACTGATGCAATCCTTGATAACATCATGTGGCTGGCTCAGCCAAGTGGCCAGGTGACCAGCTCCTGCAGTAACTAGCTCAAGAATGTTCTGAGAGCAGGCAGCAAACATAACTGTTCCAGCTACAGGGATTTCTTGTCTATTGAGCTGGAGACACTATTGTACATAAGGATTTAAACCCACGAGGTAGAGGGTTTTCAACCACTGTTTCCCAGCTGTTAATAATCCTGATGCAGTACCTGTAGGTGGCAGCAGAGGGAAATTAACAGCGTTAGCGAACCCAGTGCGAAATGTTTGTGCAGATTTGTCAGGGTGTTATTTCTCCTGAGACATCAATCACTTTTACTTTTTCTTCTAGTATTTGTTATGAACAAAATCAAGTGCTCAGGGATTAAGAGTCAAACATTAAAAGTCACTTGTTAAAGAAATAGAAGATATGACCCATATCGTCACACAGCAGTTCTTAATATCGATCAGATGTTATGAAAGGTAGGTGGCTACAGATAAGATAAGAATGCCACTGCAATAGATTATACTTTGATTGCAAACTCTTTGGGGGCAGCGATCATCTTTTTGTTGTATGAGAGTACAGCACCTGACATAACGGGGGTCTGGCCCCTCACTGGAGCCCCTATGCATTACTATAGTACAAATAACAAATAGCTTTGACTTATAGAGCTGTTAGTTGCCATTAGCCAAAATTATTTGCTAAGATTTTACAACATGTTCTATAACATTTGGACTTTTGATTTCAGGTGGGGGGAGTTAATACAGATGCATGAAACCCAGAGTCTTCCCACATATATATGGTGGGATCAGGCAATTGTATGACTCTACGTATGTCTGCACAACCCCCAGAAGTGAGCCTCTCAGACCCATTCAACAGATTTACAGTAGCAGGGCTGGGCTAGCATTCTAAAAATAGCTGTGTGGACATTGATGAAGCTGTGGATGGGGCTGGAGACTGAGCTCTGAAGCCAACCCCCTCCCCTGGGCTTCAGGGTCTGAGCTCCAGCCAGAGCTGTGACTGCAAAGTGCTGTCCACACAGCTATTTTTAGAGCATGAGCCTGAGTCCTGCTAGCCAAAGTCCATCAGTCCAGGCTGGGGCGCTTGTTTCCATAGGCTGCATAGACATAACCTACCAGGGCTGGAGTTTCAATGTAAAAGGATCAATATGCCTACAGTGAAAATATAATTTTTCTGTTTTCCTTCTATAGGGAGTGTTTGAGATGGAACACAAGGAACTTTCATCTGTTGAACTCACAGAGCTGCTATTTATGAGCATTGATTTCCTACTTCGAATGTCAGTCTTGACCCTTATGTCCCCAGCTAGCATTTTGCATAAACAAAAGAGCATTGCAAAGAAGTCAAAGCCGGATGTACCTACAGCAAATAAATCTCTTCCTTGCTGACAAACACAGAATGAATTGACCTCTTGCACGTCACGTCTGTCGTCTGATCAAAACTGCCAGTCACAGTTTTACCTCTAGAAGCCTGCTTGAGGCATAGGATAAGGGACATGAAAGTAACATCACTTACATCAAAACAGTGAAGGGCAGGATTTCCTCTACCACATTCATTACCTGTATCATATTGCAATGAAAGTTATAACTACAGCTGGGCAAATACCTGAAGATACGTTGTGTGACTATTGGCTGGAATTTTAATTAGCAAGTCAATAAAACAATCATAATTTTGCTTCAGCTGTGCTCAAGCCCCTTTTTGGGTGTTCACTTTCTGCAAATATTGTACTGGACGAGTGAGTTCACCAGGAGGTGTGTTTGTGGAAACAGTGAATTTTAAGTAGATGACAGGGAATATTTGCAGAAAGTGAATGCCATCAAACTCATGAATGAGAGCATTTGCAGCTGAAAACCTAATTCTAGGGATTTTACTCATCCAGTTGGAGGACAAGAACAATACCACATAACCTACACATGCAGTCAAAACTAGCCAACCTCCCTCAAGTTTCAGAGGCTGAATACCACAAGCAAACTCAACTAGGAGTCCTTGTGGCACCTTAGAGACTAACAAATTTATTTGGGCATAAGCTTTCATGGGCTAAAACCCACTTCATCAGATGCATGGAGTGAAAAATACAGTAGGCAGTATATATATTACAGCACATGAAAAGATGGGAGTTGCCTTACCAAGTGGGGGGTCAATGCTAATGAGGCCAATTCAATCAAGGTGGATGTGGCCTATTCTCAACAGTTGACAAGAAGGGGTAAATATCAACAAAGGGAACAAAACCTTTTTGTCGTGCTAATGAGGCCAATTCAAACAGGGTGGACGTCCCCCATTCCCAACAGAAGCAAACTGCTCGTGAAGAAGTGCCACACCAGAAATTACATTACACAGCAAACAACAGGAAATAAAAATAAGTGAAAACTATTCCTGCTCGCAAATTGCCCATGAGCCACGTATAGTGGCCATGTTCATAGGGTAGATGATTAATTATGAATCATTTACTCAGCTTTATGTATAAACTTATGGCACAATATCATGAACAGGTCCTTCGTAGTATGATTTTTGTCTTTTAGACACATTGGCCCATATCATTATAGTGACACCAGCTGATTTCAGTGGCAGCACACATTTATGCTAGCAGAGGTTCTGGCCCAGTAAGATTTTATTTTAGCCCTCCCCCCCAAAACACCCCAAACCAAACCCAGAGATTTTCAGATCCTAACGTCACAATATGGGATACAAAACAGTGTGAAGAGTTCTCAGATAGTGCTATGTAATCATTGTGCGTGGGTAGTTAGAAAGCTGCAATACATCTAAACACATTCCTTTTCAAAACAGTTGCTTTGGATGTAGATCAGTTGAGGTGGTGGAGCCCAGTGATAACATGACCTCTAGTTCCTTTGGTTCCATTTTACCAATGTCAATGCCATCCTGCATTGGTGCCTATCCAAATCACGGCTGTAACAAGGAAACAGCTGTGGCAAAAACTGTTTGAAAAGCAGCATCAGCCGCTGCTAGTATAAAGGTAGGTGCGGTGGGCCACACTTGCTGACTGAGGTCTGCCAGCAGAACCCAGCCTGCAGGCCTTTGGAAGCAGGAAGTTCTGTCCTAGAGCGGGGCACAGCAAAGCAAGGTATTTGCAACCCCTATTTTGCTGTGGAGCCCAGAGACGGCCAGTACAGATCATAGAATGCATGATGATGGCCCAGCCCCACACAAGACCCTAGGGAGATTTGCTGATTCAACAGGCATCCTTATGGATCCTCAGCCAATGTCTAAAGCCGCTCCCTGCCCCGGCCCCTCCATTGGTGATGCTGCCACCGTGCTGCTCCCAACGTGAGTCTCCATTGAGGCACAGTCGTCCCTATGGGCACAGGGAACAGGGTACTAAGTGATACTATTTTTAAAGCTGAAGTTGCATTAGACTCCCTAACAAGGTTTAAGATGGCAGGTTTACAGGGTTAGAAATAAAACTGTTAGGCTTGTGTGCCAATCCTATTTACATTCTCCAAGCCCCAATCCCATATACACTCTCCAAGCCCAGGTGTTACACCTCCATTGCCCCATTGAAACCATTGGGGTGATATAGGGTGTAGGCTAGTGCTGACTTTGGCCCTGGGATTGATGCACTGGAATGGGCATCTCCACATTTTTAGCCTCCAGGCTGCAAGAGAAATGGCACACTGGAAAGAAACCCAGGCTAAGGGTGACCAATGTGACAAGCGATTCCAGGTGCCTACTTGCGACACCTTAATGGAGCCTGATTTTCAGAGAGTGGATGCTCAGCACTTTCTGATGAATTAGGTCCCTTTATGAGGTCTCAGATTACGCACTCAATTGTTAAAGTCCCCCAAATCGCTCGTTACTTGCAAAAAGCTTGGTCATTGTGTTTTTGAAAGCAATGAAATTCTTACTATTAAAAGATTTTTATTACTCAGATAAGACACCTCAAAGACAATGGGTCAAGTTAATTCCTTGTGATCTCAGTGTATTTATGAATTTGGTTCATGCAATTTGACTCCTGGGCCTGTCAACTCTATAGAATCAGGTTATTCCATGTAAAATAACTATATGAAAGGCAGAGCAAGGCTGCAGCGTGTCAGTCCTGAATGGGATAATTATCTGGAGAATGAGTGTAGAAAAAGGTCACAGTTCTGAGTTTAACGGGAGCACTCAGTGCTCCTACATTAAAGATTTAAAAGAGGGGACTGCCATGCTTTCAAGTGCACAAGGGGATTGTAATGCGGAGCAGATATGTGTACCACATTGTCAGTGATTGCAATTCTAATGGAATATATTGTGAAATGTTTGTAACGATACATGCTTTTAACTTACTCAAATGCTAATTGGTCTCACTCCTTATGTCCTCTAGCCTCCGCTTGTACTTGTCTAGATGGGGAAAATGTAAAGGAATGACAAATACCTCCACCCTAATTCCAGTTCTGTTAGGTCATATACTGCTCCATTTTTATGGATTTTAAAAAAAATTCCTTCTACCATAGAGTAAGTTTGCCAAGCAATATAAACACAGTCCAAATGAAGAACCAGGAAGCACAATCGCCACTTAGCTCAGTCAAGTTTGGGGTTCATATGGAATTTCTCTGACAATCATTTATGCTGGGTAGTTGTTAGGAATGTTTCAGACTATCTATAGGAAAGTTGCTTGTTGTTTAAGGGCAGTAGTTTTTTGGAAGTGGGAGTTGTTTAGTTTAAGAAAAATAAAGAGAGCATGTTTCTCTGCTTTGTTACATCAGTACAGGACATGTGGAAAAGCTTCCGATTCATGCAATAGGAATTTCTTGTGTGGATGAATACAGAATGACTGTGAAGCATTTGCACAACATCATCCCTGTGCAATAGGGAAGTTCTATTATTCCATTTTTACAGACAGGGAACTGTAGCACAGAAAGATTAAGTAATTAAGCTTCCAACTGTTGGAGTTTGTTAAACTGAAGCGACATAAATTCACACTGAAAACACAATGCACATTTTTTGACAGTGAAGGTAAGTAACCACTGGAACAATTTACCAAGGGTCATGATGGGTTCTCCATCACTGGCAATTTTTAAATCAAGAATGAATGTTGTTCAAAGAGGTTATGCTCTACTTCCAACTGGAATTAATTGGGGAAGTTCTATGGCCTGTGTTATGCAGGAGGTCAGGCTACACGATCATGATTCTGGCCTTATCTATGAAAAAACTTGTTCAAGGTCACACAGGAAGTCTGGTACGGCAGGGAGTTGAACCCAGCCATTTTGTCTGGGTCTCAAATCAGTGCCTTAGAACTAAACTATCCTTCCTCTCAGCTGTGGTAGATATTCTGGAAGGAATGCAAGCAAGGGTGAAAGGGCATCACCTATGTTATGTCAGCAATTCTCTTATATTAGCAGGCTTCATCTTAGTATATATCATACCATGCTGGGCTGGGAATCAACTTCTTAGGAATTGTATTAGTGAATGTAAGTGCTTTTGGCTTGCTTAGAAGTTTACAGTGTGTACAATATGTTGGGGATTGTGTGGGAGTGGCGACCAGAGGCCTGGTAGCTGCTAGCTGAGTGTGCACAACCAAGGCTCTAGTCTCCTGTCCTTTGATCATCCTTCCCATGTGTGTTAACAAGGGGGCAGGGCTGACATAGGGAAAAAGGGCTCAAAAAGCCAGTCACTAAGTGATCAAGGGGAGGTAGGAAGCCAGGGGCAGCAAGGGAGTAGCAGGGAGAGAGCATGAGAGCAGCATGATTTGGGAAGGCCACAACGTCAGTGCCAACACTGCTCCTGGCTTCTCCTCTTGCACCTGTGTGCAGACAGAGAACCTGACCATGGATGCCTCTACCCAGATCCTGGTGTGTATTTCCAGAGATTGTACCCTGTATTTCCCCTGTCATAGAAAGTCAGACTGGAGAGATCAGCCAGTGTTAGAGATGCCTACTGGTAGAATCTTTGAGGAAGCAAGTGGCAGAGCTACAGGGGGAGGTGGCTAGGCTGAGGAGCATCCATGCACTTGAAGAATTCATTGAAATTATGCATGTTGAGGCCTCCAAGGTTGAGGCAGCAATCCAGCTGGAGAGGACTGCAGTAGCACCACAAAGGGAGGAGGAAATGGCTCCTTCACAGGGAGGAACCTGGCTGCTGATTACTTCTGGCAAGAGGCAGTGCTCCAACCATGCTCCCAATCCATCGGACATAGAGATTAAAAAAACAACAACAACCAATGTTATGTTGCCCTGGCAACAAGGGATGAGGGATCTTCCCCAAAAAGGTGGAGGAGGAGAAGCTCTGTACTCCGAAGGGTGGTGGTGGTTAGTGACTCCCTTCTAAGGGAGATGGAGGCATCCATCTGCCAAACTGACCTGGCTTCCCAGGAGGTGTGCTGCCTTCCCGGGGCCCGTATCCAAGACATTATGGAAGGATTGCCAAGCATCATCCAGTCTTCTGACTACAACCCCATGTTGCTTATCCACTGGGCACTAATTATAATGCAATATTTGACCCTGAGCAGATCAGAAGTGACATCAGGGCTCTGGGACAGAGGATGAAGGAATTGGGGGTGCAGGCGGTGTTCTCATCACTCCAGTCAAGAAAACAGGGAACAAGGAAACAACAATTTAAAAGTCTCAAAGTCAACAGGGCCTGAGAAATACATCCTAACATACTTAAGGAACAGGCTTAAGAGATCTCTGAACCGTTAACGATTATCTTTGAGAACTTGTGGAGGACAGGAGAGATCCCAGAGGACTAGAAAAGGGCAAGTATAGTAACTAGCTATAAAGAGGAAAATAAGGACAGCCCAGGGAATTATAGACCATTCAGCTTAACTTTGATATCTGGAAAAATAATGGAGCAAATAATCAAAATCAATTTGTAAGCACCTAGAAGATAAGGTGATTAGTAGAAGTCAACATGGATGTGTCAAGAAAAAATCATGTCAAACCAATCTAATATCCTCCTTTTACAGGGTAACAAGTCTTGTGGGTAAGGGGAGAACAGCAGATGTGACATATCTTTATTAAGGCTTTTGCTACTGTCTCTCATGACTTTCTCAGTCTAGAAGAACTTACTATGAGATGGGTGCACAACTGGTTGGAAAAGCATAATCAGACAGTAACTATCAATGGGTCAGTCAAGCTGCAAGGACATACTGAGTGGAGACACACAGGGAGCTGCCCTGGGTCTGGTTCTAGTCAATATCTTCATAAATGATTTTGAAAAATGGCAGAGAGAGTACACATATAAAGTGTGTGGATGATACCAAAATGTGAAGGGTGGCAAGCACTTTGGAGGACAGGATTAGAATTCAAAAATGATCTTGACAAACAGGCGAAGTGACATAAACAGAATGGAATTCAGTGAGGACAAATGCATGGTACTACACTTAGGAAGGAATAATCAATTGCAGAAATATAAAATGGGAAAGGACTGCCTAATAAGGAGCGCTGCAGAAAAGGACCTGTGGGTTATAGTGGATCACAAACTAAACATGAATCAACAGTATAACGCTGTTTTTTTTAAAAAAAAAAGCAAACATCTTTCTGGGATGTATTAGCAGGAGTGTTGTAAACCAGACACAAGAAGTAATTAGCTTACTCTACTCAGCACTGATAAGGCCTCAGGTAGATTACTATGTCCAGTTCTGAGCACCACATTTCAGGAAAGATGTGGACAAAAACTGGAGAAAGTCCAGAGGAGAGCAACAAAAATGATTAAAGTTCTAGAAAACATGACCTATGAGGAAAGATTTAAAAAAATTAGGTTTAGTCTGGAGAAGAGAAGACTGAAGGGGGACAGGATACCAGTCTTCAAGTACATAAAAGATTGTTATAAAGAAGATGATAAATTGTTCTCCTTATCCATTGAGGATAGGGCAAGAAGTAATGGGCTTAAATTGCAGCAAGGGAGATTTAGGTTTAAAAACTTCTTAACTGTAAGAGTAATTAAACACTGGAATAAATTGCCGAGGGAGGTTGTGGAATTTCCATCCCTGGTAGTTTTTAAGAACAGGTTAGACAAACACCACTCTGGGACGATCAAGATAATACTTAGTCCTGCCTCAGTGCAGGGGATAGGACTAGATAATCTATCGAGGTTCCTTCCAGTCCTATATTTCTATGAGAAGATGATGTACAATGTATTTGTAGTTTCCATCCCATCATTTCAGCCTTGGAGTCAGAGCTTACTGTCAGTTTTACTGTCTTTTCCAATGCAAACAACCTCTCAGCACAGACATTATCCACACTTCCTTATAAACTGGCTTCCAGTCTAAGAAATCTCTATGGAAAAATTATATCTCCCCCCCCCCAAAAGAAACATTTCACACAGTTCTATTTAAATAGGACATAAAACTCTTCACTCCGCAGTGGGGAGGCAGATAGAAAAGCAGCAAAAATATTTTTTTATTTTTTATTTAATTGGAACAGTTAAACAATAGGAAAACATTTGATACTGAACTTGTGGAAGATTCAAATGACTCCAGAAACAATGGCGATCCACAGAGCTATTAAAACCTTGACAGAATGGTCAGCTCTCTGCATCATCAAGAGCTTATTCTGAATGGCATTTGCTTTTGTTGTCTGTGGGTGACTGTGTCCTACTCTCCTGATTACATGGACTAGATTCTGCCCATCAGGTGCACAGGAAAACACGGTGGCATCTGTGTCAAAAAAACAGTCTCAAACTCAGAGGATAACGCAGCTTGAAAATATTGCAGATCTACAGAGAGAATGAAAAATAGCAAAAGGCTTCTAGGTGCAATGAATCGGCACCAGTGAGTAACTGCATTTCAGATTCAAATTGAGGCAGACTTCGAGTAATGTTGTGGTTTGAACCAAAGAGTTTACATGGCCCTACAAGCTGGAAACAAGCACTCCCTTCACACAATTCTTTGATTTCTTTATTTTTATAAAAAGGTAATTAGAATGCATTCAAGAGATGGAAACAGGCAGTGTCAAGAGAAATGAAGTGTGGATTGAAACCCCAAATACTCTCAATTCGTTAAGTCCATATTTGAGGCATGATTTATACTCAGATATGTATTGCCTAATTCAGATGCTTGTAGTGACAATTACATTAACCCCTTTGGCACTGGAGGCTAGGGTTTCCCAATACCAGCTCTAAATAGTTGCCAGTTGTAATGCAAATATGCAGTGGGGATAATCCATGTTTTTCTCTGAACTGTGCCAAGAAACTCCTCGTTTGTGAACAGTTGATCCAGCTGAATTTAGAAAAGCACCACACTCCTCGGAGGTTGAATTCTAGCACTTGCCAGATCGTTCAGTGGAGACAGAGTATACTTTTTAAGCAGGATATGTCTTGTTAGTTGGAAAAGCTTAAAAACCGACACTTCAGGGCATTTGGCTGCAGAAAACTTCCACTAAGGAAGCATAAAGGTTTCCTGAAATCATGTTACAAAAGGAGGTAAGAGCCCTAGAAATTACGGAGTTTTCTTGTTTTCTTAAATCCTAAACTGGTGCGGTACCTTCATAGGGATAAATGATTCCTTATTTACACAGTGCCTCTCTCCTTTAAGTATTTTATAGGGATGTAACATATGCAGAGCAATTGAAGTTCAGCCACCTCTGAGGGGGGGAGGCCACCAACCCAACTGGTGCAAAGCAGATCCACGTGCTGGAGAGGAAACTGTGAAATCTCATGTTCCTAAAGGCCCTGCTTAACTTCAAGGATATGCTTAAGTGCTTTGCTGAAACAGGGCCAGAGTGCAACAAGCTCGATGCACCTGATTCCATAGAGACTGTATGGCCTTGATTCAGAAGGAACAGGCCCTACATGAATATGAAGCCCTAGTGATTTGCCCATCTGCCTTTTCAGGGCCTCTTGTGTGCACCATGGCTGTCTTGTTTAGATGATAAGCACGACTGTCTAGTGTGCCTAGGATGTGTCTGTGATTAAGAAAAATAAAGATTTTCTCCTCCTCCGGTAGCTTCAGAGCATGTTGTAGAGAGTTTTGGGTATGAGACATTTTCTCACACCCCACAAATATTTCAGTATGTATAATTGCCTATTGTTCTCACTCCCCCCTAACCTATCTATTATTATTATTAAATTTGCATTGCCCAGAGGCCCCAAAGAGATAAAGATGTACAGCACCCAGCGCAATGACAAACACACTTAGACTGTGAGCTCCCTCAAAGCAGGGACCCAGCCAATAAGTAAATGATCTCGCTCACACACACAGTTTTGGGAAAACTTCTGTCCCCCACACCCCAAAACAGAATGATCTAAATTGCTTGAATGCAATACTCTGAATGAAGCTGTTGCTTTGAACATGTACAGACAGTGATTACCATAGCAACAGAAGCTATGTGTGAAAAGCCCTGGGAACAGTTCCTCCTCCCCCCATTCAGGTTTCTTTTCAGTTTTTTTTTTTAATAGGTGCCCATATCAATTCACTCCAAGAACCAAACACCTAGGGAGACACTTTCAAAGCAGGGAGCCAGATTAGCACAGCATGACACCAATTATCACACTGGCAAACTAGCTTTCTGGGTGCCCCACATGGAAAAAAATATATTCTCCAGTATCTAAGGAAAGTCTAATAAGGCAAATTAAAAGAAAGTGAATTGTGGGAGGGTTTGCTTCCTTCATTTAGGGCCTTAAAAAGAATATCCCAAATTCATACTGAGCAAATCCTGTACAGCACTATTTACTTGCCCAGTAGTTAAATCAACATAGGCGCAACAAAAATTAAATCAATTTAGCATCAGGTTGCTAACAGCTAGAACAGCACAAACTTATTTAGGTTAAGCAACCCCATAACAAGCAGCTCATTACAGCTAGTTACAATTAGTTTACTTAGAAAGCCAGTAAAACTTTCAAATCCCACCCCCTCTTGAAAACGGGCTCCATTACTGTGTGTGAAACGTTAAGACGGAGCAATTTTAATATTCTTGTAAACATAAAGGGTCATATTCCCAACAAGTGGCAGAGCCCTCCATTTGCTTCCTTGGAACTATGCAAGTTTCAACCAGTGAAGATCTGCCTCAGAGCTCTTTTCATTGACTTGACTTGTAGCCAAAGGACCACAGTAAAGGAAAAACATTTTATAGAGTGACAGCAGTCTGTTTCTTTTTTTCTTTGGAGTTTAGGATTTCAGGTATAACCAATTCTAACCCAAATTTGAGTTCATCTTATCACTCGTTTTTGAGAATCCAGATGTCTGCTAGTTTATTCATGAAAACATTTATCAATTTGAAAAGTTTCACCAACTGTAATGACAAATATTTGTTTTAAAATCTGTATTAGAAACTAGAGCTGGTCAAAAAATGTAAGAAGAAAAGGAGTACTTGTGGCACCCTGGAGACTAACAAATTTATTAGAGCATAAGCTTTCGTGAACTACAGCTCACTTCATCAGATGCATTTGGTGGAAAAAAATGTAAGGGTTCTCTCCACCTCCCTCTGAAAAATTAAATTTTGTCAAAAATTCTAAATTTGGAAAGGATAGATCTGATCGATCATTAAGTGTTTGATCCATTATTCACTATTGTTCTGTTTAATAGGTTACAGTCAAGCAACAAGGAAGCAGAAACACCATGTGACCTATTGCACACCATGAACAGTGAATGGCAGATAATAGCTTAAGCTTTGTCTACACTAGCACTTTTGTCAGTCAGGGGTGTGAAAAAAACAAAACAAACAACAACCCTTGACTGACATAAGTTTCACCAACAAAAACGCAGGTATGGACAGTGCTATGTTGGTGAGTGACACTCTCCCGCCAACATCACTACCGCTGCTCATTGGGGGGGGTTTAATTATGGCAGCAAGAGAGCTCTCTTCCTTCAGCATACAGCGACTATACAGGAGACCTTACGGTGGCACAGCTGCAGCAGTATAGCTGTGCCACTGTAAGGTCTGCAGTGTAGACACAGCCTAGGTGAACAGTTGCCAATCAATCAATAGGCAAAAATGTAATCACACCATTTGAAGACTTATTAAGATACATTTGCAGAAGTCTGGATCAGCCCCCAACCAAACCGCAAAAAAGGATTAAATTAATTGGATCGTTTATCTACTGTGAGTAATTCCATCAACTCCAATGCCCAGGCAAAAGTCTTGCTCACAAGTTTTGGAAGATGAAGATGTAAATATTAAACCATATCATTGTACTCTACCAGCCTTAGAAAAACTCCTCCCTCCCAGTGTGACTTTGTGAAGAACGTGTGGTTTAAAGACAGGTTTCAGAGTAGCAGCCGTGTTAGTCTGTATTCGCAAAAAGAAAAGGAGTACTTGTGGCACCTTAGAGACTAACAAATTTATTAGAGCATAAGCTTTCGTGAGCTACAGATCACTTCATCGGATGCATTTGGTGGAAAAAACAGAGGAGAGATTTATATACACACACACAGAGAACATGAAACAATGGGTTTATCATACACACTGTAAGGAGAGTGATCACTTAAGTCATTACACAAAGTAAAACTATTTCCCCATGGTATTTCTCCCTCCCACCCCACCCCCCACTGTTCCTCTGATATTCTTGTTAACTGCTGGAATTAGCCTACCTTGCTTGTCACCATGAAAAGTTTTCCTCCTTCCCCCCCCCTGCTGCTGGTGATGGCTTAAGTGATCACTCTCCTTACAGTGTGTATGATAAACCCATTGTTTCATGTTCTCTGTGTGTGTGTATATAAATCTCTCCTCTGTTTTTTCCACCAAATGCATCCGATGAAGTGAGCTGTAGCTCACGAAAGCTTATGCTCTAATAAATTTGTTAGTCTCTAAGGTGCCACAAGTACTCCTTTTCTTCATGTGGTTTAAAGATGCCTCAGAGGAACAGTTTAGATGTAGGGGAGTAGAATTAACAGCTACAATCTCAGGATAACGTGAAGAAGGACAGAACCATTATATAGAAGGCCAAGTTCTAGTTTTTGGGCAAGCGTGAAGGTATTAAAAAGACATTAACCATTTTTCAAGTAAATATAGGCTAGATTCTCAGCTGGTATAAATCAACATAGGTCCAGTGAAGTTGATGGAGTTATGCCAATTTGCACCATTTTTACTACTGTTTGTATTCCTTGTACTTTTTTTTATTGCTGTAGAACCCAGGATCCGCAATGGAGATCAAGACTGTATTGTAGTAGGTGGTGCATGCACACATAAGAAACAGCCCTGGCCCTGAAGAGATTACAGTTTAATAAACCAAACCAAGGGGTGGAGAGAGAGAATTATTATTTCCCCTATTTTACAGATGGGGAGCTGGAGCAGAGAGAGATGGTGTGTGACCATGAGCATGTACCTCAGTCTGTAGCAGAGCCAGGAGTTGAAGCCAGATCTCTTGAGTCCCAATCTGGTACCTTAATCATGAGACCATCCACCCAAAAAACCTCATAGTCATTTTTCAGAGTAGCAGCCGTGTAGCCACAAAAAGAACAGGAGTATTTGTGGCACCTTAGAGACCAACAAATTTATTAGAACATAAGCATTTGTGGGCTACAGCCCACTTCATCAGATGCATCGTCATTGACATAGTTGGCTGACAGTGACTCAGAACCAGAAAAGGCTTTTAGCTCTGATAATACAGAATGAAAACATGCATGTTACAAATTTACTGTTTTCTGGAAGGAAATATGGATGTGTTGGTAAATCTATAGGAGTGTTTCTCACACCATCATCTTTATAAATGTGCTTTGCAGCTTCTGTGCCTCATATCATTTTTTATACAAGATCACTAGGGTAATGAGGAGAAGTATTTCAGACACATTAAAAACGTTAAGAAAATTCATCAGGTGCAAAAATATAAACAGCAGGCTGCCAGAGGTATTACACAACACACAAGCAGGCAAACAATGAAAAGTGAGGTGCCAATATTCAGGTCAAATTGCCTTAGCTTGAAAATAGCTTAAAGGAGTGAATATTAATGAAACAGTATTTTTTTTAAACTAATGAATGCTACTTTTCTCTAAGCTTCACTGTGTGCCGTGGTATGGGTGAATGCTAACCCTGCTATCTTATTCATTACCCCCTAGGTTCTAATTAATCCTTATTCTGCTTCCTGAGAAAGTCATGTTTCCCGTTAGCCCCGGGCCCTCAAATTCCCTCTGTCCCATTCTCTCTCTGGCTCACTTTTACCTTTCACATTTACCTTTGTCATAGCTGGAGAACTTTTACAGATACCCTCAAACAAACCCTCAAATCTCTCTCATGCCAGCTGTTTTCTTTTTAAAACCAGAGAAATCTTCTCTAAAAAAAATTCATAATTACAATCCATTTGTAATAATTGCCTAAATTAGAATACAATAATAAATTATTCAAACCAAAGCTTTTTTGAGAAAGGACTGTACTATGTTTGCCTAGCATCTAGCACAATGTAGGCCTTGATTCATGACTAGATCCCCTAGGCACCACTGCATTACAAATAAAATAAAAAATCTGGATCTAATTATTCATGTAATTAACATTATTTTTGCATTGGAGCAACATCTCTTCAAATCTAGTTTGTTTATTTTTAATGCAACTAAATCAATGTGCTGTTTTTTAACCTGACTATGGGTATGTCTACCCTAGAAACACTACCACAGCGCATCTGCAGCTGTGCCTCTGTAGCACAGAAGCTAACTACAGTGATGGAAAGGGTTCTTCCCTTGCTGCAGTAAATCCATATTTCTGAGAGTGAGGTGGCAACTAGGTTGACGGAAGAACCTACCAATGGTTACACTGGGGCTTAGACTGGCTTAATTACATCTTCAGGGGAGCACATTTTTCACACCCTGAGCAACACAGCTAGGTCCGCTAACTTTGTAGTTTAGACATGTCCTATTAAGGCTCTGATTCTGCAAACCTTTATTTAAGATATGATCCTGTTAATCTATGTTTAGCCCTCACATATGCTTGCTTTCTGTGAACATTCAAACCACTGAGATCTATGGATAAAAATGTTTGTGGAAAGGGAATTTTAAGTTGCTCCATATACATTTATGGAAAATAATTTAAAATTGGTGAACACAAGAGTGTTCACATTTGAAGCACAGGCTGTTGCAACTCAAATTTTGAATATTCATAAACAACCCATAATGTGAGATTTGAGATCTTTGTCAAAGAAATTCAGACAATTAATTTGAGGAAACAAATATTCCCTCATCAGAAAAAGTAGTTCCATTAGTTCCAAATTCACTGCAAAATTATCCACACTACTTGTAATATGAATAATACTTGTAAGGAGTGCTTTCAGGAAATCACATCCCTGTTAAAGCCATCCCTATTCATGTGTTTAAATCCAACTGAAGTCAAGAAGACACAACAAGCACATGCTTAACTTTAAGCAAGGAAACTAAGTACATCTTTAATTGGGACCCAAGTAAGGTTTCCATGTGTCTTTTCAAGAATAAGAAGTGATTATATGCGAGACCAGTAATTTCATAAATGATCAGCAATACAGTAATGATACAGTGTGTGGTATGCTTTTAAGTGAAGTCAGGCAACCATAGAGGAAATACTGGTAACACGCATTGCTGTAGTAAGGAGTTTCACAGCATACCGGACATTGTGCTGAATCTCAGCACCTCCTCAGGATCCAAGGATGCTACTTACAGTAACATTTCATAGGGCCACTTGTTCACTATTTCATTCCCAACTTGCTTTGCCCAATCACATTTTATTTCTTTAAAGCAACAAGAGTGACTGGAAGACTATGGGCAGTGAGCAGGGTCTTGTAGTGATGCAAAATACAATATTTATCATTGTTTAGGCATTTGTGAGATGAAGAAAATAGAGTTGTTGTCTACTGTGTTTATTCTGGCTGAGATTTCCAAAGCAGCCTGTGGGTGCAGGGTGCCCAATGCCCACTGAAACTCACCTAGCTCCATAAAGCTCCTTGAAAATTTCCATCTTCAGCAGTGTATCCTAGCAAGTTCTCTCTCTACAGGCCTGATCCAAAGGCCATGGACATCAATGGGTTCTGGATCAGACCCTCTAGGAACATTACTAGAAATAGAAAGCCATCTAGAACAATCAAATCTAAACTGACACGTCATCAGTACCACTGAGAGACTCCCTAGCTTACAAAGGATTGAGACCTTCCCTATCATCTCATCCTATTAGAAAAACCCACCATCCTCCCCTTCCCTAGATAGCTGGGGAGAGGATGAGGTGAAGAGTTAACATCCGGGGGATGTCTAGGGCTCAGTCCTGCAAGATGCTGAACACAAGGGCTCGGATACAGAAAATCACGTCTGCATGTGATTTTGGCCTTAAAAAAAAAAGCTATAAATAATCTTCTGGATTTGGTCTGACCCAAAGGACCTGAGTGATTTCAGGGCATTTTCATTCATTCCACAGGTTCTTGGAGAATTTGGGGATCAACAGCATCAAAAGCCTTGTAGGCGTGTGGTTACACTATCCTTGTTCGTGGAGAGGAGAAGGTTGGTCATCCATCAGAGCAGCAAGTGTTGTCTCTGGGCATTGCCCTGAAGCCTGACAGAGGGATGCAGGAAACGGGTACCTGAGAAGCAGCGTCGGAGGCTAGTGTGTTGCTTACTTCACAATTAGCTCACTTAAGAGAGGTGAAAGTGAGTGGTAGTTTGACCCATACTGCAGAAACCATTGCTCAGCAGCAGAGATCTTGCAGATTGTTGAACTCTGAAAGGTTCCCCCTTATTAAGAGAAGAGTTTATTACCCAGGCTGGTAGGGAGTATCAGGTGTTCTTTATGCTCTCTTAATATCTTGGATGGACAGGGGCAATGTCTGTGGGGTAGCACCGAGGACCCTCAATGTTTCCAGGACTACTTTGGGGGTTGGACTAGATAACCTCCTGAGGTCCCTTCCAACCCTGATATTCTATGATTCTACTTTGGAGAATGAACAGAAGAAACCCAAGCAAGACAATGGAATCTGATTATCATTGCTGCCATGGCAAGGAACAAAGAGGAACATGATTCTGTGCTACCAGCCTAAGGCAGATTAAAAGGTTAAAATTAAAGAGGCAAATCAGATGCATTATATACAGTGGAATTACTACTTTACACCATTGTGATTTGATTTCCTCAAGAGAAACAGACAATGAAAGGCAGGAAGGGAGATCATAAATCTGAAATTAGACAAGGGGATAACAGCTCAGCTGAATGTGACATTTTAGATACTTTAACTGATTGCAATTTGGAAAATAACCCACCCTAACCCTACACATTAAATGCTCAATATGAATTATGAATTAAAAAGTGGACTTTTATAGGAATTTGCTTACAAACATATGATCAACTACCTACCCTTCCCCTTCCCCTGACTCCCCGCCCATTCATATAATATCTGTAGTGAATAGTAGCTAGCACCAGTTATACTGGACCCTGGCAAGCTTCAGTGTCTTTCCCCATGAAATGGAGTGGAGTTGATCCATATTCCCCCCTCCACCCCAAGATCTGTTCATCTGTGAAACCCTCCTCTCCCCATCATGGGTAGAGAGATAGAAGCCTTTTCCAGGCTAGACACTCAAGTCCCACAGAGTCTCTGGCTAGCCTTGCTTTATAGTAACAGGAAAACAAACAAACAAAATTATCAATTATTTGTATTTCAGCAGTACTGAGAAACCCCCACTGAGATCAGGGCACCATTGTGCTAGGAATACATCTAGTCAGAGAAAGTCCCTGCCTCACAGAGCTTCTAAACAGACAAGGCAGACAATGAGTGGAGAAATTGTCCCTATTTTATAGCTTGGGAATGGATACAGAGAGATTAGATAATTTGACCAAGGTCATACAGGCAGTCTGTGGCAAAACCAGAAGTTGAACTCAGCTCTCCGGAGTCCCAAACCCTTAACAACTAGGCCATCCATCCTTTGATTTAACAAACTAAACTTGAGTGTAGTTTGGAAATTAGAAATTTTAACATTTCCAGTTTAAAAAATGAAATGGTTAATTTGGGACCCAGATAAGTTCTTGTAAATGCAGAAATGATTCAAATAAAATGTGGAAGTATTTAGGAAAACAGATCAACAATTAGTATACAAACTGGCACTTATGTAAGTGTACTACCCCTTGTTTCTTTAGAATCACTCCTAAAAAGTTATTTTCAACATGTCTGCATTCCTGTTACCATGGCATTTCCCTTTAGCAACATTTGAAATGCAGTCATTGGTGTTAATTGGTTGCCAATGTCTTGAGAGTGTGATGCACTGCTTTGGCTTCAGTATGGCCAACAAACACTTCTGAAGCTGGGCTGCTAAGCAGAGATGAGTGGGTCCCAAATATTTTGATAGGTACAGCCCACTACAACATCAAAATAGGAAGCCCAGCTACCCACAGATATCCGTGCCTCCAGCTATAATCTTGATCTGTGTCCAACCAGCAGCCTACAGGAGTGAAATGCTGGATATAAAATTTCTCCTTCGCTTCCTCTTTTCTCCACCCCAACCAAAGCTTCCATGACTACTTCTACAGGCACCCGTCGCTGCAGCATTATTATAATGTACCCATGTATCACAAGCATCTGGGTGTATTTTACCTGGCTTAGGTTAAAATTCAAACACCCGGAGATGAAGAAAACCTTGCCAGTAAGATGAATGTCCAGAGACTACAGTTAGCAAGACAGCCTGGAAAAAAAGAGGTACATAGAATGCCATTTTCTGAGCATGACCAGGCTCAGGATTCGATGCATTTGTGTTGGGTGTGAATTCAAAAGCAGAAGGCCTGCTACTGGAATATCCTCCCTCTGACTCCTGAAAGCCCTACCCACACTGGGGACAATTCATTCACATGTTGCTACTGAAGGCAAGTCAGAAATGGGGAGGCAGGCTGGTGAGATGTGCTGTAGGCCATTTGGGGCTCAGTAGATAGCAATCTGCCCCTCGCATTCTGCCCCGAAGTTGGCAGGCAGTCAGCACAGACTGTGGCGCACCAGTGCAATATGCTGTTACTGGTCCAGCTCTCTCAGAAGATGGGAACTAATTGAAACTGCCAGCTCAGGGCTGGGTCTAAATGATGCAATCTTGCCCCACACAATTGCAATTTCAACTTCTCTCTCTGAAGATGCTTCCTTTCTCACGTGATCTTGCCAGCAAATGCTTTCTTGATATTCAAACTCAATTATCTTGCTTCCATCTTCCTCTCCACTGGCCACAGAACCATGCTGAAAAACTGCGTAAACATAGATCAAACAGTTGCAGCCAGTTGAACATAAGAACGGCCATACTGGGCCAGGCTTTGGCAGTGGCCAGTGCCTGATGCTTCAGAGGGAATGAACAGAACAGGGCAACTATCAAGTGATCCATCCTGTTATCTGCTCCCAGCATCTGGCAGTTAGAGGCTTGGGGACACCCGGAGCAGAGGGTTGTGTCTCTGACCTTCTTGGCTAATAGCCATTGATGGACCCATCCTCCATGAATTTCTCATTCTTTTTTGAACCCAGCTTTTTTTTAGCCTTCACAACATCCCCTGGTAACTAGTTCCACAGGTTGACTTAGTTGTGTGCAGCATTTCCTTATGTTTGTTTTAAACCTGCTGCCTATTAATTAGCCACACCATGTAGTCAGGGAACCAACCAGGTTATACACTGGTTCAGCGATCGATTTTAAACACTGTTCTTTTGGATAGTTTAGACAGCTAAAATCTTCTCAGCCATTCCAAGTGTGACCTAAGTCAGTGGGTTGCATCCTCTTACCCAGTGACTAGGCTTGACCCTATGCATGCAGGCCTCTCGTTGCTAACTAATGGGACCAGATTCTCTCCTGTTAAGCAACATGCCTTTATGGACAGTTCCATCTATGCATCACCAGACTATCCCTTGCACCCTCCAATTTTCCAGGCTGTGCATGTTTATTTCCCTTGTTCTTTTCTCACTGATTAGGTCATTCCCTCCACTCTCCTGTTTATCCTAATTAATCTATAGTATTAACCGTTTCCCTCTACCCTTCTTATTGTGCACTGCTCAAAATGATACATCAAAAGATTCTGTGTAGGATTTTTAGCAATTGGTTTTTGCATGAATACTCATTTTTAATTTTTCTTCAACCTTTGCACTCTGGGTCCCTCTCTGCATTACTGTTGTCCTCAGCCTCAAGCGTCCCATTTTGCACTCATTTGTAAAAGTCATTACCCACGAGGGCTACTCCACAGTTACCTTTGTTCAGTTTCATGTGATTCCCCTCTGCCCATCATCAGCTCATTTATCCAGGTTCCCTTGGACTGCTGTCTCTTCTAAATGCTTAGCTATCCCCACCCCAAATGGGTAATAGATTTGAATTTGATTGAGGCATTTTCTACCTCTTGCATACATATAATAATTCCAAACCACTCCCACCCCTCATGCACAGAACCCTCTCTAATAGCCTCTCTAATTATTAGATGCAGAATTTCACCTGGAACAGTTGTTAAGCTAATTGGTAGATAATTTCCCTTTTGGTAAAATCAGTACGTTTTTCCTGTACCAGTCTCCAGGGGCCACCCCTGTTCTCCATGAACAGTTGAACATAATGGATAATGGTTCTAAGAGTTTCGCAGCTAATTCCTTTAATACTCTTGGGTATATACCATCTGGCCCTGTGCGCTGATTTAAATGCATTCACCTCCTGATATTTCTTTACAGGTTCTTTAATGACTTTGCTACTTTCTCTCATCTGACTGTTCCGCAGCTTTGCTTATATCAGATTGTTCATTAAACAAACTCCTTTTAAGGGAAACAGGAATGAAGTAGGTGTTGAGTTATTCGCCATTTCCCTTTCCTCAGTAAGTTGTTCCACTTGCTATGGCCCTTACCAAAATATAGTTTAAAATTCCCTTTTAGAGTCACTGAACCTAAGAAGTCAGAGATAGAATAGAAAATGTACTGTATGCATAGTCCTGCTTGGTAGGGAGAGAACTGGTCTTTTGTAAGTGTCCCAAGCAAAAGGGTTTCCTGTACCTCCTTCTTCTACTTGCATGATTATTGTTCTAAGGCAGCTCATTGGCAGAGAATTTTCCCTTTCTCAATTTCATCTCATTTTATAGCTCTCTAAATATAGTGTCTCTGCCCCTGTTTACACCCATCAGATACTTGTAGATTCCTGGCCCCCCACTTTGTCATCCTTTACCCAAGCTCTATTTAAACATTTCTTAGCCTTCATAACAGGTTTTAGAGTAGCAGCCGTGTTAGTCTGTATTCGCAAAAAAGAAAAGGAGTACTTGTGGCACCTTAGAGACTAACAAATTCATTTGAGCATAAGCTTTTGTGAGCTACAGCTCCTTGAAGTGAGCTGTCGCTCACGAAAGCTTATGCTCAAATAAATTTGTTAGTCTCTAAGGTGCCACAAGTCCTCCTTTTCTTTTTAGCCTTCATAAGTCATCCTCCCACCCAGCACTCTAATCATGTCTGTTGCTCTTCTTTGAGTGTTGCAATTCATCAGTATATTATGTGGCAATGTTGTGCCAAAACATTAACATAATATTCCAGCTGTTGTGGCATGCTTCTTAAGGTGATGCCACTGTAGACACAGCTGAGAATTGCATTGGCCTCTTTGTCCCCAAGCCAAACTGCATTGTAAAGTCATGCCTAATTAGCTGACAAGTATCTGCCCTCACTCTTTTTTAAGCATTCGGCCATCCAGTGTATTTTGGATGATTTTTCTTCAACTATATTAGCCTGTATTATCCCAGTTATGTTATTTCCTGGCCATATTACTAATCTCTTTAGGTGCCATTGGGTTATTTTTCTGTTCTCAGTGGCATCTGCAACTCCTCCTAATTTAGGATCATTAACGAACTGTTTACTACCTCTATATACTGTGCACTTCCTCTGGACTATTTACAATTCATAGCCTGCTTTTGCTTTCCTCCTACCTTTTCTTCCTCTTCCCCATGCTCATCTCCAAGTGTCTTTTCCTTTCTTTCAGAATAGCAGCCGCGTTAGTCTGTATTCGCAAAAAGAAAAGGAGTACTTGTGGCACCTCTCCAGTTTTGAGAGCTCATTCTTAATCTTTCCCTGTTTGCTGTAGAGGATGTTGATCAGGTGGTTCCACAGTTTCTTTGAGAGTGTGTGGCCCAAGCTGTCAGCATAGTCTGTGTGGTATGTAGATTGTAATGGATTTTTTACCTTCAATCCTTTTGGTATGATGTCCATCTGTTTGCATTTGGAGAGGAAGATGATGTCTGTCTCTATCTGTACGTTTGCTCCAACCCCTCAGACAGAGACAAACACCTACAAGATCTCTATCATGCATTCCTACAACTACAATACCCACCTGCTGAAGTGAAGAAACAGATTGACAGAGCCAGAAGAGTACCCAGAAGTCACCTACTACAGGACAGGCCCAACAAAGAAAACAACAGAACGCCACTAGCCATCACCTTCAGCCCCCAACTGAAACCTCTCCAACACATCATCAAGGATCTACAACCTCTCCTGAAGGACAACCCATCACTCTCACAGATCTTGGGAGACAGGCCAGTCCTTCCTTACAGACAGCCCCCCAATCTGAAGCAAATCCTTGCCAGCAACCACACACCACACAACAGAACCACCAACCCAAGAACCTATCCTTGCAACAAAGCCCGTTGCCAACTCTGTCCACATATCTATTCAGGGGACACCATCATAGGGCCTAATCACATCAGCCACACTATCAGAGGCTCGTTCACCTGCGCATCTACCAATGTGATATATGCCATCATGTGGCAGCAATGCCCCTCTGCCATGTACATTGGTCAAACTGGACAGTCTCTACGTAACAGAATAAATGGACACAAATCAGACATCAAGAATTATAACATTCAAAAACCAGTCGGAGAACACTTCAATCTCTCTGGTCACTCGATTACAGACCTGAGGGTGGCTATCCTTCAGCAAAAAAACTTCAAAAACAGACTCCAATGAGAGACTGCTGAATTGGAATTAATTTGAAAACTGTATACAATTAACTTAGGCTTGAATAGAGACTGGGAATGGATGAGTCATTACACAAAGTAAAACTATTTCTCCATATTATTTCTCCCCCCCCACCCCACCCCCCACTGTTCCTCAGATGTTCTTGTTAACTGCTGGAAATAGCCTACCTTGCTTGTCACCATGAAAGGTTTTCCTCCTTTCCCCCCCCTGCTGCTGGTGATGGCTCATCTTAAGTGATCACTCTCCTTAGTGTGTATGATAAAATCCATTGTTTCATGTTCTCTGTGTGTGTATATAAATCTCCTCTCTGTATTTTCCACCAAATGCATCCGATGAAGTGAGCTGTAGCTTATGCTCAAATAAATTTGTTAGTCTCTAAGGTGCCACAAGTACTCCTTTTCTTTTTCCTTTCTTATATCATGACACTCTCTCTGCTAAAAACAGAAAATTCAACAGATTATGTCCTTCAAGCTGTGGTGAGCTGGAGCCGGTTCTCATTGGTTCGCTAGAACCGGTTGTTAAATTTAGAAGCCCTTGTAGAACCGGTTGTTCCGCGAGGGACAACCGGTTCTAAAAGGGCTTCTAAATTTAACCAGCCAAAAGTGGCGCCTTAGGTGCTGACTCCATGGGTGCTCGAGCCCTGGAGCACCCAAGGGGAAAATTTGGTGGGTGCAGAGCACCCACCAGCAGCTCCCCGCCCCACCCCCAGCCCCAGCTCACCTCCGCTCCGCCTCCTCCCCTGAACGCGCCGCCCCGCCCCACTTCTCCACCCCCGCAGGCTCCCCGAGAATCAGCTGTTCGGCGGGAAGCCGGGGCAGGCTGAGAAGCAGGCGGCGGCTTCCCACTCAGGTCCAGGGAGGCGGAGGTGAGCTGGGGCGGGGGGGGGCCGCCCACGCCACAGCAGGTAACCCAGGGGAGGCGCAGGGGAACCGCTCCCCACCCCAGCTCACCTCTGCCTCCTTGGGCCTGAGCGAAGGGCCGCCCCAGCTTCCCGCCAAACAGCTGATTCGCAGGGAGCCGGGGGGAGGGGGGGGCGTGGAGAAGCAGAGCGGGGCGGCGTGTTCAGGGGAGGAGGCGGAGCGGAGGTGAGCTGGGGCCGGGTGCAGGGCGGGGACCTGACGGTGGGTGCTCTGCACCCACCAAATTTTCCCTGTGGGTGCTCCAGCCCCGGAGCACCCAGGGAGTAGGCGCATAAGGTGCCACTTTTGATGTGATCAGTGGGCGAAGCGGCCACTCCCCCTGCTCCCCCCCGCTATGCTCCCCCACCCCTAGGAGCCAGAGGGACCTGCCAGATGCTTCCTGGGAGCTGCCCCAGGTAAGCACCTCTGAGACTCCCCACCTTGCCCCCCCAGCAGATGCCTCTGGCTCTTAGGGGGTGGGGTGGGCACACACTACGGTGGCCCATGAGACCCTCCTGCCCGGGTTTGGGGACAGGGGAGGGGGGGACATAGGGCAGGGGTCCTGGGGGGCCATCAAGGAACGTTGGGGGGTTGAATGGGGCAGAAGTCCCAGGGGGTAGGGGTGGGCAATGACCCCCGTGGGGTGAGGAGGGAACCCGTTGGTAAGATTTTGGCAGCTCATCACTGCCTTCAAGTACTACTAGCCAATGATGATTGCCCAGGGTGATGATAAAGGATAAACCCATTGGTTGAAGCAGAGAGAAAAGGATATTCAGCATACTTTTTATGATGGTTTCTATTTTGGTTTCCATTTGCATTGGTTGGTTCACTGTAACCCAGTGGATGGCTCCCAGTTCACTCGGACACTGTATTCAGTGTATTCACTGTATTCAGCTCCAGGCTCGGTGGCAATTCGGCGGCAAGGACGCGACTCTTCTTCAGTCACTGGTGGCTATTCTGTGGCCACACCATCATTCGGCCTCTGTGTTCGGCGGCAAGGTTTTTAGTTTTGTTTTTTTTTGCCGCTTGGGGCAGCAAAAACACTGGAGCTGGCCCTGAGTGTGGGGGTATATATATACACACACACACACACACACACACACACACACATACACACACAAACATGCACACAGTCTGCAGAAAGCGGGTGCCAGTTTTTGTTTTTCCTCTCACCTTTAACAAGATGGGAAAGCTACATATATTGTCTCAGACCAGGCAAACCAAAAGCTAACCCAGAACTGGTTTTGCACTCCTCTGCCCATTTGAAACCACGCAGCAAATCATTCCCAACCTGAAATCTGACATTTTTAAGCCCATTAAATGTATTTTCCTTCTCTCTGCCCTCAGTGTTTTATTGTTAATTGAGAGAAATTCTCATGTCATGGCCTCCAGCATCCAGCTTACCCAGTACTTCTAGATTTCCAGCAAAGCATTGTCTGGATTCAGAGTACTTTATGCTCATAAGAATGTTAGAGGGGATGCTAGGGTTGTGGATTTGGGTAATGTTTATGTGGGTGCAGGGAGATATTGTCTAGGAGAACAGAACAGTCAGTTATGGATTTATAGGGAAAATACACAAAGCTATGTTTAAAACTGTTGGCTTTGGAGGATAGTGCTTGCAAAGTATTGTCTTCTCTTGGGGGAGGTATTACTTGTGGTGCAGAAGGAGCTTGCAAACTTAGAGACTAAGGATCCACAGAAAGTCCTCACCAAAACCCCCATAGATGGGAGACACACCCTGTATCATTCTGGCTTCTACCCTCCTTCCAACACAGTCGGCTCCTTGGCCATCCTGCCCATAGTTCTTCCAATCTTCCAGCCCATAGTTCTGCACAGCTTCCCTCTTCCAGAGAAAGAAGCCCTAGATTGCATTCATGTTGTTCTGAGAGCAACTGACCTCCATGGTGCTGTTTACTGGAAATGACATCTATGTCAAAGGAGAAGATAACACACTGAATGGCTGTCCCCTCCAGCAAGCCACACTCCCTGAAAATACAGGGACACAAACTCATTGTTCAGAGGATGGCATGCTGCTGGCTTTGGATGGTAGCACATGGCATGGTTGCAACTCCCCTCCTCCTATTCATCGTGGTCACATTGTGTTGAGAGATATTTGTGCATTCGCTCACCTCTGTGCAATTGTGCAGAAAGTAATATAGGGCTAATATTTATTATTTCTACTGCAGTAGTGCCTAAGGACCCAAAACAAGGGTCAGAGACCCATTGTACGAGGGATGGTGCCCTTTTCTAGAGAACTTAAATCTTATGTTATTGACAATCGCTACTCCTTCCTGCTTCTCCACGTGGGCACCAATGATACTGCCAAGAATGACTTTGAGCGGATCACTGCAGACTAAGTGGCTCTGGGAAGAAGGATAAAGGAGTTTGAGGTGCAAGTGGTCTTCTCGTCCATCCTCCCTGTGGAAGGAAAAGGCCTGGGTAGAGACTGTCGAATCGTGGAAGTCAACGAATGGCTACCCAGGTGGTGTCGGAGAGAAGGCTTTGGATTCTTTGACCATGGGATGGTGTTCCAAGAAGGAGGAGTGCTAGACAGAAAGATGGCCTCACCTAACGAAGAGAGGGAAGAGCATCTTCGCAAGCAGGCTGGCTAACCTAGTGAGGAGGGCTTTAAACTAGATTCACTGGGGGAAGGAGACCAAAGCCCTGAGATAAGTGGGGAAGTGGGATACCAGGAGGAAGCACGAGCAGGAGCGTGCAAGAGGGCAGGGCTTCTGCCTCATACTCAGAAAGAGGGACAATCAGCTCGTTAACTCATGTGCCTATATACAAATGCAAGGAGCCTGGGAAACCAGCAGGGAAAACTGGAAGTCCTGGCACAGTCAAGGAATTATGATGTGATTGGAATAACAGAGATTTGGTGGGATAACTCACATGATTGGAGTACTGCCATGGATGGATCTAACTGTTCAGGAAGGACAGGCAGGGCAGAAAAGGTGGGGGAGTTGCACTGTATGTAAGGGAGCAGTACGACTGCTCAGAGCTCAAATATGAAACTGCAGAAAAACCTGAGAGTCTCTGGATTAAGTTTAGAAGTGTGAGCAACAAGGGTGATGTCGTGGTGGGAGTCTGCTATAGACCACCGGACCAGGGGGATGAGGTGGACGAGGCTTTCTTCTGGCAACTCACGGAAGTTACTAGATCACAGGCCCTGGTTCTCATGGGAGATTTTAATCACCCTGATATCTGCTGGGAAAGCAATACAGTGATGCACAGACAATCCAGGAAGTTTTTGGAAAGTGTAGGGGACAATTTCCTGGTGCAAGTGCTGGAGGAACCAACTAGGGGCAGAGCTCTTCTTGACCTGCTGCTCAGAAACTGGGAAGAATTAGTAGGGGAAGCAAAAGTGGATGGGAACCTGGGAGGCAGTGACCATGAGATGGTAGAGTTCAGGATCCTGACACAGGGAAGAAAGGAGAGCAGCAGAATACGGACCCTGGACTTCAGAAAAGCAGACCTTGACTCCCTCAGGGAACTGATGGGCAGGATCCCCTGGGAGAATAACATGAGGGGGAAAGGAGTCCAGGAGAGTTGGCTGTATTTTAAAGAATCCTTATTGAGGTTACAGGGACAAACCATCCTGATGTGTAGAAAGAATAGCAAATATGGCAGGTGACCAGCTTGGCTTAACAGTGAAATCCTTGCTGATCTTAAACACAAAAAAGAAGCTTACAAGAAGTGGAAGATTGGACAAATGACCAGGGAAGAGTATAAAAATATTGCTCGGGCATGCAGGAGTGAAATCAGGAAGGCCAAATCACACCTGGAGTTGCAGCTAGCAAGAGATGTTAATAGTAACAAGAAGGGTTTCTTCAGGTATGTTAGCAACAACAAGAAAGTCAAGAAAAGTGTGGGCCTCTTACTGAATGTGGGAGGCAACATAGTGACATAGGATGTGGAAAAAGCTAATGTACTCAATGCTTTTTTTGGCTCTGTCTTCACGAACCAGGTCAGCTCCCAGACTAGTGCACTGGGCAGTACAGCATGGGGAGGAGGTGATCAGCCCTCTGTGGAGAAAGAAGTGGTTCGGGACTATTTAGAAAAGCTGAACGAGCACAAGTCCATGGGGCTGGATGCGCTGCATCCGAGAGTGCTAAAGGAGTTGGCGGATGTGATTGCAAAGCCATTGGCTATTATCTTTGAAAACTCATGGTGATCGGGGGAAGTCCTGGACGACTGGAAAAAGGCGAATGTAGTGCCCATCTTTAAAAAAAGGGAAGAAGGAGGATCCTGGGAACTACAGGCCAGTCAGCCTCACCTCAGTCCCTGGAAAAACCATGGAGCAGGTCCTCAAGGAATCAATTCTGAAGCACTTAGAGGAGAGGAAAGTGATCAGGAACAGTCAGCATGGATTCACTAAGGGCAAGTCATGCCCGACTAATCTAATTGCCTTCTATGACGAGATAACTGGCTCTGTGGATGAGGGGAAAGCAGTGGACATGTTGTTACTTGACTTTAGCAAAGCTTTTGACACAGTCTCCCACATCATTCTTGCCAGCAAGTTAAAGTATGGGCTGGATGAATGGACTATAAGGTGGATAGAAAGTTGACTAGATTGTTGGGCTCAACGGGTAGTGATCAATGGCTCCATGTCTAGTTGGCAGCCGGTATCAAGTGGAGTGCCCCAGGGGTCGGTCCTCAGGCCGGTTTTGTTCAATATCTTCATAAATGATCTGGAGGATGGTGTGGATTGCACGCTCAGCAAGTTTGCAGATGACATTAAATTGGGAGGAGAGGTAGATATGCTGGAGGGTAGGGATAGGATACAGAGGGACCTAGACAAATTAGAGGATTGGGCCAAAAGAAATCTGATGAGGTTTAACAAGGACAAATGCAGAGTCCTGAACTTAGGATGGAAGAATTCCATGCATAGCTACAGACTAGGGACCGAATGGCTCGGCAGCAGTTCTGCAGAAAAGGACCTAGGGGTTACAGTGGACGAGAAGCCGGATATGAGTCAACAGTGTGCCACTGTTGCCAAGAAGGCCAATGGCATTTTGGGATGTATAACCAGGGGCATTGCCAGCAGATCGAGGGACGTGATCGTTCCCCTCTATTCAACATTGGTGAGGCCTCATCTGGAGTACTATGTGTCCAGTTTTGGGCCGCACACTAGAAAAGGATGTGGAAAAATTGAAAAGAGTCCAGCGGAGGGCAACAAAAATTATTAGGGGACTGGAACATATGACTTATGAGCAGAGGCTGAGGGAATTGGGATTGTTTAGTCTGGGGAAGAGAAGAATGAGGGGGGATTTGATAGTTGCTTTCAACTACCTGAAAGGGGGTTCCAAAGAGGATGGATCTAGACTGTTCTCAGTGGTAGCAGATGACAGAACAAGGAGTAATGGTCTCAAGTTGCAGTGGGGGAGGTTTAGGTTGGATATTAGGAAAAGCTTTTTCACTATGAGCGTGATGAAACACTGGAATGCGTTACCTAGGGAGATGGTGGAATCTTCTTCCTTAGAAGTTTTTAACGTCAGGCTTGACAAAGCCCTGGCTGAGATGATTTAGTTGGGGATTGGTCCTGCTTTGAGTAGGGGGTTGGACTAGATGATCTCCTGAGGTCCCTTCCAACCCTGATATTCTATGATTCTATGACAATAGGTGAACCAACAGACAAATGGGGAAGAGGGATGGAGTACAAGGTAACTATAGAAACTGGTGGTGTCAATAGTCACAAGTGGCCAACCTAACCTATGCCAGATAGGAATGAGTTGCAGGCATCATGAGAGAGAGACTTTTAAAAGGTGGTATTTAAGAAAGGACAAGGGGGTGGGCTTTGTGAATTTTAGTAAGGAGATCTTTCTAGTCATGGGAAAAAACTTACAGAAATTAAGGGCACCAGATAGCTATGAGGCCAGCTACTCTATTCCTCTAGAAGTGCAGGTTTATACCCTATGCTACAGCTTCTCACACAGTTTAGTGGGTAGAAAACAAGACCACTGGGTCTTACTCATTAAAAATGTTCTTACTTTTTAAAAAAAAACATGGACCCATAATGCAACAGCTAAGGGCTGTGTAGAGCACTTATAAATAAAAATAGCTCTACAGCCAATATATTTAAGGTCCTTGAATGGTATCTCTGAAATAATTCATCCTAAACCCGTGAGAGGGGGTAGAGTGTTGTTAAAGGAATGTGTATTGTGCTGATAATGGGTAGTGCTGACATGCTAAAGAGCGAGGAATGATATTACAAAACGAAAGCAAGGATCAGGTGTGAGAAAAAGAGTATGAAGGGAGACATTATGTTGTATGGGGGAAGAGGAGTGAAATAGCTTCATGATAAGTGTGATTATAATGGGGCATTCTCAGCTTTTATTTTGTCTTCAATATCTAAAGCTAAGCAATGAAAAACACCTACATCTTCCACTCTCTGAAGTTTGATTTTTAAAATCTCTTTATTGTTAGTGTAACATATGGAACAGAGACATGAGTAGCAGAACATTTGGAATGGAGCCTTGGTGTGTTTAGGATCTGTCTGGAAAGGTACCATTATCTGTCCATCTAAAGTTATTTCAGGCAAGCAAGTTATTTGCCCATTTTGGTGTACTGCAAAATGAAAATATGGAGTAGGAGGTCATGAGCCCCAAAAAAGAGGGGGTGAAGTTCATCCGTTTTGGTATTCAGAAATGTAAGTCAGACATTACAATATGTGCCTTGTACATAAGAGCGGCCATACTGGATCAGACCAGTGATCTATCTAGCCCCATATCCAGTCTCCCAACAGTGGCCAATGCCCGGTGCTTCAGAGGGAATGAACAGAACAGGTAATCATCAAGTGATCCATCCCCTGTCGCCCATTCCCAGCTTCTGGCAAACAGAGTGACAATTCAGAACATGGTTTTCAATCCCTGCCCATCCTGGCTAATAGCCATTGATGGGTCTATCCTCCATGAACTTGTTATAGTCTTGGCCTTCACAACATCCTCTGGCAACGAGTTCCACAGGTTGACTGTGCGTTGTGTGAAGAAACACTTCCTTGTGTTTGTTTTAAACCTCCTGCCTATTAATTTCATTTAGTGACCCCTAGTTCTTGTGTTATGAGAAGGAATAACTAACATTTCCTTATTTACTTTCTCCACACCAGTCATGATTTTATAGACCTCTGTCATATCCCCCCTTAGTCGTCTCTTTTCCAAGCTGAAAAGTTCCAAAAAATTATTAATCTCTCCTCATATGGAAGCTGTTCCATACTCTTAATCATTTTTGTTGTCCTTTTTTGTACCTTTTCCAATTCCAATATATCTTTTTTGAAATGGGGCGACCACATCTGCATGCTGTATTCAAGATGTGGGTGTACTGTCTCATAATCTATTCCTTTCCTAATGATTCCCAAAATTCTGTTCATTTAAAAAACAAAACAAAACAAAAAAACCCCACTGATGCTGCACATTGAGGGATTGTAACCGTACCTCAGCGGGTCACAACTGAGAATGCCAAATTCGGGACAAACTGCTGAGAAATAGGGCAGATACTCCAAGACTGGTGACCAATCCCCCATAGATATACCAAACCAGCAACAAAAGTAAACTTCAGTTTCACCACACTGGCCAACAAGAAGTAATAAAAGCAAAAGCAGTTTCATTAGGCATTCCAGTCCTTGTATTACCACCGAAAACACTAGAGATAGAGATGAATAGTTCTTTAAAACCAAATCTCTTAAAATAAAAGGTTTTTCTGATCCCAAAGGACCAGCCACACACCCAGGTCACTATATAGCTTAGATCTTACCCCCCAAAAAATCACGCTGATGCAAATCCTTCAGTACCTAAAATCTAAAGGTATATTCATAAAAAGAAAGAAAGAAAGAAAGAGTTAAAATTGGTTAAAGGAATCAAATACATATGGTAATTTCAAAGTTCTTGGTTCAGGCTTGTAGCAGTGATGGAATAAACTGCTGGCTTAAGTCAAGTCTCTGGCTGCTTCCAAATAATTGGAAGGTCCTCAATTCCTTGGTTAGAATGCTCCCATTAGCATAAGTTCATAGTCCAGAGGCTGGAGCAGAAATGAGGCTGAAGCAGGAAAGGGGCAAAATGGAGGTGTTTCTAGTTCCTTTTATATCTTCTGCCACATGGAGGAAAATCCATTGATCCAACAAAGCACTCAGCACAACTAGTAGAAACTCACAGGTGACAAGACGGGGTTTGGAATCACATGGGCAAGTCACATGTCCATGCATATTTTGGCTTAGTCACAGCAAGAAAGTCCATTAACTGTAGATGTGTCTCCCATGGTCCATTGTGAGTTAAGTGTCCTTTTGATGGGCCACACAATTTGAATAGTCCTTCCAAGATATGCTGGCTAGCTACCTTGTGCGCGTTACCCCAGGAGCAAACATTTGAAGTCCAGGTATAGAGCCAATATTCATAACATCAAATACAAAAATGATACATGCATATGGATAGCATAATCATAACCAGCAAATCATAACCTTTTGGTAGACAACTTACATGCTGCATTTTGTACAAGATTTGTTGTAAATATTGTGACAAAGTTCCTCCTCTGCCTTGGTGGGTCCTGTGCTTATTGGCAGATTTGCTCGCCTCAGAGGTTCATGGCAGCCCTCAGTTTGGCCACTTTCGTAGCTCAAATCTGCCGTTCACTCAGTTACCCTCATCACTGGCCAGCATGGGGAAAGGAAGAAGAACGATCCCCGCAATCTCTGCTGATCCACCTAGTAGATCGGGGAACAGGCCAGAGACCTTCCCCTCTGGTGGAACCCACATTCCAGGTCAACTTCTCCGGTATCAAGTAGGGAGTTGGGAGGGGATGGAGGGAACCTGGGCCTGCCCTCTACTCTGGGTTCCAGCCCAGGGCCCTGGGGATTGCAGCTGTCTACAGTGGCTCCTGTAACAACTGCATAACAGCTACAACTCCCTGGGCTCCTTCCCCATGGCCTCCTCCCAACACCTTCTTTATTCTCACCAAGGGACCTTCCTCCTGATGTCTGATAATGCTTGTATTTCTCAGTCTTCCAGTACTACACCTTCTTATTCTCAACTTCTTGCGCCTCTTGCTCCCAGCTCCTTGCACTACCACAAACTGAAGTGAGCTCCTTTTTAAAACCCAGGTGCCCTGATTAGCCTGCCTTAATTGATTCTAACAGCTTCTTGATTAGCTGCAGGTGTTCTAATCAGCCTGTCTGCCTTAATTGCTTCCAGAAAGTTCCTGATTGTTCTGGAACCTTCCCTATTACCTTACCCAGGGAAAGGGGACCTACTTAACCTGGGGCTAATAGATCTGCCTTCTATCACTCTCCTGTAGCCATCTGGCCCAACCCTGTCACAATATATAACAGTGCTTGCAAAAATGATCTATATGGTTATATTTTAATCAGATAACATCAGAGGGATGTTTTCAGAGATCTATCCACAATGACTCCAAGATCTTTCTTGAGTGGTAACAGCTAATTTAGATCCCATCATTTTACAGGTATAGTTGGGATTGTATTTTCTAATGTGCATTATTTTCCCCATCTCTGCAATCTTCTGGATTTGATTTCACCTACCTGCCACTTTAAGCAATACTAGAAGATGGAGAGAAATTAACAAGATAAATGCAATAATGCATTTGTGATTCCTTAGTGCAGTTATGACTGTTCCTCCCTTTTGATTTTCAGTGCTCCTAGGCAAGGATATCTTATGTGAAAGTTATTCAATTTCAATAATATATTAAGCGTGTGGGGAGAGGGGTTTTCAAAATGCACTGAGCATTGGCCAAAAATCTTCTCCCTTCCACTGAAAATGCCAGCACAACTGTCATAACAATGTTTTAGAAAATGGTTTTCAGTTTTCATAGCCAACACTTCTCATTAGTAGTTCTCAGATATGATCTGTAGGTCACCAGTGCTCTGCAGTGCCCCATCTGACAGCCAATAGAATGAAGTCTTTGAGAATCAGGCCATGAAGTCTCAGAGGGGAGGAGGGCACAAAAAGCTCTCATAGGGTGGTCCTCTGAATGAAAAGATTAGACACTTGTTTCTTTAATACATCCATGCACACACAGCCAACCATCCTCCAAATGCTTGTGTGAAGAAAAACCCATTCACGTGGAAGTTCTCCAACAGCAATCAATGAGGGAGTATGAACGTGGCTGAATCAAACAGCAACTTAACTCACACCAATGTGTGGTGTTTAGATGTTGCTTGTAATTATTAGAATTGGGAACACTGGCAGTTGGGAGTCTGAAAGGACAGGAAACAGGAAGGAGCATGGAGGAGTTGAGAGGCTGGGAGAAAGCTACAGAGAGTGCAG
Source organism: Dermochelys coriacea (assembly GCF_009764565.3). Taxonomy (NCBI): domain Eukaryota; kingdom Metazoa; phylum Chordata; order Testudines; family Dermochelyidae; genus Dermochelys; species Dermochelys coriacea. Next base: position 112,331,971 of record NC_050073.1, read on the forward strand.
CAGCAGCTTGGTAAAGAGGTTTCCACTTTGAAAATAAAGTGCCTGGTTGATACAAGACAATACTCATTAACTCCGCTTTGCATTGTTCAAACAAGTCTACTTTTGAGCCAGAATGCACAGGGGAAAAAAAAGGGATAGAAAGGTGGCTGAACGCAAAAGACTGATCTCGACAGAGCAGTTGCTAACGAACGCTGAGAAGTACGGCAGTTGTCAGACAGACGTCCTTCTCACTGGCCCCGAGGGCTGCTACACTAACTTGATAGCCTGTTGCGTTTATTTAGTAGGATGAACAAGATAAAAAGGCCTCAGAGCTGGATGCCAAGGCAGCCTTCAAAACATCACTGACTTGCAGCTCACAAGCTGGGACTCGTTTTGCAAGTTCAACCTTTGTTCAGATAGGATCAGGGAATGTCTCTGGACTGCATCACCTCCTTCACAAAGTCCTGCCAAATATGCTCTGCCCACAGTGCAGTCCAGACCCGTCTGATGATACTTCTTCGAGTTTTACTAAAGTATGCTTGGCCCTGCTTCCACAATACCTGGGGCTATGTTTATAATAAAAGTGCGGCACACAGGGCGGTGAGTGGGTGTGCAGAGCAGTTGGGAGTCCAGGCATGCGAAAAAGAAAGAACTTCCTAATTACAGTATATAAATCAAGAAACAAAAAAAAAATCACCGTGATTCTCCGATAGTTCTCCCTACCTCTGCTTCTGCAGCACACCCACATCCTAGCACCACTATCTGCCAGAAAAGACGATAGGTTTCCCCCACATCGTTTCATCTTCTTATCCGACACCCTGAGTGAGGCACATGGAAATTAGGCACAGACTTTGTGGTTTCAGGCTATAGACAGTGTGGTGCTTCAGAGCAGCCAAATCTACTGCCACATCTTCCAAGTTTTACCTTTGAACGGAAGTGAGAGCGGAGAGGCCCACGTTTGCAATAAAAGACCAATAATTTGGGGACCTCCATTTTTTGGGACCCAACTTGGGACACCTAGGGATAGAATTAATAGTGATCATTAGTGATGGGCCCTATTGGTTTTAAACAAACTGAAAACTGTAGTGTTGGTGCTAGCAACTGGCCCTAAACTTGCCTACAAGAGCTGGATAAAAGTTGGCTTCGGGTCAAGCATGCTGACTCAGTGATGGTGGGTTTTTTTCTGCAAATACCATACCATACCATAGTTCCGAGTAAGGAAAAAACCCCACAGAGGAGCCTCTTGACATAGCAGCCGTTACCATTCACAGGAGTTTCGCACATACATGAAAGGAGAAAACAACAAACTATCAGAACAGATTGACACTTGCAAATGTCATCCTTATTGCTGAAAGCAGATGGCTATCCCACTCCTGTTAACCTTGACCTCCCTTCTGCATTATCACACTAGCATGTTCCCGACACTCCACAATCACTCCGAGGATGCCTCCCTTGTTCCCCAACGGACTTTTCCCACTGAGTTCCTAAAATAATGCATATTGATGCATTCTGCTAAAAGGACAGCATGAGGAGGGTTTCAAAGGCAGTTATTGTCCTGGGAAAAAACAGGATTTTCACAGAGCTGAAAAAGTTTTAGACTTTTGATAGTGACTTGAGAGACTGAATAATTAGACCTAGAAGGACAAGATAAGACATCTCAGTGTGGTGTGAACATAACAAGTTTATCTGCCTCTATCTGGAATCCCCATAACATTTAACTTCATTATGGATAGGACATCTATCATTGTTGTCCTACTATGGAAGACTTTTTTTTTTTAAAGTGTACTTGCATCTTTTCCACCCCATACAGAATACAGCTCACCACTCAAATCTGATAGGAACATTATTGTCAGACCTCTGCAATTAATCTTTTGTAAAAGAAAGCTATATGCAGGCCATAATTATAATAAGATACCGAGCTGTGGTGCTAATGATGTTTAAGAGTTCCATGTGCTGGTGATCAGCACTTCAGAGCACTATATCTGCTCAGATGACAGTGATACAATATCAAATGGCCAACTTAGATAACCCATTTCCCTATGACAGGTTTCAGAGTAGCGGCCGTGTTAGTCTGTATCCGCAAAAAGAAAAGGAGTACTTGTGGCACCTTAGAGACTAACAAATTTATTTGAGTGTAAGCATAAGCATAAGCATCCATTTGATGAAGTGAGCTCATGAAAGCTTATGCTCAAACAAATTGATTAGTCGCTAAGGTGCCACAAGTACTCCTTTTCATTTCCCTATGCAGTTTTTTCTTTCATCTGCTTTTTATTGCAATTGTAAACTGTGTCTCATTTAATCAATCATATTTTTAGGAAGACCTCATTTGTGCTCTGAGGCAAATCAGACAATATTTGTCAAAGTGATGCATTGTCCTGGAAAGCTCTTCAAAGGGGTTTCTTCCTGTGCCCTTCAAAGAACGCTCCCCTCCCCTCGCCACCTCACGGTCAGGGTACAACAGGTTCAGTGCTTTAGATACTCCAGGCTTTATGAAATGTAATTTAAAACCTAGGACCACCTACCAGCCTCAAGAGAGCAGGAAGAGAAAAGTGTTGCCTAGACTATGTTAGGGTCACCTTACCTCTTACATATAGAGGGAAATTCTAGTGAGAATCTGTGTGCACAAATAGGGGGCACAAAGGCAGCAATACAATTGCCTCAAGATAAGTGCAGGTGTGTGGCTATTAGCCATATGATTATTGGCAGAAAATAGAAAAGAGCCCTGGAGAATGTTTGAGAGGCTTCCCTTGTGACTTGTGCCATGTGAGCGTTGGGCACTGGTAGAAGCTCTACGAAGATCAAAGATGGGCAATTCAAGAGTGCCGCAGAGATTTGGATACCATTTGAAAGTCAGGGGGGACTTGTGCTTAAGCGTTTTATAAAATCCCAACTCAAATCTATATCCACTGTGGTTTGATTTGTTTTCACACAACCCCCTTTACAGTCCTGACTCCCTTCCCTATTGTCTCCCCAGCACATGTCCTTCACATTCCACAAACACCACATCAGCATCTTCCCTGGTCCTCAGTTATTTCCCCCTCCCCCAATGGGCTTCCTACCTCTCACTGTCATGTGACAGGCTTCTAGCATCTCCAAAGTCTCCCTGCAACTGCCATGATTTGGGGGACCTGTGTACGACTGATGACTTTTGGTTTATACTTATGATGTTATGATGATGTTTCTGTACCATGGAAGGCCAGCTTGTCTGTCTGTTGAATCCACCATTGCTAGCAAGGCTGTGTCATATCAGTGCCAAACCAGGGCAATCGTGAGTCACTGGAACTCAGTGTCAGTCTGTTCAGGGTGGAACACCTTGGGAGAATGGGTTCTCAAGATGGGAAACGATACTTCCTCCTCTTGTCTGATGGGAAGGGGTAAGTGAAGAGAGTAGAAATTCCCCAAACAGGACAAAGACAGGCGACTCAGCAGGAGACTATAAAAGCACACACGAGGGAAGACAGTGAGGAGACAAACAGGAAGTTTGGGCAGGAGAGGGGAAGGAGATGGATTGGCTATGGTTAGAGTAGGTATACTAGGGGATCAGGCTCCATGTTTCAGAACACAAGTCCTGCACTGCAGCAGAAGGATGCGGGGCAGCCCCAAAGGCCTCTTACTCCAACCCAGAGAATGCTGCAGAGTACTGAGGAAACTGAGGCAGGGAAGTGTGTGTAGGGTTTATTATTTTTGTATAGATTTATGTAGGTCTTGTGCCATTAGAGAAAGAGCAATAATCTGTTATGTGCTACACCTTATGTGCCCCCTGAAGAGGTAACCCAGAATGCTCACATCTTTGGGTGGAGTTTAGAGAGGGTGCATTTACAGTTATGGGCCAGCATTGGTTCCATGAATTGAGCAGCATGATCTAAACTTTCAGAAGATCTGCACCCTAAGAGTGTGGCTGGACAACCTAAGCTAGGGGTAGTGATTGCACTCCCTTCAGATTCTGGAAGCCAAAATATATGGGATTTGGTGGCTGGGTTCCCACACAGCAACCTGGTGAGTGGCCAGTAGGGGGTGCTTGACTGGACTGGCGACAGTAACATACCCTCCTTTAGACCCAACACATTCCCTCCATGTGCCCTAAAGTGAAACTTCAGGGCCAAGCAGAAAATCCTACAAGCACAAAAGGTCGTCATTCTGGAGACCCCAGAACTGCTGTTCCACACAGTGCTGTTTTTAATGATCAAGTTGTGAGAACATGAGATGAAAGATGCCTGGGAAGCCACTGAATGCTCCTAACAGCTCACAAATCCACTTTAGCTAGACAGAATCGAATCCAAGTTATAAGGACGAGACTTCCAGGTGACATGAGAGAACAATAAAGTTATAAGAAATGAAATTTACACCAATAAGGGTTTTTTAAAAGCTAGGAGAGCCAATCTAAGAGCTTGGCATGAATAGGGAAACTCAGGAAGAACTACTTCACACAGAGGTGACTACACATAAGGAACAGAGTGTTGACAACTGTAAGCATTCAAAATCTTGAGTCAAAAATTCCCCTCTCCCAAATCATGAGATCTTAAAAATAAATTGGGTGGGGAGTTGTTTATCTTCTCCTTGTGGGGACAAGTTTGTTTGTGGGGAGGGGTTTGTGTTTTGGGTATTTTTTGCTTTCAGGGTTCATGTTTCCAAGCTTCTTCCACAACCACGTAGGCTGAAACCTTTTTTTGTTTTTGTTAAATGAAAAAAAAGGAGGAGCAAATTAAGGCTTGTGTTTAATAACACAATTCTGTGAGCTAGTGTTTTAATGAAAAAACCCACCAGAGATCACCAGACTTGGCAACGGTTGGCATGGTGTGTTGGGGATTGTAATTAAGTGAAGGTTACAAGCTCAGACATACATGGAGGGGAGTGCAGATGTAGCACTCAGAAGTAATATTGTGCAGCCTCGTGCAAGGAGAGCCTTTTTCAGTGTGTCTGTTTCACACAGCAATGGCTAGAATGCCAGTTTTGGCTCCACCACTCTAAGGCTTGGGACCCTGCCAAGAAGTCGGTAGCACACAGAGGTCTGGGCTTCTGGAAAACACTGCAGCAGTGAGCTGTGTAGTTGGATTCTGACAGGAGGGTCAGTAAACGCAACAGCTTGTCACGCTCCAATGGTGACGCCAGAGAGCAAGTACCAGCCTCGGGGGAGACTGTTAAAAACTAGGGCACAAACCTCAAGTTGGTTATCAGTTCTGAACTTAGATTTCAACCACCAACTTCACCAAGGGCAAACTCCTCAGGCACTTTCACAGACTTCACATGGAGCCACAGACTCACCCAGGTGAGCATCTCTCTGTGATAGATGGTCTCTTACACCAAGAATCAATCACAGCAATATCCAGTTTACTCCTAATCCAAAAGGATCAGTCACTAACCCAGGTCATTTGTGCTTTAGGACACATACCAAAGACAATGCTTGTAGCCAATCCTATAGTGAACAAAAGGAACATCTAGTAAATAGAAAAAGGAAATGAGAGAGTTATTTACAAAATTAAAACAGGTAACCAGGCACACAAACAAGTTACGGTCTTAGGTTTCAAAAGGCAATAGAGCTTGCTGATTATAGAAACCTATGTTTGACCTTCAGGGCTAACCCAGGCTAAGCATCTGGAGATCTCTTGCTTATGCCTAGAAACACCTTGTCCACCCAGAGTTCAAGAAGCATAGAGATCCTTAGTTCCTTTGCCTCCTGCCATGTGCTCTGAACTGCAAACTCAGCTGATGGGCGGAGTCCACTTGCACAACTCATCTTCACGGGGAGGAGACCAGAACAATAAGAGTCTTTAGTCCTTTTATTGACAATTCCTCATACCAGAAGCAGGGAATTTCCAGTTGTAAAATCCACCTATTGCCTGTCTGGTATCGATGGGTCCGCTCTTTTGGGAAAGGCATAACAATTTCTGTAGAAGAGCAGATCTTCACAGGAATTAATGTCCCTCTCCTGTATGGCGATTCATACAGTCAAAGGCTCCCAGTACAACTCCTCAAATATTCCATTACAATATGGAACACGGATACTGCAAGTAAGATTAATGCAGGCAGCAACTCACAAGCATACAACCGAGTCAACACACTGTCCTAGAATTCTAATGCCAGTTTTATCAATATTAACGCATAAGCGAGCTAGACAGACTTCACAGCAATGTATCTGTTGGGGACCTAGGCAAGAGCTGGCACCTGCCCTGCCAGTGACACACAGCGATTACACATCCTCCTGGTCTGGGAGAATAGCCCAGAGAAGTGAGAGAAAGCAGGAAGGTGGGAGATGAAGTTTCAGGCTCAGGCATGTTGTCTCCTCTCCCTCCCACCCTCCCCCATTTCTGAAGCTTCTGATACACATCTCATTGCTCACTGTCTCCTTCCCCATCTCCCAAGGTTGAGGATTCAAAATAAAGGGCTCCCAACAGCCACAGCTGGTTAAATTTAAGCAGGTTCCTCACAGCAAGGGTACCCTTAAAGTAAATCACAAAAGCAGTTCCCTGGTATATTCACCCCCTAGTGCCAGAGCAGGTCTAGCAAATAGATCAGTCCAATCCAGTGCGGGAAGAGACTCTCAAGAACTCATTCTTCTTATAGTCTGTTGGGACATAGCAATTCACTCCAGCTGAGCCCAGCCACATTCCCCTCATGGCTGGGCTTCTTGGCAATTCCGGTAATGAGGGCTGACATCTGTGGTAGCGGCTCTCCCTGAGCAGAGAATGTTAACCCTCGCCCTACCAAGCATGGGGTGTGCAGCTGTCAATCAACCATGCCACCTTAGAGGGAGGAGATTGGATTTCTTATCCAAGGCTTACTGCTGGTGAGCAAGCTACACTAGGGTGACCAGACAGCAAGTGTGAAAAATCGGGACGGGGGTGGAGGGTAATAGGAGCCTATAGAAGAAGAAAACCCAAAAATTGGGATTGTCCCTATAAAATCGGGACACTTGGTCACCCTAAGCTACACTCTGAAAAACCCTAGACTGCAGTGAATCTGTAGTAGAAGCTGCATAGCAAGATGTCCATGAAAGTGGACCCAGAGCTCTGCTCACAAATGACAAATTTGCCATTGGGCTGTATTTTTCACACTGCACTCATCTGCTCACCTATGATTTCTTAAGCAAACAAGAATGTGCTGGCTACTAGTACCTGTTAGCCAAATTCTGCACATTATTTCGTCAAGTTTCGGGAAGATGTCAGTGCATTTGGCCCAGCTTCATATAGTTCCTTTTGTTCTGAAGGATCCCCAAAACTTTCAAAAACTGTATGTATTAAGTACAAGGATCACTAGCGCACCATTGTAATACAGCTGCTTCTGAGATGAAACAAAATAATTGTTCTGAGACAGCACTATTATACAACCATTATTTAGGAGGGGAAATTAAAAAAGCAAAACCAAAAAAAGTTAAAGCTACAGAAGAAAATTAAGTTAGACAACATTTGGCTAGGTCACCAGCGTTCATATTCCTACTATTGACAAAGTGCCATGGCATTTTTAGTGACCACAGGGAATTAGTTTTAGTGGCTCATTTGATAGGGGGCACTGTGCTGCTGGAATTGAATACCATGCAGCAGAGTTTGTTCTCAATTGACTCTGACAGCATTTCCTGCAACATCTGGGTTTTCTTTGGCTCTCTCTCCTTCGAGTACCAACTAGTTCCAACCCTGCTTAGCTCAGGAGATCTGATAAGATATGGCTTGCTGTGAAGTGGCTGCTGTCAAAGGCCTCATCTATACCAAGAATTAGGACTTAAATTCAGCTGGAGCTGTCCAGAGCAGAGCTCTCATAAATAGTTTAAAACCCCATGGAGTTTTTATAGCATGTTGGGGTGGGGGATGTGGACACAGGGGTCTCTGGGAAATACTTGATGAGAATTTACACCCTGCCAGGAATATTAGTACCCATTAGCGCCCAGGCACAGGTGTTCATGACATTGTAAAACAGCTTGGTGTGCACTAGCAATTACACTGTAGGTGGCAATGGCACAACTGCCCTATTGCTGGGAAAAAGGGTACTAGTTTTCCCAGCACCCTTCCCAGAGCGTGCAGTCACTTAAGCCTTTCCCTTGCAGGAAGCAGATGCCAAACAGCCCACCTTCAAGCAAGCTCAAACAGGAGCTGCTAATGGAGAGGAATTCCACCCTCCATTACACAAACAAACAACCCGTGAGGATGAGTCAAAGCACCTGGGAAGATTAATAAGTAGGAAGTGAATGAACAGGATTCCAGTCATTGACAGAAGGATCAATAAGACACATTTTTAACTTTCACAGCCTGAATCGGACCATTTTTGATACCCCGGGGCACTTTTTGCAAGTGGCAATGGGTGCAAATTCCAGTTGAATATTTTTACCTTCTTCTCACCTGAGAAAGAAAAAAACCAACAAAACCCCTCCGCTAGATAAAGTATTCTTCGCCCAACTCTTTAATATTGTTGTGCCTTGTTAAACTACTTCTGCCTTCCAGCCCAGAAGTGGCTGCATTTCAACAGGGACAAATGTGTATAACACAAAGTGTAAATACAGATTGCAAATCAGTTTAAAGAGAACAGTGGGTATTTAGATTTTTTAAAAAAAGTAATCTGATAAGTGTCAGTCATAGTTGGCTTACGTAGAAGAGACAGTAAGACAGAAGCATGGGGAAAATGAAAAATTGAATCTCTTATAGCAACAAAGCCAGTCTAGGCATCCATGCTATCAATAGTGGAATGGACCACAGACTGTACAGGTGTTTCCTTAATACCGCTGCTGCTACAGTTGAACCGAGTTCTTGAAGAAAAAAGCAAAGCCCTTGTGGAGTGTGTTTTTGTGCACGTGGAGGGCGTGCCGTGGAGCCAGAGTGTCTGGGACAGCAGCGGTCACAGGAAGCTGTTGCTACTGCTCTTTAGAGAGGAAGTCGGCATTCCAAGGTTGGAGGCAGAGTTAGTGCTGATTTTTCCTGCGGAGCGGGGGGAGGGGAGAAAGGAGAGCAGCCTAAGAAAAGAGTGAGGAAGGAAAAGGCTCAGAAAATATGTTGCTGATGAAATCACAGCAGAGATAGCCAAAAAAAGAATTTGTAAAAGAAAAAAAAAAAGAAAGAACTGTGTGTGCTCAGAGGATTCGAGTTCTGGTGACATAGGGGAGAAAGGATGGTTCAGAGTATAAGAAAATGTTCAAAGATACTTAAATAGAAGTTGTCTCCCGGGAGTGGAAAAGCACTTTGGGAAAGGAATCGGGCTGGAGGAGTGCACCAAGGGAGAACAGTGAGGACTGGGAAAACGGCACCAGGGACCAAGAACCAAAAGATCATTGCTGTCCTTAAAATATAGAAACATGAATGATGCTAACATTACAGGCGGGACAGAAACAGCCATGTGAGAGTTGAAAGCCAGCTCTGGAGCAGCCAGTATGGGTAAAAATATAACTCCCATCCTCTTATATATATATTGCAACGGGGAAGCAAGTAGGTTTCCCATGAGTTGGAGCAGTTTTAATTCCCCAAGCTTTGTTGTTTCATTACTACAACAATATGCTTTAGCACATGGAATCCCACAGCCGTTACACTACAGCAGATGATGCTTAAGCCCAAAGAAAGGGAGAGAAGCAGCAGGGAGAAGACATGGATTCTGGTTGGAGCAGTCTCTGCACACGTGTAGAGGGCTGGGCAACTCAGGTGGAAGAGCCCCTCCACCACTCCTCGAACTAGGGCGTGGCAGTTACTGAGCATGCACAATAGTGGCCCGGAGAGTTTAGGCAAAGAGGCTTGAAAGCTCTATAACCCAGTGGACTCAGTAGCTGATGGACACAGGCCCAAGAGACATGTTT